>NC_092821.1:132341958-132696958 GCF_023375885.2 Dermacentor andersoni
GCAAGTGACTATGTGGCCACCACATTGTCACGATATCAATATTGTGTAGGCAACCGGCCTGTCTGCCTCGTACCGAACCATGTTCTATGGACATGTACAGTACATAGAACATGATGTTTTATGCATTGCACACGTCCTATAGACAACGACCCAAACAACATTACAAATAAATACAATGGACAATTTCAGTCGCATCCAGATAACGTTGCTGTAACGTTGTAAGAATAACGCAGCTAGACATATCTGACCACTAATAGATGGGTACTTGAGGCATGCAGGAGTCCATAGAACATCTAAGTGGATTTTTTTTCAGTTCGTGCTGGCGAGCTATACATGCAGGCACCACGGCTTATGTACCATCAAGAACAAATTGAATATGTTCGCAGCAGACGCTGTGTGGCAGAACGACCCCCTATCTTGACTGCATGTGCCCCTGTCATGCTGCAAACAACTATGACTGCTAGAGAGCTCACGCCTTCCCTCGGCCATACTGTGCTGCACTACCCACTAATTCAAAAAAAAAAAAGTCAGAGAAGAAATTTGGCAAAACTGTCGTTGTTTCTTTACGGGTACACACCGTAGGTGGCTCAGTTGCTATGGCGTCCTACTGCTGAGCACGAGGTCTAGGGTTCGATTCCTGATCGCGACGGCCGCATTTCAGCTGGAGCGAAATGTGAAAACGCTCGTGTATGCTTGTATTCAGCAACGCGTTCTACAGAACACCGTATGCGGTCAAAGTAGATCCGAAACGCTTCGCCATGGCGTCACTCATGGGCAAACTAGCGGAAGGCGAGCATGACCTCATGCACTGCCAGCCCTGGCAAGCATGCGTTGAATCAATGGGTTGTTCCCAAAACCCGACGTATTTGACGTGTTTCCGGTTCCTGAAATCGCTCCGCCGTACTCAATCAGCAAAAGCGTGACCTTTAAGATCCGCTTCTAAAATACAGAGGGCTCCACTCTTTGAGGCGTGGATTTGAGACACGTTGAGACACAAGACGTTCATTTGAGGAATCGCCAGTCGTTTGTGCGCAGGCACCAGTAAGAGTGGGCGCTAGATAGAAAATCTGGGGGCTTTTGCTCTTTGAATATATGACCCTGCCTAGGTACTACGCAGGAGGTTTCTTAGCGCGTGTTGTAGGCGTGTGCCCCTAGGCGTGCCGGCAAGCGGAGTGAGGTCGAGTTTGTTTACGCCCGGGCGCTGGCTGCTGGCGTGGTGAAGTAGGTGAAGCAGCCAGCTAAGTCGTGGCGGATCATGGCTTTCTCGCGCGTTACGGCGATGTACCTTGTAAGTAACATCACAGATGTTTCTGTGAGATCAGTAACGACCGTAGTGGTGTCCGGGCCGCATATATTGAAAAGCTAGAAGGCAGAGCGCCTTAGCAACCGCGGCTGAACCTCAAGTGGCTGAAATGCCACCGGTAATGATGACTGACCCGGCCAGTACCAACGCCGCAGGCGCGAGAAAGTCTGTCCGACGTAGCATCAGAGGCAAAGTTCTGACTGGTGTTGCAGAAGTCGCGGGGCGCGGTAGTGCTGAACATAGCGTCACAAGTTGACGGCTGGACGTACACTATGCTTGAGGATTGGGCGAGTTGGTATTGCATTCTAAAACTGGCATAGCGCAACATAGAAAGGAAGAAACAAGCCAAGCCGGCCAGATTCAGTAACAGAGCGCCGACTTCCAACTGGTTTATTGGCAAGTTGCACGAAATATATAGCTACAAGAAAGCATCAGGACGGTCATGCGTCAAAACACTTCGCAAAGCGTCACACCGATAGAAGGCTAAGCTATCATGAGTCACAGCACGCGCAATTCTGTCATGCGAGGTTAAGCTGATCAAGAAATCTTACTTCCCGCGGAGATAGGCACAAAGATGGCGCGCTAACGCACGTAGCTGCCAGCCCTTGCTATGAGATTAGCTTCAATAATATCCCGCGCAAGTTGTGATCGGTGCTTTTTTAGCACTTCACACCGATAAATATTCGGCCTACATCCACAGTCGCGACAGTGAATTCCTAAGTGTCCCTGTATAGCTCGGTGCACGTTGTAATCATGTTCTTTTAGCCTTTCATTAAGGCAGCGACGAGTTTGGACTATATATCCATTCCCGCATGGTAGTGGTATTGAATAAACAACCCCAACAACGCAAGACCCAAAACGCTTCTTGTACATGGTCGAAGAGACAGTAGTGCGCGGATGGAGCGGATTTACGACAGTACAGAGCCTGCGTAGAGTAACCGGCGCAGAAAACACTACTTCACGTTACCCTTGCGGCCAATCTTTTTTAATCTGTGAGAGACGTTATGCAAATATGGTATGACTACCGGCCTCGTTAGTTCATTATATTTCTTTGTTGGTCTTCCGTGTCACTGTCCTTTATCTGCTTTCATAGCGTCTCAGCTACGGCTGACAGTAGTGTGGCCGGGGTTCCTGTATCTGGCCGGCTCGGCTTGTTTCTTCCATTCTATGTTGCGCTTTACCAGTTTCAGAGCGGCTGGACGTAATTCTATTCATTCACTCATGTTTTTCACTAATTGCGACAACCTGTCATTTTTTTCGCATTATTGGCGGCACCTTCAGGAAACCAAAGCGGCATAGGGGACAACAAAGCTAGAACCCGGACGCGTATTTAGAATTGCTCGTAGGTACAACGGGGCGTGCCACTTTTGACGGAGCTCGACGTTTCTGCGCAGGCGCGAGTAAGAGCGGGCGCGAGAGAGAAGATCTGGGGGCTTTTGCTCCTTGAATATATGACAGCCTAGGCACTACGGAGGAGGTTTCTTAGAGCGCGTTGTATTCGTTTGTCCCCTAGACATGCCGGCATTGCGGAGTTCGGTCGAGTTGGTTTATACGCTCCGCCGCTGGCTGCCCGCGCGGTGAGGCAGTGGGCGCGGACGCCGCTTGGTGATCGCTGTGTCTGAAGGGACAATGTTCTGACTGGTGTTTTATAAGTTGCGGGTCGCTTTTTTCGTCGTGACGATAGATCGGATTTTTTACAAGCACTGCTCCAGGAGGGCACATGTAACCGGCAAACGGAGGCCTCAGGAGAGCACCTGAGGTTATATTAAAGCAGGCGGCGCAGGATCTCCGGGGCACCCAAGCGGTAGCGGGGGGATCAAAGCTGGAAGCCGGGCGGCCCGTGGGTTGGGGCCGCAGAGGCCGAAGCGTGCCTGGGGGTGTTCGCATAAAACATTGACTGTCCGCGATAGCGGACAGCCGATCTTATACTCCCCTGGCATGCGCAGGCCTCTGCGAGCCCCAACCCACGGACCAGTCCGGCTTCTAGCTTTGATATCCCCGTTGCCGCTTTGGTGTCCTGGAGGCGCCGCCAATAATGCGAAATAATGACACGTTGTTTTCATTAGTAAAAACATGATCGATTAAATATGATTGCGTCGAGCGCCAACTTGCGATGCTATGTTCAGCACAACCGCGCCCCGCGACTTCTGCCGGCACGCCTAGGGACAAGCGCATACACCGCGCGCCAAGAAACCCCTCCGTAGTACCTAGGCAGAGTCGTATTTTCAAGGAGCAAAACTCCCCACATTTCCTCTCTCGCACCCGCTCTCATTCGCGCATGCGCGCAAACGTCCGTCGTCTCCGCAAGTTCCACGCCCCGTTGTACCTACGAGCAGTTGGAAATACGCAACCCGGACTGGTCCGTGTGTTAGGGCTCACCGAGGCCTGCGCGTGCCAGGCGTGTATAAGATCGGCTGTCCGCTATTGCGGACAGGCAATTTTTGTGCGAGCACCCCCTGGCACGCTTCGGCCTCCGCGGCCCCAACCCACTTGCCACCCTGCTTCCAGTCTTGATCCACCCGCTACCCCTTGGATGCCCTGAAAATCCTGCGCCGCCTGCTTTACTGTAACGTCAGGTGCTCTCTTGAGGCCTCATTTTGCCGGTTACATGTGCTCTCCTTGAGCAGTGCTTGTAAAAAATCCAATCTATCGTCGCGACGAAAAAAGCGACCCGCGACTTGTACAACACCAGTCAGAAATTAAGTTGCTCCTTCGGACACAGCGATCACCAAATGGGGCGTCCGTGCCCCACTGCCTCACCACTGCCTCACAAACTCGACCGCACTCCGCAATGCCGGCATGTCTAGGGGACAAAGGCATGCAACACGCGCTCTCCGTAGTGCCTAGGCGGAGTCATATATTCAAGGAGCAAAAGCCTCCAGATTTTCTCTTGCGCGCCCGCGCTTACCCGCGCCTGCGCACAAACGACTGGCGATCCCTCAAATGAACGTCTCGTCATTGAGACGTGGACACTTCCTATTTCCTTCCGTTTCTCCCCTTAGTGTGGCCCCAACGCGTGACCTCCAACACTCTGCATGTTGGATGATTGTTACCCGGTAGTTTTGATTCTATGCGTACTTGCTTGGCGGCTCGGCTATGGCTCTGCCACCATTGCCTGCAGGGCGTGAGCACTGAAACCTACCGCGGGCTCTGGCGCCATGATCAGGTGTTCGGTCGACTCGTTTGGCTTCAACTGCGTTGAGCAGGTGCATTCTCCTTGTTCTTTCCTACCGCCGTGACTCCAAGCCCACTGTGCAGCTTTGAGACATTTAACCGCACAGTTTATTAATATTTTTTTCTTCTCCTGCTTTGCCACAGGAAACTGCATTGTTGAGGGTACAAAGGTTCCGGTAAACCAGAGCATCTCCCTGGTGAATCCCTGCGAAAACTGGAGCTGTTCTCCCGTGAATGCCACGCATGGCTTAGTAAGCGGTAATGGGTAGGTAGCTCGCTTCTTGCAATTTTTTAAGAGGCGCCTCAAGAAAAATATATCTTAAGCAGCGTTGCGTACCCACTTTTCCTGAACCCAATTTGTGTGACAACTCCTTCTCTTTTTCTTTCTTTATCTTTTGTGTAAAACTACCACCTGTGAAACGTTGGTGAAATGCCCGTGAACACTAGCTTTCTATTCTATAATGCATACTTTTAAAGGTCAGCAACGTCATGTACTGCCTATATGTATACGCCGCATCCCGGCCGAAACGACAGTAAAATCCTATTATTTTTCCTCGCGCTTCTATTCTTTGAACTATTTCTGCGCCGGATCGTGTGATTCTACGCATCATATATATAAATATATATATATAAAAGGGAAAGGCAACTAATGCAATGTAAGAAAAAAAAATTACAGTATTGGAAACAGGAACGCACAGTAGAAAGAACGAGAAGCCATATAAAGCAGAACTAGTAATAGTTTAATACCAGCACACAGAAATCAGTTACACAATACGAAACTATTTGATAAAAAAGAATATACTGTAACGAACAGGCGATGTTCTCGGCTAAGTTATAACAATCTATTTCATTTGTCACTACTGAGCTTGTCACCTACATTTTTTTTTTTTTTAGGAAGACCTCGCAGGCCTACGAAGAGGCGTAGCGTGAGGGGTGCATATGGTACAGTTTATCACAATGCACAATCGGTAAAAAGATATAGATGCATCTTAGTCTACAATAAGTAATAAATAACTGAACTGAGGCAGTTTACCGCCATTGGAAGGACACAGCTGAGCTGTTGGAGCGTTGTAGTCGAAGAATGTTAAGAAAAAAATGACTAAAGGTCTCTTGGTATAAAGCCGTGACGGGAATAACTTGGTGTAGGATGTTCACACGTCTATTCATGAACCAGTGGACGTATGTGCTGTTTCCTATCAATTAGCGTTCAAGCAAGGCACAGATAAAGCGCACCTTGCTGAGGCCTCTATGTTTACTGCTACACGGTATTGTTACGCTATCCAGCTAGTACTCGGCGAATGTTCCCTTCTTAATCTCTGTGTGCATAAGTTTGGTTTTCTTGCTTTCTTTTTTTTTTGGCGGGGGGGGGGGGGGGGGGGAGGGGGAGGTGATGCAGCAGACAAGGGGCCTCAGACAAGACGACGTTGACTTGTGCAAAACAACTACAATTCAGCGCGCGTCGACATCTCGGAGATACGCATGATATACAAGTTGCTTCAGACGACAGAGTTCACGAATGAATGCAAACGAGCACAAGCATAACTTGCAATGACAAATGAAGGTTTTCGTGACTAGATATTTAGGAGGCGCATATGACACACAGGAGGCATCAGACAAGAGAATTTACGAACAAGTACAAGCGCCGAATGTAAGTTGCGTTCTCAAGCGAAATTTTATTTCTCCGTGGAAAATTACGTGGCACTATACCACTTTCACCGCCTTGTCTTCCACCAAACTGAGACGACTACTTAGAGCGCATCGCTCCTCCAGACCTGGGGTTGTGGATGATTCGCTCTCCCACGGCCACCTCCGAGTTTATCGACTACCTCGGAAAGAGAGTCATATCGTGCACCAAGCCAAAATTTTTCTTCAACTGCGAGAGTTATTTGTTTAGGAGGAAGTCGTACCAATTAAATTTGGGCCTGGTACTTAATACGGATGACAATTTTTCTTTTCAAGAGACTTGGTCCATTTGAAGAATTGCCGCAGAAATAGCTGGGCTAATCAACGTTCACCCACTTCGAGTTTAGTTGAGTTTCTCTCCCATTAGTGTGGGCATGTTAGCCTCCTTTCTAGTCTCAGGTGTACCTATAGCAACTTCTAGGTAAAGGCTGTGGTACAACGTCGGAACCTTAAACCATGAGAAATTGTTCATGTAGTAGGTAGCGTTCTTTGCGAGAGCACCCACATGGGTTTGCGTTGCAGGTGCTAGGTATATTTCAACGAACAAGTCGACTTATTCTTTTAGGTAACTTCGTTATTCACCTTGCTGATTTTGGCAGCACTCAATTGCTTAGCTCGTGGCCTCTGAGATCGCCGCGGCGCGGGTTTCACACCTGAGGTGTCACACTTAGCTTGTGTTCTCTGATATTAGAAGCGACACTCAGTAGGCGCGCGCAGTCTCGTAGACCATGCTTGGCAGAATACATTTTTATATTCGCGTTGTGGTTATCTCATTCCTTTCAGAAGAGAAATAGTAACCTATAAATATAATTTCCTTCTCTTCCTTCTTTCCTTAAGGTGCAGCATGACGAAAGTAGATGGCAATGGCCCATGCAAGATGAAGGCTCACGAAGGTAGCTACCCCAAGTGCTGCCCCATCATCGATTGCGGCAACTCTGACGCGGCCACAGGATAAATGTGTTCGATGCTTAACTTAAGCATACAAGCTTAAGAGTCCCTCCTGTGCCTAAAGCAAACTTACCACAAACCATCAAAAAAAGAGGATTAAGAAGATAAAAACCTCGATTCAGATAAAATGGCGTAAATATTTCAGTTAACACGAATTCAAGGTGGAACACTTCCTACACTGAATTCCTCCTTTGTGCGGCCAGTATCGGTGGAAGGGGGAATGGGTGGTAGAGTGGCGCATCTCTGTTCATCTTTTGCAAATGGTTGCTTTTGGTATAGCAGTCGTCGATACTTAACACCACAATGGGCGTACCCTTAAACAAAGGTATATGTCTCAGACATAGCGGCCATGACACATTTCCGGCCCCAGCAATCGGTTCCGGTGCACGCAGCCCGCACATGCATAGCCTTAGCGATCTATTTGTGTTGCTCCGATGAAGAGATCGCTGTGAGCTGGGTTGGAACACAACCTGTTGGTGTCCAAACAGTTCGCTCCGGTAAAGGCTTGCAGTTTAGCGTGTTTGCGATTTACGTGCTGCTGTAGGTCGGGGCACAGTTTTCAATGTGTTATAGCAAGGACGAAGATAGCGGGTAGGCGTACGAACGAGTGGCAGACTTAACTGAGCCTGTTTTTCTTTTGTATGCAACCTGTACTCTGGGGTTCAGAAGCAGGGATGGTTGCACCGCTGGGGGGGAATTTCTCATTGAGTCCAACCCAATTCCTTGTTTAATTCTTTTCTATTTTCCAGTTTCTTGCCTGCTTTCAGTAAATTATCACTGATTCTTAATGATATTATTCCTTTAGTTAACAATGTAATTTCACCTTTCAACAACGCGGATTTCATAGTATTCCCGAAAATGTATATCTGATTGTAAATTCGAACAATCCACCTATTTCTTGGCTAATTCTCATAGTGGGAAGGAGCGAGATGTGCGATCTGCAGCAGCAATGGGCAGCACTTGATTGCTGATAGCGTCGTTCTTGCAATGCTCGTTCAAAAATTTGTGCGAAGAAGAGTGCTGGCGTGATGTTGTTTACCGCAAGACGTATTGAACACTTTATTAGTAGAAATAATTTTGCGCATAACCCCTTGACGTTACAGCTTCGAAGCGTTAAACAAGTAATCAGCTATAGGCAGAAATACGGGGCACGAAACACAAAATGCGGATGATAAACGTTGACAATCAACTGGCTTTTACTACAAGGAGGATTTTATGCATGACACGGATTATATGGAGTTAGATGACGCCGTTGTTATTACATGTGTTTGTAAGTGTATTTTATACACACTTTTGATATCTAGCACACGCTTTTGTATTTCGTGTTTCATAAACATTCTTCAAGCTTCGTCGGGCACAATGTGAAATGTATGTGGGTGATGTAGCTCAGTCAGTCAAATTGATGCCTTTAGCCGCATCCCCTGAGACCGCTGTATGTGTGCTTGTGTGTGTGTGTGTGTGTGTGTACGTGTGTGTACGTGTGTGTGTGTACGTGTGTGTGTGTACGTGTGTGTGTGTGTGTGCGTGTGCGTGTGCGTGTGCGTGTGCGTGTGTGTGTGTGTGTGTGTGTGTGTGTGTGTGTGTGTGTGTGTGTGTGTGTGTGTGTGTGTGTGTGTGTGTGTGTTAACCTGCCAGGAACGACCCGACCGCAAAGAGCGTCTTCCTTGTCCTCTTGCACAACTGTGGGCCAACTGGCCCAAGAACAGGTAGTGATAAGCATAACATGACTGAAAGGCTTGCACTCGCGTCAAAATGCGAGGACGCGTGCTACGCACCGTGTCTAGTGATCATATTTCTTTATTTCACACGCTTTAAAGCATGATGTCTAGTGATCATATTTCTTTATTTCACACGCTTTAAAGCATGATCAGTGAGCCTTCGAAGCATGCCATAGTTCTTGTATAGTACAGTCATTGGCCGTTCACTGCCCGTTCTGTGCGGACCATGCTTTGTCTTTGGCCTTCCTTTACGCTGTTATCATATTTAACAATCTCAGTAACTAACCCACCCTGCTACCAGCAATTATATGGTACTAATGCTGCCCCTCGCACAATTCAGCGAGCTATCTGCAGGCTACATAAGACAAGAGGCGGATTGAATGTTTTTTTATTCACACTTCAGGTCCAATGATCATAAAAGAGGCCACAATAGCTGTCCCTTGTTACGTCTATGACGCGTGTGGAAATGCCAGCAGAAATGCAGAAGAATGGGTGTTTGCGGTGCAAGGCACTTCAATTGCAAATACAGATGACCAGAGGGTAGCTTGTGAAACCACAGAGTTTGTGTAGCTGGTTGTATGTTTAAGAACGCACCGCACTGCGTGTTCAAAAGTGATTTTCAAAGCTGGTGGTGGTGACAAATATATGGCCACGTCAAGATTATTCTCGGCGTTTTCAAGGCGAGATTATGCTATGTGACAACCTAAGGATTCAGTACAAGCTCCGTGCACAAAATCACACTGCAACTGCCCTCTGTGCCATCGTACTCGAAAATACAGTTCCCTAGAGATGCCGATATTGAAAGACGTTCTTCTCCGCTATGACGTCATGGAACTGAGCAAACGTCATTGACTGGCACATCTCCGCAATTTCTCTTCGAATTGAACCGCGGTGCATTTGCCACCTTAATAGCCTGTCAGCGACTGTAGTCAACGGACCCAAAGTGGGGCGACCGTTGGTCACAGTCCCACTCGCGGCTGACTGCGTCACAGCCGAGCTATACGGTACATCCCGTGTTGATGATGGCGCTGCGTCTGAAGAGAGCCTGCACCACACCATTGTCGAAGCAGAGCGCCTCACCGCCACGGGTTTCTTGCGATTCCTGCGCCCCAAAAAGAAACAACCATGACCGGCCTAACGACGACTTTGTTGAAGTTTATATTTAAGTAGGAGACCTCAATTAATGATCAGTTCTGTCCTGAAATGTTTGTCTCCCTCACTAGAACATTTGGGGCAAGACTTAGAATTTCACCCCTTGCATGAGGAGGGATACTGATGTAGACTTACGTGTAATAAGCAAAAATAATGTAAGATTTCGGCTCAACCCCCTGCACTACAGTATCGGAGGCTGCAAAATTGAAAATGAATATGATACTACATTAGTCATAACTTGGAGGAAAATGAAAATTTTAAAACGAAAATAAATACAAACAAAATACCTAAATTCGGCGATGAATCTTCTTTCTCTTTCGCTTAAGTTTAACCATTCACTTCATCGGATGTCGCTTCTCAATTACACATATACTCTTTTAATTGGAGCGTTAATGGTTCAAATTTATTTTTATTTATTTATTAACTTGGCGCACAACCACCCGATTCAGCGCCCATCCCCAATTGCGGGTATGTGGCATGTTTTAAAGGTGCATCATCATGATCATGCAATCTATCGTGAAAGGTGATACCATGGCCGAGGAAACGGATAGACGCGAGATTTATTGATCGAAAAATGTGAATTTTACATTGATACGGACATGCATATTGCTTCCACTTCCCAGGAACGGGTATGCATATCAATGCGGTAGCATTATAGGCAACTGTGGAAATATCCAGTAACTAACAGAAAGCGCGGCTGATCTTGGAGATAGTGCAATTGTAAACCGGCGCCGCTGTCATGATAGGCTGGCTCCACTACTCGCCTCGCCCCCCTCCCCCCCCGTATGCTGCAATATGTGGTGCGGAAAAACAGCAGTATTATAGGATTGAAATAATCAGATCACAAAAGCTTCACCTCACGTCACTTTTGACATCCATTGCGAAAATTCAACTGACCCTAGCAAATGTTACAGCATTTTTCATCGAGGTTCAGTAAAAAGTTCGGGCAGAATTTAGCTACCTCATGTTAACAAGGCATGCTATAGAAATCTTATGTTTGAGAGGCATGTATATTTGAATGGCACAATGACATCAGGTCAAATGCGCATGCATTTGCCACGCAGAAGAAAGTACCTTGGTGGCTCCTATCTAAATAAGCGAGAGTGTAAAAATGTTTTTGCCGAGCATCCGCTGAGGCAAATGTGATGACGTCTAAAGCGCTCGAAAGAAAAACAACGTTTGAACCTACAGAATTTTGGACACTTTCTTTATTCAGGCCGCCAAGACTTTTACAGAAATTGACGAAAAATCGAAATGTTAAAGAAAATGAAGTATCAAGTTTGCAACTTTGCAACTGAACTAAAAATAAAACATAACAATTTTGCAAGCTGCATCTACTGGTACACTCAAGGCGGAGAAAATGTTGCATTAGCCATCGTTCGTAGTTATGTCAACAATTTGTGAATAAATACTTCTCAAAGCTCACGCGAAGCATCAATTGCTCTCACGTTGGTTGTGAACTATCGAACAGATACCGTTAGCACAATGGTGGTATTCGTTTTTACTCGCCCTGGTGGCATAGTATCCTTGGTATTGCGTCGCTAAGCCCGAGTCGGCCGCCTGTCGGCGGGGGTGAAAGGCAAGAACGACCGCGTACCATGCATTGGGCGCACGGTAAAGAACCCCAGGTTGTCTAAACTAATCCGAGGTCCACCCACTACGACGTGCCTCATAATCATATCTAGGTTTTGGCATGTAAAACACCATAATTCAGTTTAATTATTCGTTCCTGGTACGCATATACGTAATATTCTTGCCATATTTCCAACACTATTCATTTGAAAATTGTATTTAAAAAAATTATTTAGGCTCTCAATCACAACTGAAAGTCAGCATAAATGTGCTTTCTCTCTTAAAGGCACAAAACATC
This sequence comes from Dermacentor andersoni, assembly GCF_023375885.2. Taxonomy (NCBI): domain Eukaryota; kingdom Metazoa; phylum Arthropoda; class Arachnida; order Ixodida; family Ixodidae; genus Dermacentor; species Dermacentor andersoni. The sequence goes on from NC_092821.1 coordinate 132,353,807, forward strand.
AAACACATTGGCTCGGCAGTTGTCGAGTGCGATCAATGCTTCATTTTAAGCGCGTTTGCAATATATGAAACGGAGTCGACCCTGAGTCAAACATTCTGTCGATGCCTTTCTCGGGAAGGACCACGTACAATTTGTATTCCTGATCGCATTTTTGTCTACGTCAAAATGGCGGTGCTAATTGCTCGCTGTGTACAACGAAAGTGTGGCCCACCATTCGATTCATGGAAGCGAAGCAGAACACGCCTCTGTCGATGGTTATGGCCCACTTGCTGTGGTCCTCGGTGGTGTTGAACGTGACCGCATTGTCTGCGTCGAACCTCAGCACGATCGAGTCAACGTTGACGACGGTGTAGCTGGAGTTGCACGCGGGCGGCAGCTTGCCCCCAGCACCGTTCCTCCAGGATTGCACGGCGAGGTCGCCTTTCAGGTCATTGGCAAGTACCCCAGAATACAGATCTGGAAAAGCGATGAGGTCGTTGGCAAGTACCCCAGAATATAGGTCTGGAAAAGCGATCAGGTCGTTGGCCAGTACCCCAGAATACAGGTCTAGAAAAGCGATCAGGTCATTGGCAAATTCCCCAGAATAAAGGTCTGGAAAAGCGATCAGGTCGTCATTGGCAAGTACCCCAGAATGAAGGTCAAGAAAAGTGAGGTGGTATGGAGATGCATAACTGAGACCATAATCGTAGTGAAGGAAACTGGAAGAGCACTTCTGTTCGATCTAGACTCTACCATTGTCGGTGACTACCTTCATCGCTGTCCAACTAGAAGACAGTTTATGACGAGCGCGTGGTAAGTCGGTCCAACGCGGGACTCTATGAGAGTCGGCCTAGTGGCCGCGAATAATTGGCCCTGTGCAATTCTTAATCCATGCAGCTGTGTTCGACTGCTCTGCCATGACTTTGCCTGCAGAGCGGGAGCGCTAAATTCTACCACGGCCTTTGACATCGCGATCACGTGTTGGGCCGACTAGTTTAGCATCAATCGTGTTGTGGAATGCTCCTCCCCCCCCCCCCTCCCACCACTATTTCTTTCCTTTCTTCATGATTTCTTCAGTCCTCATCAGCAGGTTACCATTTAATGCACAAAAAGGATATAGACGTCATAAATAAATCGCCTTGACGTGCTACAATGTGCATATTAATATTTTGTTTTGTTTACTATTTTTTGTGAACGCTTCGTGTCACTATATATTACCTGATCAGAAGTAGCAAGCGCGGCTTGTAGTCTTCGGTAGGGACCGTCAAAGAGAGGCAATAAATTAGTTTAGATGCAGAAAGCTCTTTTTTTCTCACAGCTTGGTATACTTTAACTTCAGGGTAAGAGGTCAGCCACTAGTAGAGAAAATGACGGCCAAGTCATTTCCTAAATTCCGCGCGGAAACCTCAATGAGAATGCTCGTGTGCAGTGACAGCACATATTTCAGAGTATTTTCTTGTATATTCAGGCCGTTAGGGTACAGTAAAAGCTCTCATATCTTGCTAAGTTCTATTTATTGGTCTGTTCAGAAGACAATCGAGTACGTGTTTACGGACAAAACTAGGACTCAGCGGACGCCGTCAAGTTCCATGACGTGACGCATGGCTACAGCAGTACTAAAACAGTAAGATAATGTCGTCACTCGTCTTTTATTGTTGCACGTCTTTCCTTTTTTTTTTTCCTGGCTTATCGAGCTTCCCTTTCCCCGGTTAAGGATGGCATTTTTTTTTTGCGGTATTCTAGAACATGAATTTACTCATATTTTCCTAGAGCTCGCGCACAGTTCAAATATATGTCAGCAGGAACGTGCGAGCGCGTGCTCGTCGAACCCGGCAGCAACTGTCGTTGTAAGCACACGCGTCTAAGCGTTAATCGGTTAAACAAAACTGATAAGCGCCATCTCTAAATAGGCACCCGCATTAGCCACCATTGTACAACCACCGCGTCGTGATAACCGCCCGCGCATGCGCGTGGTCCCCGCCGGTGACGCATGCGACCATCGTCGCCGGCAGGAGGCGTTGCTGCGGGTATCAAGGGCACGCGCATGCGCTCTTCTGTTAGCCCGTCTGAGCTCCTTACATATTCGCGTTCGCGCGGGTGACCACTGGCCATACCTTCGTCCAGGGTGGCCCTTTTGCCGTACGCTCGCAGGACGGTGCCCCCGGCGCTGGTGAGGTTTGCGATGAAGAGCTTCTGGTCAGTGGTTCGGACGAAGCTGTCCTTTGCGAGTAGCGCCACCTCTGGGTACTTGTCCTGCATCGACTGCGGCACCTGGCGGGCGTACACGTTGGCGTACTCGGTGCGCAAGATTCTCGCTGCCGAGATCACGAGGACAGAGGTGAGCGTAAACAACAAATTTCAAGTTTGCATTATGCTTTCGTGTCTAAGCGCGCCAGTTACATATGTCTCATTGGTACATAGATTATGTGTGGGATGTGCGTTCGATTCTGTTGTTACGTAGTTACTTGTTATATCATGTTTCGTATAGTTATACACAGTTCTGTTGGTCCAAACTGGGATTGGTGTGGCTAGCACAATTACTGGATTGTACGAGGGACGTTCCGAAAGTATGTTTCGTCATTTTTCTTTTTTGAAGGAGAAAATGGTACACTAGATGAAACAAACAATCGCCATATGAATCCACGCCTGTTGCTGCTTCAACCACAGAAGCATCGTCAACGGATGAGTAATCGCGCATGCGCAGACCGCCGAAGAAGACAGAGTAGCAGCAGACCGGCGTGCCCGAGCTTATTTGAGTACAAGAAACGATGGCAGACGGACGTGTGCTGACCACGTGGTCGCCAATGGAAGTGCGTGGTGTTATCCTGTATGGATGGGGGCACCTGTTCCGTGCACTGAAAGCTGCGCTCTCAGGACGTCACTTCAAAAAAAAATGCTGAGGTGTAGTAGGCTGTGCCACAATTCCCTGCATCGCAGGGCACTGAGTTTTACCAGAATGGTTTCTTCAAACTGATTGCACGCTACGACAGATGTCTCATTCTCGGTGGCGATTATGTGGAAAAAATAGTGCAAGATGTATAATTCATGATGCCATGGTGCACTTTCTATTTTTTTTTTTGGCAGTAACATTGAAAATAACCAGTGAAAATAAATGACGAAACTTGTTGTCGACACGTCCCTTGTAAAGGAGGCTTGAGACACGGAGTCTTGATCGAACCAAAATTTTCGACAACGGAGTTTTCTCTCTCTCTATCTCTCTCTCTAGCCTGCAAAACACGAACTTTTGCTGGTGTTCCCACACTCTTCTGGTCGTTTTCACTTGTTTACGGAACTGTACATATATTGTGCTGGTTCTTCTGAACTATACTGTTCTTTCGTGATTTGTTAGCGGAACTTGCATGCTTTTGTGCGCCTTTCTACGCTTTAATATTTTTTTGTCATTCGACGAGACATAGCACGTCCTACCTTAAGGCACTGCATGAACCCTAGTTTAAACTTATTTTAGTCTTGTATCAATGAAAATATCACAAGATGAGTTATTTATTCACATAGCGACGATGGCAATGTCGATTATCATCGATTCCATGCCTCACGATAATCGTGAGACATGGACTCGTTTTCTTCAAAGACAAAAAGTGCCAAGACTGAGCAGAAAGTTCGGAAAATACGACTCCACACTGTAATAATAATATTTTGTATGTACGTTTAGAGCGCTCTGACGCTAGCTAGTATTGGTTTGAGTTTACAGTGTTTGGACCACCATTTAAAAAATATGGCAGACATAACTCCTGTAGAGCGCTGCGTAATACGAATCGTTGTTGTTTGGTCGTAGAACGGTACTCATAAACCGTGGTAATTTTTCAATCGGAACGCACACCACAGGCTATGGAAGATGTGATGCTTATTTGACATTCCAATGATAGAGATTATGATAGTGTACAGCTTTGCAACTTTACATTGTTAAAGTGTGTACAACTATAATATGCACGTCAGCTGACATGATTTCTCAGTGCCGATCAGTTCAGTGATTGTGGTTTCGACTGTGTCTTGACCGGTGACATGACTGGTAATCCGCCTGCTGTGTTCGCCGATTAGAGCGAAGCGAGCCCAATGTGTGTCGTTTCTGACGTCAATGCACGATTGTGGAAGAACCCAAGTGCACTACGCCTGGAATTCAAGAGCTGATTTGTCATTCGATAAGGAATTTCACTCTGTCGGTGCTCTTTTGGCTCTAAAGGTCACCTTCATCGCTCTCTGGGCGTCTTACAACAGCTGCGCGCTTTCAAATGTAGTTCTAGGTCACTGTTTAAGACGCTGTATTCGGCTGCAATGCCTTCGGGATCGACTGACGAAAACGGTCGTATGCATGGAAAGAAAGACTCGTCTAGATTCCAGAAGAATGCTAAAAATAGACAGTCTGAAACGTCAGTCGTCCTAGATGTGATCAACGCAGATCACCAGCTATGAAACGCCACTTTAATATAGCGCTGCTTCACTGCGCACACACTCATCACTTCCTTCCTCTTTTCTTCTTTCTATTCCCTCTTTCTCTCACCCCCAATGTAGGGTAGCAAATCGGACGCTCGTCTGGTTGACCTCCCTGCCTTTCCTCTCTTTGCTATCTCTCTTTGCTATCTCTCTCTCTCTCTTTCTGAAACGTCAGGTACTTTTAGAAAAAGCGAGAGTAAAAGCGGCGTAACAAGAGGAAGGGGAACGAGACGCCACAGCTTATATACATAATAGTGGGTATATAGCAATAGTGAGTAATGTATGCAAACGTCACTGCCAACAGCTTGAGCAAAGCTGCAGCAGCGCCCTTACCAATCGTATTGACTTGTGGTGTCGGGAAAGTGACGCACATGAACATCTGGCTGTTTTCTCTGGCGGTGTCCGGAAAACTGTACTGGCCGCTCTGCAGCCCGCCCACGAATCTTGGCACGCTGTGCAGGAGCCATACACCAACCGCGTCGTCGAACAGGAGGACACCTGCGGCACAATGTTCTGTGTTTATAACTACAGCATTATCATACGCTTGTTGCTAATGTGCTACAATATTGCAATCTTGCGAGTCTAATCAAGGAGAATGGGTACTTTGGATTAGTCAGAGCTGTTCTAAAACAGTAGGGCCTAATCCATATTGCTTCTCCTTAGTTTATATGTGCTCTCGCCGGCAGCCTTCGCTAATCGTATCCCAGCGTCACGGTTAGCTGAAATTTTGTTCTTACGAGCAATTCTAGCATAAGAGGTTTTTGTGTGAACACAATCCAAGATATTTTGGAACTATGGATATATTGTGAAGCATATATAATCACTATAGAGCTTCGTCCTAAATTTACACGACGAAATGGCACCGCCATCGCTCAGCTACCAAAAAAATAATGGTCAGTTCACGGGCCTGTTTAATCTTCGTTCTTGTGGCTACAGACGACCTTGTGGTTCTAACTTTTCATCTTTTTCTTCAGTGATCTATATTTTCAAGCAATCATAATTTTCAAAACCCGTCAAGGCAGTGAGGCATTGCGAAGGTGAATAATTATCACATTTTTATAGCATTCTTTATTGTACAAGGCAATGGTTCGTGGAATAGGATCAATTTCCAAAGTCGCAAAGATATTTGAAGCCAGAAGCACGAAGTGTATGCAAACTAACGAACCAGCCACTATACCTACGCTGAATGAACCTCCATGCCTTCATGAAGCGCAATGAAAGAATAGCACGACATTTCTCTCCTGTAATTTTTCTAGGAGACTATGTGAACCACCTGCCTTACGGCGCGTCCCTTGCTATTAATGGATCGGGGAAGTTACACGTGGAGTAACGGAGATCTTTTTTGCTGCAGACCTCGCAGCGTTGAGTTTGTTGCGAAACTGCTGGCTCAGAGAAGTTTCAAGAAAGTGACAGGGCTTTTCTACCTTAAGAGGAAGCTTTAGCTTGCCGAACTCCGATGCGGCCTATTCAAATACATGTAAAACGCAGAAACCTATTTCTGAGATAACCCCTTGACCGATTTTAATGAAATCTGATGCATGTGAGAGTGAAAGGTAAATTCTAGTTACTGTTGGAAGCCGAATTTCGATTTATGTCCTGAATTTTCTTAAAAAGATTTTCAAACGTTCGACCGTTTGAAAAAAATAGAAGCCCGAAGTTTACCAATTCATCGCTTTGCATCAACAACAGATATCGCGGTTCTGTAAAGGGGATCCATTAGATCATTCAAAGCGGACAAATTTGGTATGTCATTTTACGTGTTACATGAGTTTGTTACGTTGGTTGCAAGGGTTCTGCAAAAGCTCTATTTCCATATTGCTAAATTTTTAAATTTATATGTGTAACATATCAATTTTGTCCGCTTTAAATGTACTATTAGATTCAATTCACAGAGGGGCATTATCATTTTTCGTGGTTGAGTTACAGAGTTGCAAACTTGATAGCTTCGTTTCAGGAAAATTTTTGATTTTTGCCAATTTTTAATAAAAAATTGACGCCCTAACTCAAACATTCGAAACCAACAGTCACTAGATTCTAAGTTTTTCTTTTAAATGCAACAAACCTAGTCAATTTTGGTGCAGTGGTTGCCGAGAAAAACGAGTTCTCCTTTTACATGTATTTAGATACGAGCACCCGAGCTAAAGCTTCCTCTTAAACCATATTGAGTTGTATGGTTCTACGTGCCAAAACCACGATCTGATTACGAGGCACGCCGTAAAGAGAGACTCCGAATCAATTTTAACCTCGTGTAGTTCTTTAACGTAGACCTAAGATGTGAAAACACGAGCGTTTCTGCATTTTGCCCCTATCTAAATGTAGCCGTCGCATTTCGCACCTTTGCAGTGGCCGTTGCGCGTTCCATTGTAGATCGGCGGTGGCTGGTCGTTGTAGACAAAGTACAGAATGTCCTGTCAAAATAAAATAAAGAACAAGCATGTTTCAGACATTGTCCTTGCAACTGCTATGAAGGCTCGAAAGGTAGCCATAAACCGAGTCAAAATGTAAGCAGCAGCTAAATGCATCCCTGGCTTCAATGTATAGCCAGCATTTGACATTAATACACGCCGTTCCCGGAACCGTGGGTCATCTCGTCACAACTACAGTGTTAGGCAGGGGCCTCCGAGCCGGTGTCTTACTCTTGCTAATTGATACAGGTGACAGAAATAATCGTAATTGAAGCAGAAGAATTCTTATACAAAACGGCGCCCTATCGTCTAGACTTTAGACACTTATCCGACGGTTTACCAACAAGTTCAAATTTAAACCAATTTGTTCAAGAGAGATGTGAGGGTAGAAAAAGGCAACAACCAGTACCAACTGTACACTTGCATCGAATCAGCCATCCACCAAATCACTCATCTCCATCTCACAAGTCGCTTGCAGCATTGTGGAAGCTGTAAGACTCCTTTGCCAATAGGAAGGCCGCATGCCTCTCCAGATGTGCTCATCCGCGTCGCATCGTCTGCTCACTGCCCCAGTCAATTCGCTGTACAAGACGCATGAACGCACAGGTCTCAACATGTGGTATGCCGCCGTAACGTATCCTGTACTAAACAGAAACAGATCTCTCCAACCCCACCACAAATCAGACAGTTACACCCGGAACTACATTCCGCTGCGCAAGGATACTGCCTGCCCACGCCGCGTACCCTCGGCCGGGCTGCAAATTACTTCTGAGATGGAGTATAGTTTGACTTAAAGCACGTCGCAACCTTTCTTGTAGCGTTCTCGTACAGCGGGGCCAGCGTGAGTGCGACCGGGTTCTGAGCTTCGTACAGGTCGTGCTCCGACAGCGGCCAATAGCGCAGCGGTTCTTGGCTGGTCCGTGAGTCCACGTACACGAACTCTCCTCCCTCGGGCGTGAAGGCGTTCTGCGGGTTGGATTGCATCCGCGGAAGCTTGTACACGATGAACCTGCAGATAAGTCTCCCTCAGCACGGATCGTTTCAATTCGTCAACATGTGGCAGAAAGGCGAAAAATCCGATGAACTAGGCGATGAGCAAGAAGCCTTCCAGCGGAAGGCTTCACTTAGTTCGTGAGCTTAGGAACAGGAACGCCCAACAAACCCTCGTAGGCTACCTCGTGGCACCAAGCCTGTCACATTCGAGACCCCCCTCTATACAATACGGGAGAAGCTTAACAGGATTCGTTGTCTGCGGCTTTCATGAAGCAGGCAGAGTGGCTTAGACGGGCCTCTATACCCTGCGGTAGTTGAACCTTGTTTGTTTAAAAACTATGGATAAATGGGAAGATGGTCTACAGCAGAGCCGGCTCATCTCGGACGCAGTCAAGAAGTCGGCGCTACAGATTTTCCCTCAAGCATGCACACACGTGCCATAGAAACACAAACACACTAAGGCTGCAGAAAAATATATTTCTCCAAAAAGCTATCCGCCGAATTTTACCGTGCTAGTTTCATGCCGTAGAGCAGTGCCGTCTCTGCTGGAACGATAGGACTGAAATAATGAAGAAAAAGGGTCAATTCTTTCCGAACATGTAGTTTCAAAGGTATGTGGTTTCAAAGGTATGCTATTCCGACGCTATAAATGATACAATTCTTTATATTTTGCATCACTGGCTTTCATATTACATGAGCGCGTTATAGTATGCATAGATCTCTAGGGTGGTCTCCTAAGTGTTTACCATATTTTTCTTCTAGCTTCTTTTTTCTTTTCGCTATTTTCTGTACTACGATACTCAGGTACGTCACTTTCCTGCTACGATCTTCCATGACATCGGTAGTATTATAAATTAAATAAAATAAAATTTTAAGTAACAACGAAACCTCAATCTCAGGCGCTATAAAAGCGCCGCAGTAAAGAGCTCGGAAATGTTTTAAACACATGCGACACTGTACCGTACACACAAAGCTAGGTACACGAGCTTTTAAATTCATTACATTCGTCCCCCACCGTTACGTGGCCACAGAGGCCGGGAATCGAACCCCCTACCTCGCTTTCAACAGCAGAACGCCGTGTAAGAAAGTGTACGTGAGGGAAAGTTATGGTTACATAACACAGGTATTGATACAGAAGGCGACCTTGCGAGTCGTTATGCACCCTCGGGCACTTGGCCACCGTGCAATAGCAAGACGTTCTGTCTAGCCCGGGACGGTGTCAAGTGCCCGTTCACTTCGCGATTGGGCAGGTTCACGATGACTCTATTGCTGTCACGACGCATCGCTATTTAAGTGAGAAAAGCACACAACGTAAGGAACGTCCAGCAGATAAACTGCTCATCACAGCGCTACGTAGTGGACATTTTTTTTTTCGGGGGAGGGGGGACTTACCAGTCAACATCCTGCCCGTCTTGATCCTTGCACCTCGGAGACGACGGTACCGTAGCGCAGCTCACCGAAGCGATGGTGTGGGTGACCAGCACTGCAACGAGTGAGAACTTCATCGCGCTGCCTTAACACTCACACCGCGAACGGAAGTTATAAACGACTCAGAAAGATAAGTGCTGGCCGAGCTTTGATGGCTTTATATGAGCGATTGGCGGTGAGCTAACGTGAGCTCTATACTCTAAAACCCACGACTTTATCGAGCGCGCTTTTCGCTTCTGTATCAGTCAACGAAAAAGAAGCGATTTCGCTGCGATATGCGAAAAAAAAATTATCGCCTACAGTGGAGAAACTCTGGGACCGGGCAGGTGAAACTCTTCTGAAAAGCAGACAGCGCTGAGTCCGCGTATTTGTAAGAGCGATCGCGAGGCAGAAATTTGAGATAACGAGAAGAGGGGGGTATTTAGCGAAGCTGTCATTTACGCGTTGCCTACGTCTGGCCCGCGCGTTCCACCTACGCTATGGGCTTCGAAGCGAACGGGCCACCAATGGGAGGCCCGAGGCACCCGAGCGTGCCGCTACAACAACGGTACACGCGCGGTGAACCTCGACAGCTGCTCGTAGATCCGGTTTTGTTCCGAACAACAACTGTATTTTTTTTCGATCAGTGCAAGGGCAGGAGGTTCCGCGTTGCCGCATCTCAACCGACCGAGTGATTCACCTTTTCACGGTTCACCGGTAAATTTGTGACTGCTGCATTTAGCGACCCGCTGTATCCTGGAGTGTGTGCGTGTGTGTGCAAGAGAGGGACGGAGATAGAGAGAGAGAGAAGATTACGTAGTTATAACGGTGGCAGCCGAGGGATTTACGTATATGACCGCTATAAGGTCGTAGTTTATCTCGCGTGACATGTGCAGGGCCCGGCGAAGCGTAATGCCGCGTTTTCCGGCTTATATTCCACTGACAGTTTCTTGTTTGTTTGTTTGTTGGTTTGTTTGTTTGTTTGTTTGTTTGTTTGTTTGCTTGCTTGTTTGTTTTTTTGTTCCTCTGTTTTTTTTTTATTTATTTATTTATTGACTCTACATATGTTGCATCCTATCCTCACGAGCCTCGATCAGTGGCGTAAAGACGACAAAAATGTCGGGGGGGGGGGGGGGGGGAGGAGGTTTCTAAGGAGGTGAGATGGGTAAACGTGTCACGTTTTTCGTAAAATGCCCGTCTCATTCGCGAACTTGCGGAGTCCTGAGCGACGGGAGGAAAGAGAAATAAATAATGAAACGCGGGATAAGCACACGCGGCGAGAAGGACGAGCAGATGCCGTACACGCAGCGCCGTGTGGCCTCGGGACAGCGCAGAGAATCGCGCGCACAAACAGAGCTCGTCGCACGGGAACAGCGCGTGAACAGGGCGCAGGCAAGGGAGAAGACATGAAATGCGCACCTTTAAACGTGAGAACAGCGTGAATCACGCTTCCACATTTCACGGAAACACTAATAGCTAGCACAGCATTTGTTACCATCGTATTATAACCGGCTGCGACGCGTTGTGAACGGTGTTTTTTGGTATCGGTAAAGTTCGACAGAATGTCTGCTGTTCATTTACTAATATTTGTTGAAGTATATATAAGAAAGGAGGTTTAATTACCCTGGATTGGTGAACTCTATTGAGAAAGAAAGAAAGAAAGAAAGAAAGAAAGAAAGAAAGAAGGAAAGAAGGAAAGAAAGAAGGAAAGAAAGAAAGAAAGATGCACAGAAGGATAATTTACACGAGAGACGTGATGATATCAGCACAACCATGCGCGGATGGGGCGCGAATTATGCACGTTGACGGAAAAATAATCAATTTACATGCGCTTGCAGATCAGTATGCGTAATGGCCCACATCTACAAAGCTTTTATTTTTTGTTAGTTGGTACTATTTGCAGGTTTGCTGGCCTCCTTCGGTAATGGCCTGCCGTGGTTGCTCAGTCGCTATGGTGTTGGCCTGCTGAGCACGAGGTCGCGCGATTGAATCCCGGCCACGGCGGCCGCATTTCTATGGGGGCGAAATGCGAAAACACCGTGTACTTAGATTTAGGCGCACGTTAAGGAACCCCAGGTTGTCGAAATTTCTGGAGTCCTTCACTACGGCGTGCCTCGTAATCAGAAAGTGGTTTTGGCACGTAAAACCACAATTTTTTTCCTTCGGTAATGTTCGACATGATGATAAGCTTATCTCTACTCATACGAGGACATTTGTGGTAAGAAATTTTTATGCGTTAGCATTCTTAGGATACTACACGCACTCTCCTGGGGGGCTAGCTGTCTCTCTATCTATCTATGTATGTCGGTCTCTAACCGTTTTCACCGGGTGGTCTTTGGTTGAATGGGTAGTGAATCTGGCTGTTGGGTGGCGGGAACAGTGTTTGAAACCTGCTGGTGGACCAACTTGGATCAATGGGTACGTGATAACGTGCGCGCAGATGCCGCCCTTCAATGAACCTCTTCAACGCCGACGTGGGTTATTGTATATGCTGGACTGGGTAACGTACCGCTGTTCGAAGAAACTCTTTGACGTCATCATTATTTTGTTTAGCGCAAAACAACGGACACAAGAAAGGCGACAGGACAAGGCGCTACTCTGAAATTGACATCGTTTTAGTGCGTCACTTCTTTTACAGAGAGCAGAATGTAGAAGAACATGCGCACTAAGCACCATGTGCAGGAACCACCGCAACATCCGATCACCACAGCGCGCTCATGTGACGCCTTGTGCTGTCGTCTTTCTTGTGTCTGTTGTTTTGCGTTAAACAAAGTAATTATGGATTCGCACCAACCAGCCCGCTAACACGTTCTGCTTATCTTTGACGCCAACTTCTGGCCCTGGGTATGTCCCACTATGGTCTTCACTGAACCTCTTTGATGCCAATGTACCAGTAAGTGGGTGTGCCGCTTTTCAATAAACCTCTTTGACGCCAATTAGTGTAACTAGGTATGCTCCACTGGGAATATGCCGCTCCACGATTACATAAAATATTATATAAATTTATTCGATGCTGGGCCGAATCGAACACACATTACAAGGGCTCCTGCACGCTTAACGTAGTGACACGAAGATTTGGGCTTCGTGTTAACGCAGAGGCTTATTTTAATGTGAATATTTGGTGTTCTGGAGAAAGTGCAAAACACTGGGTTCCTTTACTCCAAGTCCGGATTTTCAATTCTCGCCCAAACTACAGCATGTTCCAGGTGTAAAGTGACGTCTGAATCGGGCAAAAAAAAATTGACTGCCAATGTGGCAACAGTAGTCCGGGTGTTACCAAATTAGGAACGCTTGCTGAGCTTCAAAAATGCGCTCTCTCGCCAAAACAGGAATTAGCCTCCTTCGCGCAGCATTCGGTGACTCCATCCGTCATAAATCTTGCACAGAAGCCATGTTACTCAGTCCTCAGCAGCTGTGAAACACTTGACTACGGCATAGTTCAAACCCTCTACAGAGCAGAGGGTGCTAGGAATTTCTGTATGCTAACAAGCCGCCACCGTAAACCGAACCATCGAATAATGGTATACCCGCAATCCAATCGCACCTCTCAATGGATAACACGAGGAGTGCGTGTTTTCTTTTTTTTTACAGCGCAAATTTTATTGTAGAGTTCAACAAAAGTTCCCATACTGCCGTGGTGGCGACGTGTGGCACTGTGCTCGATATACGGGGTGATCATGTTTAGGTTTTCCGGACTCTAAAAATCGCCTGTCGTAGATAACATAGTTCTAGTCCTTGTGCTGGAATATTTATAGAGGCGGACATTGCTTTCACGGCAAATAGAAGCGCACATTCAGCTAACTAAGTACATCCCCATTTGCCTTCTTGATTAATTACTTTACGACACATATTGCAATTTGCTGGTGAGCCTACAAAACGTCTCCACTTCAAATGAGTTTCCAGAGCGACACCACTTTGGAGATATGTGCCATCAAACACGCCGCAAATACGCACTGTTGTTCCACTTAGATTTTTAAAAAAACGCTCTGTTATGCATGGAAGCACAAAAGTAACTAGAACGGCCATGTATTTCATCCCAAATTTAGAGAAATAATATCTCGAAATTGGCATCATCCCGGAGATTCATTTCAAGTGGATACACCTCGAAAGCTCACTGGCTACAATTCGTAAATTGCAATAAATGCACCGTATGGTAAATAATTCAGAATGTAATTAGCGAATTTTTTGTGTAATTTATTGCATATGCGTTTTAGTTTGAACGCCTTCGACGGCAACATGGGTAACTATCTATGGCCCACTTCGCAGGTGCCGCTCTACAGTGACGAAAAGGGTCCTCTAACTTTCTCCGATGCTGGACTGAATTGAGCCACTAACATGTGGTCCCTTTACAGCCTCGCGCTCTGGGGCCTCCTTCTGTATCTTCATATGTGTAATACATTTCGTAACTGAATGAAATATTCTTACTCTTATTCTAATTCTGATCCTGAGTTTCTGGTGCTAATAATTATCACCTCCTCGAATAATCCACCTCTAGGACAAAGATTGTGCTATCTGCCTCAGGCGATCTTTGACAATTCCAGAAAACTTGAAAATGACCACCCCGCAGAATGTAACCCCGAGAACAGCCAGCAGCGCAGCGTGAATCCTAGAATGATATAGAAGAACGTGAAGGGTATTGCTTGCCTAAAGTCGTTGGTTTCACATAGCAAGGGACGTTTCCAGCTGAAAGCAATGACAAACACAGAAGGGACGACGCGGCACAGTTGCCAGTCCAGTGGTATGCCGTCTTTCCTTCTCTCCTTGTCAGTGCTTTCAGCTTGAAAGCTTTTTTGATATGTGCAGGCGCTGAGTCGTGCTCCCTAAAGGGCTGCAGAAAGTAGCGCCTCTTCCTCTTCACAATCTCTCTCTCTCTCTCTCTCTCTCTCTCTCTCTGGTATGGGAACAGGCCGTCGGAACGCGCACCTGGACGCCGGCGTTGGTATCTCCTGGGCAGCGCACAAAAGCATGCGTCTAATGTAGCTAGGCGAGGCTGTAGGGTTGTTTAGGCCGGCTGTAGGGAAGCGTTTCAAAAGACACGGGTGTATGTAATGAATTACACCAGGTATCGTGAAGCTTTTTTTTTTTTGCAAATTCCTGGGTAGACTTAAGGAAGTGAGAAAGCCGACCCCCAATGACCTCCCAAAAGTGTGAGAAGTACCTTAGACAGCTTCACTGATGCGTGGATTGCTTAGACTTGCACACGTGGGCTAAGGCTTGTCTGCTTGCCTGATTAATAGAACAATGATTCACATAAATTGAGAAGAAAATTTCTTTTATTTAACAAAAGCTTAATGAATCTAGAGTAAACTGAATCTGTGATTAAGACGGAGGCCGGCAGTCATTAGTGTTTCCTCGTGGTCTTCGGATGGCTGCAAGCCACACGGCGAGCGGCTTGGCCTTGTGTTGATGACACAGCTTTTCGATGGCTGTTTGGCCAACCGCGTATTCTGTAACATATTCAGTTTCTTATTTCTTTGGCGTGATGCACATCCAAGAAGCCATATTTCGAAGGGGACATCATGGCTGCTGGCTGTTCTCGTAGCGATGGCTCCCGACCTCAGATCTATAGTGGGCGACTACGACAGCTCCGGTCTGACCCTGTTAATGACGCCGACGTCTGCCTGATTCCCATCCTCTTTCCGGCAGGCAGGCTCAATCCAGCCGCAGTTGGTCCTTCAGTGTCAGTTATTACCTGCAGTGTTAATAACCAAGTTAATTAACGTGCAAAAGTATGTCGAAAACGTAAGTGCCATATATCTATCTCCTCTTTTCTTAGTCACAAGGAAGTCGAGGCCGATTTATACACGGCCAAGGCAGGCTACTTTCCGTTACGTTGCTTGTAAGAAGAGGCTGTTATACCTTTTTCTAGTGTATCCTTCAAATATGTATAACAAGAAGTACTTACACTCTAGGGTTTTTGTTTACACGCACGCAGCCATGCTATTAAGCCTCCATAAATCAGTGTTAATTTTCTTTGGCCACCAGTGTTTCTTTGGCCTACAGTGTAGAAGAAAAAATACGCTTCATGGCTGCTCTTCTTACTTATTATGCACAGTGTCCGAACACCATAGGAAAAGACGTCGCACGCCCAGCAAACCCCCACAGATTTGAAAAATGATGGGTAGCCACTGGCATAGGGGCAACGTTACCGGCCGAGAACCATACGACAGCGGCGAAAGAACCGCATCCTGAACACAAGTGGGTATTTCTACCCTTCAGTCACGTTATCTACGTATACAAGGAGGTGGAACCTGTTTTACTGCGACTAGCATTCTTTGGGAACTTCACGCAATTTATGAGGACTATCTGTCTATCGGTATGTGTCTCTAACCATTTTCCCGCCAAATTGGATCAAGGCGTAGTCCATGGCCTAGTTACTACAGCATCAGGCTGTTGTGCAGAGCGAACAGGGTTTGAAAATGACCGTCGGACCAACTTGGGTCTATTGGTATGATTGAGTATATGCCGCTCTTCAATTAACCACTTCCATTCAGACTTGGGTCACTTGGTATGAATACGAATGGTAGCGTCCCGCTTTTGAATAAATTCTTTCACGCCAAATTGAGTCACTGGGTATATGCCACTGGGTATATATGCGCCGCTCTTCAACGACAAAAAAATATATTTGAATATTTCAGCTGTGTTGGACGGAATCAAATTTGCGAAATATATGTAACCACAATCCTGCCTGCATATATGTTCACACAGGCGCCACGCGCGAACTTCGCGGCGGCAACGCTAGATGGTGCAGCGTGTTCAGTAAGAAGCACGAGAGAGGAACCCGGCAGCGTACACGCATCGTGCATGGACGATGACGCTTTTGGGTAGTGGCAATACGATGTGTCGCTGCATTACCTCAATGCTAATCGCATTAACGTCGACTTTCATCGTGAGATGGGTTCTTCCGTAGTTACTTGTCAGTTCTGTTTGATGGCAGCTGGTTAAGAGAACGAAGATGGCACTTAATGCAACAAATATACCTTTATTACAAAAGCAGCGCGATATTTCACACAAGCGCCCAAACTAACGCGAATCAAATTGGTTTTAAGCGAAGCATTAGCACGTTCAACGGGAAGTTCGATTTATTTATTGTTATCAGTGGGGTGCTAACATGCGCGAATTCTTGGAACTGAAGACCTTCATCTCATTCGGTATTGGCTGACTAGCTTGTAAAAAGTATACCCCAGTTGTTTTAGGGAAAGAGAGAATCATATATGTCACGGCGATAGTCGCAGACACATGTTGTGGTTCTTGCGAATTGCCAAAAGTTAACTTAATACTCGTGATATGCCAGCGATTTCTCCTGTTAAGACTGCTAACTGTTTCCAGAGAAACTGTAAAAGGCAATTGGATCATAATCCATGACTGAAGCGATTCTGGAACTATTGATATACAGAATGTAAGCGAGGCACTCACAGTTACCGACAGCCCCGAGCAGATTGTTGGTGAGCGAGTTGACGGCGTTGGTGATACCTCGCGTCAGGAATCGGAATGGAAGCAGCGAGGTGAACTCGTTCAGGGATGAATTGAGGATGTCCACCAGGGGGCACACCAGGCTTGAGACAAGGTCCAGTTGCAGACCCTCCGGGGCCACGCTCAGAATGCACTGCGCACGACCAACATTTATTTTGGCCCACGGTTCACCGTTTGATCTCTACCAAATTTTTTTCGTCATATTGTGTGTGAACTTTAGTGAAATGGGCTCCTATTCACAAAAAAAAGTTGCTACGCTTGAACTGCTTGTAAGAAAAAATTAGCAAAGATGGCTATCGAATGGAAAGTTTTGTGAATTCGGCCCGATGGATAGAACCTGAAGGCACGCTGATCTTCGCTAAACCTCTTTAAAAAAAACGTTTTCATGTGCCGCCCAATGAGCACAAATGTTTTCCGTGTGATGTCCATATCATTCTTACAGAAATTGTATGGGCCGCCATAATGTCCCCGTTCTATTTTAATTCGTTTTCTTTCCGTACTTCGTAAAGGACCCGACCTGCTTCCCTCCTACGTTATCACAACTATGGGATAGTCGGCAGTTGTGTGCGAAATGAAACGAACACAATCAACTGAAATGAATCACTGCATTACACCGCTCATGGTTTCAGTAATTTCTGTACAAACTTCACATAAATTATCTTAGTGCAGTGTTGTGACCATATAGAGTCTGCAGTAATATGTGATCGTCATTCCTGAGTATGGCAGCTTTCTGAAGTTAAAGTGCTTAATGTAACCATTCTTCTAGTCCCATCCGACAACTTCATAAGAATGTTCAGGGATACGTAATGCACAATGACTGTACGCTCCGTCGCAAAGCGGGCCAACTTGCCGACGCTGTGCGAAATGTTCTCATGCCGTGTCTTCGCGCGCAAATCGTGGTGTTCAAGCAGGGCTTGATTCTAAACCCTTTCGTCAGACCCATTATTGTCCGACGTCGAATTTTTCGCGTCCATTAGGAATGTTCACTGTCATCGCTGTAGAGCGATCATTAAGTTATTCGATTCGAGCAGTGGTCGTACTTACTCCGACTGCTTGCAACAGTTCCCTGAGGATGGGGTCCTGGGCGAAAAGAAAAGGACGTCGGTGTCACTGAGAGAACTGCTTTAAGCAAACGCAAGTCAGCGAGCTCAATTGAAAGTGAAATTCCTCACAGAAATTGTTGATCCGGCTGCGCAGAACAGCAGGGTCCGGTTCAGACACTGCAACATTGAAACAGACGCGAAATTCAAAAAGAAAGTATTGAGGCACAAAAGATTTTTTAGCGTCTGTTCAATCTCAGAGACATAGGCTAAACTAGAAAATCGTTGTTAGCCGGGCTTGTTGCTACGACGACATAACACGGCAAACAACGTAAAAACGGGACAATAGATCAAGGCAATCGACGGCACGGGCACTGATATAACGCTGCGCTCATGTCATCTGTTCTCCTAATTTTCTGCCCCGTTCTTGCGCTGTTTTCCTTGTTGTATCAACAAAACTAGAAGTGCGATGACGGAACTGCTCAAACGTAACAAGTGCCCTAATATCATTTATTAACAGCGCAGTGAATGCAGCTGGTGAATGCAAAGTATAAAACAGCAAGCCTATCATCTCAGTTGCTTTGTTCCTGATCATAGTGTCTGAGCACACTGTTCATTTCAGATTAGATTTTGCTGAGAGATCAGAGGTTGGCATCACCTGCTTGTTACTATTTACATTCAGTTGTTCTGCATTTGTAATTATTCCAAGTTTGTTTCAGAGACAACAGCCGGCACTAGGCAGAGCCCTCTTTTCTCGAGAATTGTCTAATGACATGAGGAAACAGCACGTTACGCCACAGACATCAATGTACACCTTTCTACTTGCATATCCGCTTGGTGTGGCGTGTAAGTTTAGTTGCGACAACCGTTCTCACCGCTCCCACGTTGAAAACGCTGGGCAGGCTGATCTGCAGAGGTTCCTGGCAGGCGATGTTTCCTGGACTGAACGTGCCGCAGCTGAACAGTGGAATTCCGAGGGGACGGCAGAGGATGTTCGCGAGACCACCGATGTCACCAGCTGCAGTGCGAAAGCGAGCGACAAGTGATTACTCAACAACCCGTGACACTGCGAAATTAGGCGGATCCCACGCCTTGTGTGAACCCGCTTAAGCGCGAACCTCCTCTCTCTCTGTGCCCGTACCGCTTCCCCCAGTGCAGGGTAGCAAACCGGACGGGCGTCTGGTTAACCTCCCTGCCCTTCCTCTCTTCTATTTCTCTCTCTCTCACGCAAACCCGAACTGTTTGCTACCTGACTCATGGCACGAAATGTTGTAGTGTTTCGGTTTTCCTTTATTTAACATCCGCTCTCTGGGCTGGTTAAGGCGCCATCAGAGTCAGACTGGCGTGCACCTTCTCGGCGCCGCGTGCTGTAAAGCGTGATTGTTATGCGAACATCACCGACACCATTTGTATAGTAGAATGGGTAGCGTCATCTCCAGTACAACTAAATACATCGGTGCAACGAAAACGAGAAAGCACCTCCACACGCGCGCACTGCGATGAACTAAGTGCGTTATTTGCGGTGCATATGAGAAAGAGCGGGTGAAGAGAGCGTTTGACGTTGGTCTTGAGCATCTGGCTACAATCATAGGGAATTCCTTACGTCACCTGGTGTACAAAGCGCGATATATAAGCGGAGACACATGAGCTCCGAGATAAGGTGCCACAGCAGTGCGCGCCGCAACATCTCGGAGGATTTTGTAGAGACAACGAGAAAACGCATGCGCATCACACCAGTAAAGTACGCGTAACTGCTTCTGGGTGTTGCTTCTGGACAGAAACGGGAATATACCGAAGACTCTGCATTGTCACATACAGTCTTAAAGTGCTAGCTGACACTAGAAAAGAATGAGGGAAACTGGTGCCTTCTGACTCTTATGCGTGAAAGATGGTGCCCAAATCCACGCCCCAGCGACGGGTCTCTCTTGGCTGCGGAAGCTGTTCTCGAAGGCCATACTTTTGCTGGTTGCATGCACCGGAAGCAATTGCGGAGCTAGAAACACGTCACCGACGCCATGTCTTGGACAGCGCGTATTCCTACTATGGGAGGTGATGCGCACGCCAAGCGTTTGAAAGCGCTCATTCGCACGAGGGAAGAACTGGCGATTTTATCATTATGTCTTTCTGTGCATGCATCTGTGTTCTAATGGGTAATAAAGAGAGAAAGAAGTCAGTGGTTTCATCGGATTTGCATCAGGCTGTTGCGGTGATGGACGCGCATTCGGATCCCAACATTGGTCACATATTTTATTATCTTTAATGCACGATTGAGGCTACCTGGCCGAACGCTGGATGAAAAAATACCTGGGAAAGATTTCGTAAATGATCATGAATGATGAAGTGAATCAGAAAAATGCTCTCACACAGTCCCAGTCTAGCCAGAACTGCTTCGAGGAGCCCGACGACGTTGAAGAGCACGGAGACAGGGCTCGCAACCTGAGGCAGAATCTGGAGCACACACTGTGAAGGAAAAAGGTCGAGGGCATAGTGGTGAGGTGGAACGTAATCGTGGTGATGCTGCCCGGCAGCATACCCAATTACCTGCGTACCTATCGCATCAGTGTTACAACTCTAGTGCCATATAAATGCAAGATATGACTTAAGATTCAAGACATCTTGTGTCTGAACTCGTGAAATGTCATCGCAAGCTCTGGTAACGAGATAGCCATTACCAGCGAAGCTTGCGACGCTCTCAAAATTTGCTAGATCGAGCATTTGGCTCCTAAAGCAAGCAGTGTGATCCTTTTTTTTTTTTTTTTGCGCATTAACAGTCACCCAGCTTCGAGCACACCCTGTGAAAATTGGTAACGCAATGACCAACTCTTACAAGATCCTTAAGGCAGCGTCGCCGCGTCTCTGCCGGTTTTGCCTTTTGGATGGCTTGCCTATTTGGCCTCGACTTGGGGTGACAGCGACCACTTTTCTATTGTAGAAACGTACATTGCAAACGTAGCTTATGTTAACTTCCAGCTTTAGTCGACCTATCCGTCCGAAACAACGAGCGGAACAAGCGTAAACTAGTTACCATTTTCGCACTTGCTCGTACAGACTACAGACAATTCTGTACTAATGAAAACCATTATGTGTTTGAGCGAGATATTCATTTCATACTGTGACTTACCCCGAGGAGACGAGTGAGGTCTGGTACCAGGCCCGCCTGAGAGAGACAGCAGTGTTCAAACCTTAATTAGTGCTAGAACCTTTACCTCATATCGCAAAAATGTAAGGGACCGGTCAAAGAAGATAGTTAGCTAGTTGGTAAGATATTTTGCGAGATGTAGTTTAGCGGCACAGAAAACCATTAGGGTAGAGAAAAATAAGTGCTGGAAAAGCGGCTGAGTCTAAGTTGTCTGTATCCTGTCTGACTTTAGCGCCGATAAAATGTGTTACGGCATCCGGCATTAAAGCGTTGGTACGTGAACCGCGAGCATGTTGATTTCATCACTCAAGTCTTTCTCTACCCCAGGCAGTGGTAGCATGGCTACTCTACATATCACTACTGAAGAAGACCGAAAACTAGCCTAGTTTGTAGTGGTTCATGGCTAATAAAAACAGTGCTCTAAAAATGAAGAGGACGATTGTGCTGGTGTTGTGCCTATACAGCCTTTTTTTTTTTTTTTCAATCTGAGTGCGCGGATAATATTTATTATGTCACTATATCACATGTTACCACTCCAGCTGAATTTCTACAACAACATAAGTTTAAACTTCGGCTTTTGAAAGTGCAGATGGAACGTTGCTACGCTTCTATCGAGACGGTCATCAGAGTTCTCGTTCTATACAAAGCGTATACACATGGCTGAATCTTCATCGTATGCTGCAGTACTTACCGATGTGTCAGGACAGGCTCTCAGTGTAGTTCCAAGGCACTAGAGGCAAAAACATGAGTTGTCTAAATAGGACGCTTCGTTTTCCCGTTCGCGATAAAGGAAAGGTGTAGAACATGCTTTCGTCTCTACGTAGACGCAAAAGTTTATTAAGAAACTATGAAATTTAAAGAGTGCTAACCAGCGACACGGGTTACGACTCACCTCTCCCAAGTTGAGGATGTTGGGGAGTGTAACGTTGATGCACTGTCCTGCAGGCGAATACATAGTGAGATGTGTTCAAGTAAAGTGAGCTAGTATATATTTTTTTTTCTTTTTTGCATGGCATAGCAGAACGTAAACAGCGAATTTGATGTGTTTCCTGTATTTCGATCTCGGCTCCGTTCGACATGTGCTCCTAATGCAGTTTGGTGGAGAAAATTAACAGCCGGTAGTGTGATTTTGACGTCACCTGCTACAATATCTCAGTGTCTATTGTTTTCCGCTACTGAGCGGAGGTTCGTGGATTCGTTCCTTGATGGTAGCGGACTAATTTTGAATGAGCCGTGGGGAATGCGGGAGAACTCGGACATTAATATTTTGACGCGCTTTATGGAATTAGAGAGAATCAAATCAATAAGGAGTTTTCTACTGCGGCGATGCGTATATATAAGACATAGAGCATCGTCAATTAATTTTCACATTTCAATAAAGTTACTTTTGTCACTACAATGAAATTGGTACGGCCTACAGAAGGAACGCATACGATGGATTATAATCCCATAGAGCCAGGTTTGCCGCAATACTTAAAGTTACAATTTCGAGAGGAAGGTTGACGTACGCTATAACCAAGGAAGGTTATAGCGTACTGCTTAGAGTTTTTTCTCTCTTTTCTTTCTTTCTTTCTTTTTTGAGTGCATATCCTTCGGACAATTTTCAAATGGGAACATATATTCGTATATGTGGCACGTTTATAAAAATTCCCTAACTAACAATCAAATCAGCAATTGGAATGAGCAAACCAGCATGCATTGTAAGCATCACTCTAAAGCACGAAAGGCAAAAGTGAAACCTACCGTTCACTGCGGGCAGAATGGCCACTCCGAAGACAAGAAGCACGTACGACATTGCTGGGGCCATTTTGTTAGTATGGGCACGATCCAAAACTTAACGTGCTACTCAGTGATGGAAACCTAGTTCCTGTGTCAGCTGGCGTGATGAAAGGCAAAATCACAGCCAAGAGCATGACGCGATAAAGTAGCACGAAAGTCAAACCAACGAAGTTGGTAAAAGCAAGTCAGAGCAGCTAAGGCCGGAGATTCTCGGCGGCTATGGATCCCAGGTTGCGGGAGCCAGCAATTTATACTCTTCGAAGGTCTTGTTTTCGAAACCAAGGACTGCGAATGGTTGGCTAAATAACCTGACGGAAACTGTCAACGTTGCCTAATAGAAGCCAGCTCACTGGTGCTCCTTCGAGCATGGAGCCACTTCTCGGAAACTGACGTCGTGGGGATTCCTCCGGCACACGTGCTCTTGTAAGCGGCGCCGACTTGTCTTCTATTGGCTGATGTGAAGCCATGGCAGGTTGAGTGAAGCGAACCCTCCACAAGTGCGGCATGTGGCTAGAACCACAAACTGCGCACCGCTAATTGTGTGCAGCAGCAGGAAGGCTGAAGTTGACGCACGATTGGACACATGCCACGTCTGTCGATAAGGACGACCCTACTAGGGGTTGACATTCGACGATCACCATTGCGTGGTGCCTTGGGTGTGTGCGGACCCGCTGCGCCCAGAAACAATGCAACGTCCAAGGAGCCTTCAACCAAGCAGGAACGCATTTGCTCAGTCAAACGTATTTTGTTACCCTTACGTTTTAAACTGCTTCGACAAGCGCTGTCAGATGCTTGTAAGCCTACTGATGAAGCGATGTCTGTTAAGTATATTCTGTACGGTTATGGTGGCTTCTGCCTTGGACATCGCCACTTTGCTCCCACATTGTCACGTTTACTTAGGCCTAGATCTCGTAAGGGAAGAACGCATTTAGACCACAGCCGGTATTCAGTACAGGACCTGTGACGTGCAAGTTCTGATACCGCCGTCATGCAAATTGCCCAATTGACATTGCTGCCGTCGTGCCAGGATCTTCGTTGTTTCCGTATGAGCGGCGATCGCTGTATTCCGCGGCACTCCGAAACACCTTCTTTTCTTATGACCTTATGTTCATACAAACTTATCTTCCTACAACACAACGCAGGTTTCGTACCAACTGAGCGTCATTTTTCATGCGAATACTGATTAAAACATGTTTAGTGACTTAGTTGGCTAAGTAAGTTTTCAATGCCAACTCAGCTTACGCAAACTGCAGTGTCCAAACAGCTGCACCGTTTTGTCAGTGCAGAATGCGCGGCCCTCCCATCACGAGTCTTGTCTCTCTAAAAAGTTTTGTTGTCGACAATACCCACTGTTTGCGTCGAATGAGCCTTGTTTTTTGTGAGAAGCGACGGATGCGTGTTGTCAGTGCCATTTTAAGAGTGAATCCTCCTGTCAAACGCGTGCTTCCGGAATTCGGGTGCCACGCTACTGAAGTGGCCGTGAATTTTGGACGGGATCTGAAACCGGGCGCAGCCATCCTTCCACCCAACCCGATATAGCTCGGCAAACGCCTTGCGTTTAAAACAACGTGACGTAACTGTTGCTCAAACTTGACAACATAGTTAAACAAGTCAGAGCAAACAGGATGGCGCGTGACACCGTTTGTGTGTCGTACTTGTTTACATAACGCGCCGCTCAGCCTGCTGTGCTTGCTGCTGTTCTTTGCTACTGTTAAGTTAAGGTCAGCAAGAAAAAAAAAAGGAGAAATATATACAAAAAGAGACGCAAATACCTATTCGAAGATTATTCGATGCAAGTTCGAAAAATATTGTAGGTACAGAATACCTTAAAAAGTATTGAAGCGATCGCTTCGAATTGTGACGCTCGTGAAAGACAGGGGCATATAAACGCACATGCAATAAGCTAGAAGAAGAAAAAAAGCAATTCCAGAAAAATGATTTTTATGTCGATTACTATCACATGGAGGAAACGGACAATGAGAACAAGTAAAGCACGGGGATGTTACCCTGATTATAAGCAGGGTAATATCATCAGCAATCTCGAAGATATAGTAAAAGCAGCTGAAGAATTCTATACTGACATGTACAGTACCCAGAGGAGTAAGGGAAGCTCCGTTAGAAACAACAATGAACAGGATGCAGAAACTCCTCCTAGAACTAGCCATGAGGTGAGAAGGGCCTTAAAAGGCATGAAATGGGGGAAAGCGGCAGGAGAGGATGGAATAACAGTCGATTTAATCAAAGATGGAGGAGACATAATGCTAGGCAAACTGGTGGCTCTCTATACAGTGTCTATCGACTGCAAGGGTCCCAGAAAACTGGCAGAATGCAAATATTATACTAATCCACAAGAAGGGACACGTTAAAGAATACAAAATATTTACCAAAGTAATCTTCAATAGAATAAGGGCAACACTGGACTTTACTCAGCCAAGGGAACAGGCGGGCTTCAGGAAGGAATACTGAACAATGGATCACATCCATGTCATTAATCAGGTTATCGAGAAATCCGCAGAGTATAATAAGCCTCTCTATAGGACTTTCATAGATTACGAGCAGGCATTTGATCCAGTAGAGATATCAACAGTCTAGCGGCATTACGTAATCAAGGAGTGCAGAACGCTTCCGTAAATACCTTGGAAAATATCTACAGAGGTTGTACAGCTACCTTAATTCTACACAAGAGAAGTAGGAAGATACTTATAAATAAAGGGGTCAAATAGGGAGACACAATCTCTCCAATGCTATTCACTGCGTGCTTAGAAGAAGTATTCAAGTTATTAAACTGGGATGGCTTAGGAGTAAAGATCGATGGCGAATATCTCAGCAACCTTCGGTTTACCGATGACATTGTTCTATTCAGCAACAATGCAGACGAGTTACAGCAAATGATTGAGGACCTTAACAGAAAGAGCGTAAGAATGGGGTTAAAGATTAATATGCAGAGAACAAAGATAAGAATGAATATCCGGGCAAGAGAACAAGAGTTCAGGATCGTCAGTCAGCCTCTGGAGTCTGTGAAGGAGTACGTTTACCTAGGTCAACTAATCACAGGGAACCCTGATCACTAGAAAGAAATTCATGGAAGAATAAAAATGGGTTGGATGGCATACGGCAGACCTTGTCATCCCCTGACTGGAAGCTTACCATTATCATTGAAAAGGACGGTGTACAATCAGCGCATTTTACCGGTGCTGACATATGGGGAAGAGACATGGAGATTGACAAAGAAGCTTGAGACCAAGTTAAGGACAGCGCAATGAGCGATGGAACGAAGAATGCTAGTCATAACGTTAAGAGACAGAAAGAGAGCGGTTTGGATCAAAGAGCAATCAGGTATAGACGACATTCTAATTGACATTAAGGGGGAAAAATGGGCCTCGGCAAGTAATGTAATGCGCAGGTTTGATAACCGCTCGACCATTAGGGTTACAGAATGTGCACCAAGAGAAAGGAAGCGCAGTAGAGAACGACAGAAGACTAGGTGGTGCGACGAAATCAAGAAATTTGCGGGTGCTAGTTGGACATCTTGAAGGGGCAGCACAATAAGACGAAGACAGAAGGCAGGAACATACAGGACAGCGCTGACACAGGCAGGTGTTCCTGCCTTCTGTCATCGTCTTATTGTGCTGCCCCTTCAAGATGTTCAACCAGTACCAACTCGCCCAAATGTCGATCCTTCTGCTAGTCGGAACCGGCTGGCGCAGAACAGGGGTGATTGGAGAGCGCGGGAAGAGGCCTTCGTCCTGCAGTGGACATAAAAGATGATGATGATGATGATGATGATGATGATGATGATGATGATGATGATGATGATGATGATGATGATGATGATGAAAGCACGGGAAAATTCGTTATCTTGGTAGGTAGACAATTGATTGTCCACCTTCAGCTCAAATGCAAAACCATACTGTATCCCACTCGACAAGTTGGAGAAGCGTCCCCTTGCACGAAAAACAATATTTTAGGACACTAATCCCAGCCAACTTCTGCCCGAGGTTCTCTAATAACGGCAATGGGTTCGGAATTGATTCATCGCGACTGGCTGAAAAAGTGCAGTTGATGTCAATTGTGTTCATTGCGTTTTGTGCAGCCAGATTTTCTTCGTACCTTCTCTTTTTTTTTCTACTCATCTTTTCTGTCCTTTCGACCAGTGCAGAGTAGCCAACCTGAAGGTTAATCTGGTTAACCTACATTAACCTTCATTTGCTTATTAACCTTTCATTTCTTATTTTCTCTCTCTCACTCGTATTCCTAATCGAAATGCAGAAATAATTAGAAAGTGGGAAATAAATATTGAGAAGGCAACACCTTTTTTTTATTGGATTAACATTTTTTAACCTCATTTCCCCATGTTAGCGTGCGCGTGCTGTCTGCTATCTAGCCCCTAAAAGCTCGCTCTCACTCGCGATACCGTAAAGGTAGGTATATTTCGGACTCGTAAAATGGAAAACGCGTGCTCTCTTGTTTGACAACGAAAATTAAAGTTTTGTGGCTGAGAAAAGAAGCCTACGCAATCGCATCATATCTGTCTTCATTCGAAGACAGATATGGTGAACGCCAATTCTACAGCACCAGACGGACAAAACTCGCTGCGATCGAGAAGCCGCGTTTAATGAAGCTTTTACGCGCAAGCGTAGCTGGCCATCTCGTGCAATCGGCGGTGTTTGTCTGAAGCTGCGAAGCAAGCGACCGAGGAAGGCGCCTGGGCCTCCGTGCTGGTTCCGGTCTGTCTGCAAATTTCGCCTGCGCATTTAATTAGCACTGTGGGCAAAGACAACGCAGATATTTGAGGATAAAAATCGTTGAACGCCCATCATCCTCTTTAAACAAACACTTTGAGCACAAAGTCTGACACGCATATGCCTGAAATTGCGCTGCTGAAATGTTTCCTATTAATGGATAACGAAAAAATTTATGAAGAACCAACCTCGCTTCAAGAATACGTTGAGCATGCATTGGGAGGTAGTTATTTGCGGCACTATGTTATGAAAAGTGCTCCTCTTGCCACCGTGCCTTACGCGTACGCGGAAGCCAACCCGTACATCGAGCGCCACTTCCTCAAGCAACGCATTCGGAACCCAGTGCAGCACCTTCCACCGCCTATGATCGCAGACGCTGCGACCAGAGACGCAGCTCGTTCCAACGACAGCGTCTCACAGCGCTAGCTGTCACGAGAGAAGAATGCGAGGATGCTCCCCCTTTACCACCGCGCCACCATGCGGTACTGAACGGTACTACCCTGCCAGTGGTACCACCATACTGTCCCACGGTGCGGTTGCGCGCGGACGTGTGGGCTTTATCTTGAAAGCGATCTGCTTTGGGGGCACAGTCCTAGTAGGCCGATGGCTCGTAGCTTTGCATGTGCTGTGTTCTCCCCACTTTCAGCGTTGAAGCGATATAGAGCACGAAGGTAACTTCTCACGCTGTTGCTGCCGCGATTCCTCACGTCATTCTTAACGCGACAGCGTTAAGGAGCTCGTGTCGCAGAAAAGCCGGTGTCGTCGGTGTCAACGGCGTTGGCCGTGAGCGATAAATCACAGCAGGCACTTCATGAATAAAAAAACAACTTGCAAGATGGGCTGGGTGGGAATCGAACCAGCGTCTCCGGAGTGTGAGACGGAGACGCTACCACTCAGCCACGATTTCTGAAGTGAAGGCGCTAAAAAGACGGAGGACAAAGAAGAAACACACACACACAGGGCGCCACTTCCAACAATGTTTATTCAGAAAAAAACGCCACTGATTTATACTAGGAGCGTAATCACAGTTTCTCAGGGCGCATTCGCGTTTAGGTAGAACAGTTCTTTGCGTGACAGTGATATGGATGCAACACTTACGCAGTTATCAGCTGCTTCAATGATTCTTTTGGCCTCAATTATTAATCTAACCCATTTGTCACGGCTTCTGGCGACCACAGCGCAGGCGTGGAAGTCTGGCTTACATCTGCAATTTCTACAATGAATTGCCAAGTGGCCCTCCCTCCCATTGTTCACTTTGTTATTGTGTTGCCTCAGCCTGTCATTCAGGCACTGCTCTGTTTGGCCCACGTACTTTTTACCACAATCTAAAGGAATCTCATAAACAACTCCTGCCTGACATTCTACGTATTTGTTATCGTGTTTAGTAGCACAGGCCGGTGCCTTGCGGGAATAAGGGTTGGTCATTCGACAGAGTTTAGAGAGCTTGCACGGGGCAGAAAACACGACATTTACGTTAGCTCGCTTTGCAATCTTTTTCAAATTATGTGACATGCGGTGTATGTAGGGTATGACAGCAACTTTTTCTTTTTCGCGGGGTGGCTCCTGGTCCGGTTGGCGGATTCGCGACTTCTTCAGGATTGTTTCCGCTACGGACACTAAAACAGGTTGTGGGTAGCCTGCCTCTTCCAGGCGGTCAATCTGCTTAAGAAAACTCGCCGCAGCTCGATGTGGACAGGACTTCTTAAAAACGTTCAGCAGGCACATGTTGGCGATGCTGCGTTTAACTAGCTTAGAGTGAGAGGAACTAAAAGGCAGCAGAGGTTTAGTAGCCCGAGGTTCATACTGCCAACAGACGTGGTTACTTGCTAAAAACAATCTAAGATCTAAAAACCTGATGGAGGAATCTACCGAAAGTTCGTGGGTCACTTCAATGGGGGATAAAGTCTGCCTGAAGGTTGTCAATGTTTGACTAACGACCAAGTCGGTGTCACTGCAATTTTTATCTACCAAGATTAGGAAGTCGTCAACAAATCTAAAAACTTTGACTACGCTACTACCGCTACTACCCTCGAGACTGCTAGAAATGGTTCTGCCAGCGCGAGCTAAAAATAAGTCACTCAGAATCGGAGCTAAACACGACCCTATGCAGACGCCGCTCTTTTGCAGGTACAAACGACTGTCCCATTCAATATAGGTGGAAGCCAGGTAATGTTCTAGCATAGCCAAGAATTTGTCTTCCGGAATACCAGTTTCGTTCTGAAAAGCCAGGGAGCCGAAACTGTCAATGCCTTCCTGGACGCACTGAAGCAATTCTGCTTTTGGCATGCTATAATATAGATCTTTCAGATCTACAGAAAAGGCCTCTAATTCTGCTTTTGTCTGTCTTGACAAGTACTCGACTACTTGTGCAGAGTCCTTTACCAGGTAAGGGTCGTCTACTGTTAGAAGCTTCAGCCTTTCTAACAGAAACGCAGCTAAACATTTCTGCCACGTATTGCGCTCCGACACAATTACCCTTAGAGGGCAGTTATCTTTATGGGTCTTGGCGCTGAAGAAGACCTCAAGAGTGCTCACTTTGCTATTCCTAATGTCCCTAGCTAATTTTGACAGGTTCATTTTCTCGCACAGCTTCTTCGCTTCACATTTCAACTTATTGAGCGATACGTTGTGGTGGCAATGAAAAACAGAATTTAAGGCTTCCAACGCTTTCACCTTGTAAGTCTCTCGTGGAAAGATGGCAAAGCCGCCTTCTTTGTCCTCTCATCGGACAAAGAAGGCGGCTTTGCCATCTTTCCACGAGAGACTTACAAGGTGAAAGCGTTGGAAGCCTTAAATTCTGTTTTTCATTGTCACCACAACGTATCGCTCAATAAGTTGAAATGTGAAGCGAAGAAGCTGTGCGAGAAAATGAACCTGTCAAAATTAGCTAGGGACATTAGGAATAGCAAAGTGAGCACTCTTGAGGTCTTCTTCAGCGCCAAGACCCATAAAGATAACTGCCCTCTAAGGGTAATTGTGTCGGAGCGCAATACGTGGCAGAAATGTTTAGCTGCGTTTCTGTTAGAAAGGCTGAAGCTTCTAACAGTAGACGACCCTTACCTGGTAAAGGACTCTGCACAAGTAGTCGAGTACTTGTCAAGACAGACAAAAGCAGAATTAGAGGCCTTTTCTGTAGATCTGAAAGATCTATATTATAGCATGCCAAAAGCAGAATTGCTTCAGTGCGTCCAGGAAGGCATTGACAGTTTCGGCTCCCTGGCTTTTCAGAACGAAACTGGTATTCCGGAAGACAAATTCTTGGCTATGCTAGAACATTACCTGGCTTCCACCTATATTGAATGGGACAGTCGTTTGTACCTGCAAAAGAGCGGCGTCTGCATAGGGTCGTGTTTAGCTCCGATTCTGAGTGACTTATTTTTAGCTCGCGCTGGCAGAACCATTTCTAGCAGTCTCGAGGGTAGTAGCGGTAGTAGCGTAGTCAAAGTTTTTAGATTTGTTGACGACTTCCTAATCTTGGTAGATAAAAATTGCAGTGACACCGACTTGGTCGTTAGTCAAACATTGACAACCTTCAGGCAGACTTTATCCCCCATTGAAGTGACCCACGAACTTTCGGTAGATTCCTCCATCAGGTTTTTAGATCTTAGATTGTTTTTAGCAAGTAACCACGTCTGTTGGCAGTATGAACCTCGGGCTACTAAACCTCTGCTGCCTTTTAGTTCCTCTCACTCTAAGCTAGTTAAACGCAGCATCGCCAACATGTGCCTGCTGAACGTTTTTAAGAAGTCCTGTCCACATCGAGCTGCGGCGAGTTTTCTTAAGCAGATTGACCGCCTGGAAGAGGCAGGCTACCCACAACCTGTTTTAGTGTCCGTAGCGGAAACAATCCTGAAGAAGTCGCGAATCCGCCAACCGGACCAGGAGCCACCCCGCGAAAAAGAAAAAGTTGCTGTCATACCCTACATACACCGCATGTCACATAATTTGAAAAAGATTGCAAAGCGAGCTAACGTAAATGTCGTGTTTTCTGCCCCGTGCAAGCTCTCTAAACTCTGTCGAATGACCAACCCTTATTCCCGCAAGGCACCGGCCTGTGCTACTAAACACGATAACAAATACGTAGAATGTCAGGCAGGAGTTGTTTATGAGATTCCTTTAGATTGTGGTAAAAAGTACGTGGGCCAAACAGAGCAGTGCCTGAATGACAGGCTGAGGCAACACAATAACAAAGTGAACAATGGGAGGGAGGGCCACTTGGCAATTCATTGTAGAAATTGCAGATGTAAGCCAGACTTCCACGCCTGCGCTGTGGTCGCCAGAAGCCGTGACAAATGGGTTAGATTAATAATTGAGGCCAAAAGAATCATTGAAGCAGCTGATAACTGCGTAAGTGTTGCATCCATATCACTGTCACGCAAAGAACTGTTCTACCTAAACGCGAATGCGCCCTGAGAAACTGTGATTACGCTCCTAGTATAAATCAGTGGCGTTTTTTTCTGAATAAACATTGTTGGAAGTGGCGCCCTGTGTGTGTGTGTTTCTTCTTTGTCCTCCGTCTTTTTAGCGCCTTCACTTCAGAAATCATGCTTAACCAACACGCCCAACTATCCATCCTAACTCAGCCACGAGTTCGATGCTTCAAAGCGGTACAAAAGCGCCTCTAGTGAATGCGGTGTTGCCTTAGAAGCGAGCTGTTTCTAAGGCTCAGGCGTGCGTCGCTTGCTCAGGCGCACATTTCGTTGCCGCGCCGAACGCTGCGTTGATCGACGCTCACCGCGTCCGATGCGGGGCGCGTAGTCGCTGCGCCGTAGCCCATTGTCTTACACCCCTTGGCGGGTCGACGGGAACGCTGTCGCGTTCCACTCTTGAAGGCGAAGCTTAAGCGTCCTCCAATTGTTTTCGCAGCGAGTGCCCACGGTTGACACGATGCTATCTAATTTAGATAGTAAGCGAATGTTTCCAACAGGGCCTTCTACTCCGGCGGCTACTGCGTGTGGCGAGGCCGCGAGAGCCCTGTCTTGAACACGACCTGCGATGTGGATAGTGTAGGCGTATAGGCGCACCGAGGTTCAATAACGTCAAGTGTGCTATAGCACCCATTCGCTTGCGCGTCGCCCGCGTTCACAAAGTGAAACGACACTGTAACATATTTTGTGGCATGCGAAGGTGTAGGCGCTAGGGTTTGTGTGGTGCTGAGGCACGTATTAGGGAATTCTTTGCCTACTTACCCTTCTACGGATTATAAATGAAGGCGTCGTATGCAATACGGTGTATCGCTACATGTCTTGAATGCTAATGGCATTAACACCGAACGTCACCTTGAGATCAGTTCTGACGGATTTCTTTTCTTTTTTTCTGTGGGAAGGTGCCTTCGCGGTTCTCCAGCAAATTCAGAGGTTGCAAATCGCTATCAATCTGGGCTAATCTACACAAGTGTTCAGAAAACACGCAAGTTTAGAGGAAGAAAGAGCGTTCAGGTGATCGACAGTGATTTAACTACTGAAGCTACAAGCTAAACACAACCTTTCAGCAATAGGTGCATGGTGGTGATGATGAAACAACTTTTAATGAAGGCGGCAAAGGTCAGAGGAGTTTATCTCCCCACCCTTGGATGGTGGCTAGGAGCCCTTGGGTCCTAGCGGCATCTTCGACTTGCCTGATGACTTATAGTTGGACCTCGTTGTGGGAACTGAGCAGTGCGGTCTCCCACTGCTCCGCATTCGTATATCTGTTTTTTGGCTCTACACTACATTGAGACAAGCCCAGATCATGTGTCTGAGGTCCGCCCACTGATTACAGTCTTTGCAAATACAGTTCTGGATAACAGTGATTCTAAATGATCGGGTTTGGGAAGGTGTTTGTTTGTAGGAGGCGCCATGCTATCGCCTGCTGTTTAGTTGATAAGGAGTGTGGTGGGGGTAATACTGCCTTCCTCATTTGTAGTATTTGATCATTTTATGATATTTTACCATGGGCTCTCTGCGCACTCGGGCCCCGTGTTTTTCTTGCCCCTGCTCGGCTCGCTAACTCTCGAGCTAGGGTGTGTGCGGTTTTGTTGCCCGGGAGGGAGGAATGGGCAGGAGTCCATAAGGCATGAACGTCATGCTCCCCGCGAAACTTAGCCAGGTTCCTTAGCGCCTCTTTCGAAACTCTTTCGTTAGCGAAGTTGTGAAGCGCGGTTTTAGAGTCACTGATTACTACGCTGGCTGTTGTGGAGGCGAGCGCCAGCGCCATGGTCGCTTCCTCTACGATTTTCCAATTTCCCGTTTTAATGGTGCCGCTGGCAAGCTGGCCGCCCGCTTGATTTGAGGCGGCCATTGCCATATGTCGACCGTCTGCATATTCAGCCGCGTCTACATAGACCTCGTCCGCGTCGTTTTGAACCTTCTTGTGTAGCGCTTTCGTGCTGGCATTCCTCCGCTCTCGCTAATGTTCAGGGTGCATGTTTCTGGGTAACGGGGGTGCGATGATGCGCCCTCTGGTTACTCTAGGGATGTCGTATTTATCCCCGCTTTGCTCAGCGTACGTGTTACCGAGCTTGTGCAGAATGTCTCTTCCCGTGTTGCTTTTCGATAGTCTCCTATTGTTCCTGGTGTTAGCAGCACGAAACGTAGATGGGGCACGAGACGAGACGACGACACCAAAGCTTGTGCCGCAGAATTCAGATGATGTGAAGTGCTGAAAAAAGAACGCAATGACCAGCTGGTTCGGGGGGATTATTGGGGCAGCCTAGATTGCCAGATTTTGTGACCAATGACGCCGTCCTTGTTGCTAACAAAAAAAAGAACTTCGGCTTTTGCACGTGCAACCATTTTCTGGAGTGCGAAGAAATGCGTGTTTCACATAATGTACAATGGCGTGTCTGTGACACGTGTGGGCAAATGTACAAGAACGCCCTTTCAAATAAACGTTGTTGAAAGTCAGCGCTTATGGCGTCGTCTTTCTGTCTCGTGTCCCTTCTATGTTTTGCGTTGTTAACACAATGATGGAAAACCAACAAGCCCAAGCTGCTATTCTAACGAAATACATCTTGTTTTGTGTTGTTGCATAAGCCTCGATGAGTTCGTCAAGCGTGTTGTGCATTCGTAACGCTTCGAACTTCTCGTTAGGCGTGGTAATCGGAAGACCGAGGACTTGTTTGTATGCCACTTTCATAATGCAGTCTATCTTTTGTTTTTCCGCCACTTGTAACATGAGGTATGGGGTCACATACACTATGCGGCTGACGACAAAGGCTTGGATGAGCCGCACTAGGTTGTGTTCTTTCATGTCGCAGTCCTTGTTAGCGATTCTTCGAACCAGCCTGATGGTTTGCTGACTGCTGTTATCCAGTGTTCTTATGTCCGTTTTTAGACCTTCGGAGTCCCAGTACTCTTAGGTGTTGTGCCTGGGGAATTGGGTGACCCCCTGTCGCGATTACCATGCTGGGTCATTTTTGATTGTGCTTGCGTCCTCTGCTTGTGGGTCTGTAGAGCAGTAGTTCCGCTTTTGGGGGAGAGCATTTTAGGCCCCTGTTCTTCACATACCTCTCGACCGTATTGACTGCTTGCTGTAATATCTCTTCGATGTGGCCGTCGCTTCCACCCGTCACCTATAAGGTGATGTCCTTTGCATACAGAGTGTGCTGCCGTGCTTCGATGCGTTCCAGCTCTGCGGGCAGGCCACGTTAGTAGAAAGGTGGAAAGCTCCGAACATGGTGGTCTTCCCTTGTTGCCTCGCTCTATTCGTTCGGATTTCACGTCCTCTGCCGGTATTATGGCTTTATGTTTAACGAGGAAATCTTTCACGTAGTCGTATGCTCTTTGGCCTACGTGGAGGCCAAAGCATTTTGCATGGTGGTAAAAATGTTTTATTTCCAAGAGCTTGGCACGGAGCTGGCGTAGCGTTGTAGTAATGCACTCCTGTTGCGCCAAAGGACTCTGCAATTGAGTCGGGGAGGCATCGAGTGTCAGGTATTCTTTTTCCAGCATTCTGAGACAGTGGCCTTGGACATCGACGGTGTTAGGGCCCATGACAACCATCTCCAAAAAAAGAAGAAAAATGAGAACTGTCACTTCCAAAGCCCCCGCGTCGCTGTCACTAGAGCGACACATGCGTAAAACTCAAATATGCACCTCTGTACAATTTTCCGCACTTCGAGCTTAGGATGAATTCATTTTAGACATCAAGGCTTTCGCTACTAAGAAAGCGCACGGATTTGTTTTGCAGCTTCGTGCGTGCTTCACGGGAGTGCCGTAAGTTTTCTCTTTAATGCGCCAAGAGACGGAGAGAGAAATTTATTTACAGAAAGGTAGAGACGTCAGCCTACACGCCAAGCGTATTTTTGACGTCATAGTTCTGCGGGAAACCGCAAGGTGGAGAGAAGCAATTAATTAAGGGAAAATGAGACATCCACCCAATCGTAGCAATTGCTATAAAGGAAGCCCATACGGTTTCCCCGAAAGAAAAGCCTCGCAGTTGAAGAAAAATTTGTCCTGGTCCGGTACTCGAACCCGGGACCACCACGTTTCCGGGGCAGCCGCTCTACCATCTGAGCTAACCAGGCGGCTAGCAGATGGCAGGGCAAAGTCGAAATTTTTGCTCTGTAGCAATAGCTACGATTGGGTGGATGTCTCATTTTCCCTTAATTAATTACTGGAAGTGGGTCATAGAACACTGTCACTCGGCCCACGGGGCTGCTCCAGTGGCCGAGTTTCGGCGGGATTGGCGCGCAGCTAGTCGGGACCTTGGGAGACCATATCCAGGCGTCAGAAGGCACGCATGTATTCCTTTCGGCTGGCGGCGGCCCCTTTGTCCGCTGCCAGCCTACGGTTACTGCGGTTCGCAGGGGTCCCGGCCTCGGCGGGCGGGCCGGCGCACTCTCCCGCAGTCCCGATGACGCGAGGCAGTAGCTCCCTATTGTGCCCCCGTCTGTTTCTCTGTTCGTTTCTTTTTCTATTTTCTCTACGATGGGAACTCGCCAAGGCACGCGCTGGTCGATGGGCAGGCGGCCTCATTACAGACTGGGTTGTTTGTTCTTAGTTTTTTTTTTTTCTGTCGTGGGGCACCGTTAGTGGCCCACTGGCGACCATTTGGCCACGTCGATGACGGAACTACCACTACGGCATCGCAAAGATGGTGTGGCAACAAACGCATGACGGCAAATGTAAAGTGCCACTGTGAGCTTAAAGTTGAGCCAGCGGTTCCTCTCTCTCCTTCGCTGCCCTCCCCAAGAGCCCTCTTTCCTCCTGGCCCCGTAATTCTGTAGAAGACGCGTGCACAACGCGTCCGCACCAAACATCACGTTGGTGCTCTTTTCTTCTTTGAGAACAACTCCCGCGCATGGAGACTCCATGCTTTTTTGCTACACGCTTTTGCCGACGTGTGCGCAATACGAAACTCGCTACAGGATGTGGAATCAGTCAATTACAACATTCAAGCGAGGGAACGAGGAAAGACGCGCTGTGAGACTAATTTCCATCGAATATGAACCGATTGACACCTCTCACATTTGTGACGTCACGTTCGGGACACTACTGGCGCGAGGTATGGCACCGGGAAAAAGACCAAAGAGGAGTACGCAATTATTTTTCGAGTTATCATAAGTGTGAACGGACAGCGCTAACGACTGGCTCAACGAGAAGTGCAGACAAAAATCATTCACGGAATTATAGATAGTTTCCACGGGACACGTCATGGACACAGCTTCTCATCATGTTAGTACCTGAACGTGGGAACATGGCGTTCAGTGCATGGCGAGAGAGCTCGTCAGGGAGGTGCTTCGCACGCTTTATAAGCGGGATACACCAGCAAGGAACGGTAGATGATCAAAGTGGCATAGAATCGAGCAGAAGGAATCACTACATTGATCTCGCCATGCAGTACATTTCTTCTTTGCACAATTGCTCACTGTGCCAGGCCCGAACCATGCGGTCAGATTCTGTGCCTGTATATCCTAAGAGAGAGGCTATCAAACAATGGATATTAGGTCTTGTTTGACATTCCCTCTCATTCGATACACAGGCAAAGTTGCACATTCCGTACAGATATTCAATTTCGTGTGCTTTTATACAGGTCCCTATGATACCGACTTCATAGTCGTAACGAATATTTTACGTGTTAATTCTCAACAAACAACCCAAGACAATCGGCAATAGAATGATCGAGGGGTCCCAGGTGATTCAATGAACAGACAGCTGCACGAATTGAGAACAATTATTTGCTTTATTCACCAAGAACCTGACGAATCGAACGTCAAATGGGTCTATGCTTGAGTCACGACTGGCAGACGTTCAGCCATTCCCTCGCTGCATTTGTACGGCTACGAGACACAGGGCCAAGGGCTCGGCTTAGAATAACACGATGCAGTTATTGGTGATTTTTCGAGCATCTGCGTGCTCCGACAAGATTTCCTTGTTTGTCTGTCATGCTTGCACATCCAGGACATCCTGTATGGAGCGGGACATGACGACTGCTGGTAGGTCTTGTGGCGGTGGCTCCTGACTCTGTGGATGAGTATGGCAGCTTCTACTTCAGTCCGGAAAATGGCGTCGATGTTCTGCCTCATTTTGCTTCTTTTCCTGGCAGATGGGCTGAACTCGG
The DNA here is from genome assembly GCF_023375885.2 of Dermacentor andersoni. Lineage (NCBI taxonomy): Eukaryota > Metazoa > Arthropoda > Arachnida > Ixodida > Ixodidae > Dermacentor > Dermacentor andersoni. The sequence continues at coordinate 132,391,755 of NC_092821.1, forward strand.
GCGCAGTTAGATCTTGAAAGTTATCTGTTACCTGCATTTGTCGTACGTATAACTTTTTAAACAGGCAAAGGAATCCGTGAGTGCAACACAAGAAACTCTTTTCGAGACAAAAAATGAAGACGACAATTACTATAGCGACAATCGAGACAGTCTACCATCAATTACGCGACAAGTGCCAAGAAGCTGTTATAAGTTTAAGAAGTGTATAGCCTAAAGAAGAATAACAGAAAGTACATATATTTGCAGTTTGTTCCTTCACATGCAGTGTTATGCTAAAGCTAGTAAACTATACTCTTGCACTATAACTTTATTAGGTCTATATACATATCTATACTTTATTACCATTTCTTGCCTGCCAGACCAAAAGGAAATTATGATTCTTACACTGTCTTTCTCCTTCAATAGGCACTGCCCCGGAATACAAGATATGCAAAAAGCATACTGTGCCATGAAAACCATTTTTAGACTTCGTGGAGGGTCTTGCACGTCAACACCACGTGACCGACGGCAAGGTACACAATAATGACACAAAAAAAACGCTTGCAAATAATGGACTTGTGTTCGCCTCCTTGGTTAATAGTGCCTACCTGTCAAATACCGCATAATTTCCGTGGTTATGGTCGATGTCATAAAATCGTATATAAATATAATGCTGAACCCAAGTACGATGATTTTGCAACAAGAGCAATCCTATCCCTGGGGCAGCGAATGGCGTCAAACACTCTATTAATGGGACACCTAATAGAAACAGCTAGAAGTTATAAACGATGCTTTCATCAGCGCTACTAACAAATCTGCTTCTTGTACGTGAGGATCCCTGTCTCTTTGTGCATCTGCTTTAACCCACCATATCTGTTCTTTTCGCGAGACCATAAATAACGCGTTTCAACGTCGTACTAGTGATCACTATTTCTAGTTAAGATGAATTGCCAAAACTTGCTGATATTTTATTTCATCACTTCAATGTCGGATTATGACAAAACTGCTGTCATACTTGGCAGCAGTTTGTCGTAATCCGTCATTGAAGTGGTAACGAAACCCTCGACGTTCAGATAATGCAAACGTGACTCACAGTTACCGACGGCCCCGAGCAGGTTGTTGGTGAGCGAGTTGACGGCGTTAGTGATTCCTCGCGTCAGGAATCGGAACGGCAGCAGCGAGGTGAACTCGTTCAGTGACGAGTTGAGGATGTCCACCAGGGGGCACACCAGGCTCGAGACAAGGTCCAGTTGCAGACCCTCCGGGGCCACGCTCAGAATACACTGCCCACGAAAAAATATATATTTTTGCCTTACGTGTCTCATCGGCCAGTCAACTTTGAGCAAAAACGCGTCGATGACACGAAAGGTACAAAAAGGCTACGAAGCCTCGACCTTTGCTGGGAGTCAAACCCACGACCATTTGTGAGTGTCGAACCCACAACTTTTCGTGTTATTGAAGGCAAAGTTCATTCACGCGCAGTTAATTAAAATATAGTTAAGGCACTCGAACCCACGGCCTTTGGTGGGAGTGAAACCTGCCAGCTCTAATGGTAATTAGGGGAAGTCAATTAAGGCACAGATAATTCAGATAGAGTTAAGGCACTCGCACCCACTACCTCGGGTGGGAGTCGTACCTTCGACCTTTGCAGTTAAGAGAGATGAATAAGCTGAGTACACGAGGCGAATTAAGGGGGATGACGAAGCGAATTGAGATGATGAGAAAGTGAATGAGGAGGGATGACTAAGCGAAGTAGACTAAGTGAATTGAGGGAGGGGGGAGGTTGCACGTCACATGTCCGTCTTTAATGCTTCGGCTGTTGAGCTTTCGCCTTCAAGTCGTCTTAGGGATAAAAGAAAAGACCCTCTGAATTCTTCTTTTAGCGCATAGTTCGCCGCTTCGTCGTTAACAACTTTATACAAGTCCTTTCGACGAACTTCAGCGAGCCGTTAAGAACCTGAAAGTACTGACCTCTTTTCGTGTTGTCCCTACGGAAACGTCTGCGTATGCAATCACGCGATAGAGTGTTCTTAGCTTTGCCCGACACGTGCTGCGTTAGGCTGACTATGCATGCACGCCTTATGCCACTGAATACCGCGTGAGGTAAATGCAATTGCGTAACAAGCGCTAAAACCGTCCGCTTCATTCCGAACGCTTGCTCTCGGTTGTCGCGACAAGAAATGGCGAGATCAGCCATCGCTTCTTCTCGTTTCACGTAGAGAACAAAGTGCGAGTGATGTTTTATTCTTATTATTCAGATCAAACGTGTGTTCTCTCGCTGCTATGCCCCTTAATATTATTAGGCTCTAGCTGTAAACGGAAAGCTTTCCCAACTATTATCTACCTTCCTAAATTATAACACATCCTACATAGAATTATCAAACATGAGAAACGACGCTTTATGCATTCGAACTATTTTTTTACCTTTTGAATAGATAGAACTATATATGAAACTGTTACAATAAAATAGCCAGTGTCATACTGGAACCTGGAACGTTCTCCAGCACACTTGATACTAGAACCAGTTTAGTTATGTTCAACATTGCCCCGCGTACTTAACCATGGTCCAAGTTACAAGAGTGAGGAATAATCTTCCCGAAATCAGGCTCTGCTTCTGAACCAATCAGAGAACATAGTGGCTAGTGGTCAGTCTTTGTAGTCGTCGTTTCTAACAATAACGTTCAGCCTCATCTCTGTAGAGTGGTGAACAATTAGGTTGTCGTTCGATTCGAGTAGTGGTCGCACTTACGCCGACTGCTTGGAACAGTTCTCTCAAAATGGAGTCCTGGGCAAAAGAAAGAACATCAATTTCAGTAAGAAAACTCCTCTTGGCATAAAACAAAATAAGCGATATTAACAGAAACTGAAGTTCCTCACCGAAATTGTGGATCCGGCTTCGCAGAACAAGAGGGTCGTGTTCAGACACTGCAACATTGAAACAGGCACAAAATGCAGCAGGCTATTAAGGTACAAGCACTTATTATAGTTTGCTCAATTTTTGATCCACAGTGAAACAAAAAGCGCGATGATAAAGTTGTTCAACACCAATAAATATCCGTATAACAACTAATCACAGGACAGTGAACGCTGCTCCTAACACGAAATTTGAAGAGTTTATGCGTAAGTGAGTACACTTCTCATCTTGGTAGTTTTCCTTCTATTAATGGCATCTGAGTGCATACTCCTATGATTAGATTTCCATGAAGAATCAGATGGAGAGGTTGGATGTATTTCCTTCCTACTGTACTCTGCTTCGGTCATTGTGAATTCAAACTTACACCGCACCCGTTGCACTGATTGAAGATTGAAATAGAATGCACCCAGGAGAGCCCGCATATTCCAGAAACAATTTAATTATATTGCGACGCACCACTGTACGAAGCACATATCAGTGCTTACCTGGCACATTGGCTACCACATTTGCGTTTATTACGAAACCAGAGTGCAAGCTTGGAGATGATGATCGTTCTCACCGCTCCCACGTTGAACACGCTGGGCAAGCTGATCTGGAGAGGTTCTTGGCAGGCGATGTTTCCTGGACTGAAAGCACCACAGGTGAATAGCGGGATTCCAAGGGGATTGCAGAGGATGTCAGTAAGACCACCGATGTCACCAGCTGCAGTGTGAAAGCCAGATAAACATGGTTGCTCAATAACCTTGTGACACAATGCAATTAAACATTTTGCACTGAGTTTGTTAGTTTTGTTTTTGCACGATATGGCGTTGATATTTTAACGCAGAAATCCCCAACGTTAAATTGAAAGAAATGGAAGGCTGTTGACTGCAGTGATCAGAGCTTAACCGATATACAGCTGTCATCATGCGATCCAGCCTTGTGAAGCTTTAGAACCAAGCTGGGTATGGCTTTGACACAAAGACTTGCCGCTTTAGCGGCGTGTTTGCGAGGATAAACGCGAGTAGGCAAAAACGTGCAGAGTAGCCGCAAGATGATTTACCATGTTTGCCCTACACCGCAATAACGGCACATGAATTCTGCGAAGGCCGAATACACATGGTAGAAATCAGGGATTTCTTCACAACCGTCAGCACAGTCTGAACGACCACACAAAACGCAGAAGCTTCTTAAAATGTTCAACTTCAAATTTTTTAGTACATACGCAGCAGTGGGAACACCGTAAGTGACAGCGTAACTTGTAGTCACCCTACATTGATCTAGTGGGTCGAGTATTTTGAAAACACTTTTGTGCGGCAAGGACTTGCATTACAATCCACCACCCTAACAACACCGCGCTAGTACTAGTAAGTCCTTGCGAAGAGACATTTTTAAAAGCAGTATGTGCAAGATGTTTTAGTGTCCTCCTAACAACAACAAACAAATAAAAGGCATTGAAAATCAACAAAAAGCTACTGGTGAAGTCGACAAGAAAAGGGTACTAACATAGGCCGAGCCTAGCCAAAACTGCTTCAAGGAGACCGACGACGTTGAAGAGCACGGAGACTGGGCTTCCAACCTGAGGCAGAATCTGGAGTACGCACTGTGAAGGAAAAAGGTTTCGGTATAGTGGTCAGACGATGACGGTGGCCAGAAAAACGTACTTTTCCGCGCTGCGATGGCATTATCATAAACATTACAGTTCCACAAAATAACCTATGTGAGTTTATTTAAATTTCAGAATGGTTTGTACCATAGCTGGTAGGATTAACACTGCAACATGATTTTTCGGCCAAAAAATATTGCCAAGTTTCCAACATTCAGCTGAAGGCGACCTTAAGTTGACCTTCGCTTGATGTTTCAGCGTTAGATTTATTTATATGAACTGATTTCATTTTACAGCGAAGCTGTTAGCCTCTAGTTGGCCTGGATTTCTCGTGGCGTGCTCACCCAAAAAACGGCGGCTGGAAAAGGGCTTTGTAGTTCAGTTTCCGTGTAACAAACTTGTGTTTTCTCGTATATTCGAATAACAATTCGAGGTTATCATGTCTGTAGCTTGCGTGTAATCGTACTTTACGCATTTCACGACTCAATTTACTTTTAAACATTAATTTAGTTCAATAAGGCACATGAGCTTGTAAGGCAGCCTAGAAGGATGAGCATGTATGCTGCTCTTCTGCACGTGTACGTGTACGCCTGACGTACGTCGCTTGTGGAGGCGGTGCTTGTCTAACGTCCCCACCAGCTTCGCTACTTTGAAAACGTACTGTGTGCACAATGCTCCGCTTTTTTTATATGTTATCGTCCTGATGGAATTGTGTCGTGATTGGGACTCAGTGTTCGCATCGTCTCTTGTCGAAATAAACGTTTCCTAGACACTGTACATCCACTTTCGCAGGGTGTAATGGAGGCGGACATCTTTATTTTTGTATTTGCCGTACAATGTAGTAATTACATGTGAAAATTAGGAGCAGGGCGTCACTTAGAGGCACCAATACCTCCTATATATCGCGTATAAGAAATAGAGAGGGCATGCCAAACTGGCGAAGTCTGCTCGGTTGTGTATTTGGTTTTGTTATATAAACAATTAACTACTAACAGATAACTAAGACGTTAGCAATTAACTAGGTTCGAGTACATTCAGGCACTAATTATGATTGACTATATATAAATGGGTCAAAATGTCGCAACTTTATTCAAGGGAACTCAACACTCCATTACCTGAAAGACAAGGATAATTAGAGAGTAATTAAACATTCGTTTACTGTGCAGTCAGTACTTCTACGTTATTGCAAAACAAGAAGTGAATCTCAGCTTGAAGTACCTGCACAATTTAAAATTGTATTACTAGAAAAGAAAAAAAAATATTCATTCTACATTGTTGCCTGAAAGCATCACGTCGAACGTCCTGTCAAACATGGCAGTGCCATTAGCAAAGAGGTCGTCTGCAGCAATACGCAGCACACTGAACCGAAACAGAGGCAAATTGGGCATGCAGGTGGTTCAATTCATCGCAAGCTCCATATCAGTTCTTTCTTTTTTTCTTGGTCACCACTCGACAGAACAGGCAAAAACAAGTGGTCTCCACAAATGTCGGCACGGTGCCTCAAGTGGATATGCCGTGAGAAGTGATGACGTCACGATTAACTTTAGGGCCACTTCAGTCGCATCTCATTCGTTCTAGCGTCTAGGATGACATACTATCGCTCCATTCACCGTCAGAGTGGCTGCTTTGTTACAGCACAAACGTTGATTGGCCGCGATGCCGTTTAACTCAAAGTCCCTCTTTAGCGGCCCTTTAAATACGGAACAAAGAGCTACACCAGCATAAGTGAGCTGTGAGTTTTACACTTGCTTTTAAAGACAGCATACAAGTCTGTACTAATGGAAGACAACAGTGTTTAAACGAAACGTTCTCTTCATGCAGGGACTTACCCTGAGGACACGAGTGAGATCTGGTACAAGGCCCGCCTGAAAAGGAGAATGTTCAGTGTTCGAAAGTTTATCACTGCAGCGTTTTACTTCGTACCGCGAAAAAACAAAAATGTTTAAAGCAAAACATTTTTGTTTTGTTTAAACAAAACAAAAACAGTTGAGGTATCGTTGGTTGTAGGTATTGTGACGAGAAATTTACCAACACTGAAAACGAAGATATCGGAGACGAATTAACCAAGAAGAAATGGCTAATTTAGCACCGTTATGCTGTGTAAAGTGCCGCCCTTGATTAGTGTGCTTAAGGTTAATGCTTAAGTTCACGCTTTATTGCTGAAGTTAATGCTTGACTTCAGCAATGAAGCCTTTTCTCTCGCTTTTCAAAGCCCCTTGTTTTCATGGACATTTTATCTACTCTAAATAAAAACAATTCATCTGCATGTTTATTTTGGTGGAATATTACGGTCTGGAAAGCGACCAATACGCTGACAACTTGGTAGGAAAAAAACAAAAAAGAAATGCAGTTCTATTCTTCAACAAAGCATGTAGACGTATAAATTTGCGTAGCATATTCCAAAACTTACCGACGTGTCAGGACAGGCTCTCAACGTAGTTCCAAGGCACTGGAGGTAAAAAATAACATCCGTTGGTGGGAAAATAGACAACATTGATGTGCTGTTTGGTAAGAATAAAGTATCGACAACAAATTAATGCCACATTTTTTTGCTTATCTTTCTCCCCATTCATTCGTTATTTTCAGTACGGTCATTTCAATATTGAGAACCTAAGTGTTATATGGGCTGACGTTGCTTTGGTAATATGGTGTTACAGCAAGCGGAATATTGAAAATACCTTTTTTTGAATGCAACGCTAGCTGAATAACATTTATTTCGTCATCATTTGTCATGAATTTGGAGCTTATTACTCTGAATTTGTTATGCTTTTGGAATGTTGTGTAAAGAGCAAAAGCGGAGAATTTCGCAAGTTTCGTGTGCAGCTTCGTGCCTATAAACGAAAACGAAAAGCGTTTTACAACGCTTCCAACGAAAGCAAAATAAGTGTTCGTATTCACCGAGAAAGTACTTTCGCTAGAAGTTATTGTAATAGTAAATGCCAACTAATGTTGATGTCGTACATAATACTATAATATTGCTGAAGGTGGCCAGTCGTTGGCCAAGGGCAATTACGAATAAAAGGCTTTCTGATGTTGGCCTTTGATTTAGTGCTTGGTTGTCTTCTTGTTTTTTTACTGAGGAATCATGAAATTCTTTACTTGTTCTCAAGCAATATAATTGAGCACTCACCTCTCCCAAGTTGAGAATGTTGGGAAGTGTAACATTGATGCATTGTCCTGCACGAGAATAAAGAAGGGGTATGCTTATTTGCGCAGTAGAACAATGACAACATAGAAAAGAGCATTGTTTGCGCAATTTCAGCTAACAACATGTGCTTCTAACATATATTTTTGGATGCAATTAATGGCCAGTTATTGAGTCGTGACAATTGTTTGCTTCCAAAAACACACACCGAAGCAGTGTAAACGCTATCGTTCTGCTGCTACGCAAGGGTTCTTGGCGTTGTTTCTTGCCCGCAACGTACTGATTCTAAATCAGTCATCAGAAATGCGAAAGTTTTCTAGCTCTGATATTTTGCCGCATGGTAATTAATCAGAGTGGATGAGAACTATTCAGGTGTTCCCTAATGTAGCGCCGCCTTTATTTGAGATAAAGTGTTTTGAACTTAAGCTCGGGCGCTTCTATCTGAATACACGGGAAAGGTGAAATCGATTTTCTCGGCAACCAGTGCGTCGAATTTCATGGGGTTTGTTGTATTTAAGTGAAAAAGTTGAAGTCTGATGGCTGTTTGCAGCAAATTTGTGGTTTCGGTCATCAATTGTAATAAAAATGCCGAAAATCGCAAATTTTCAGAAAACGAAACTAGCACGTTTACAGCCCTGTAACTCAGCAATACAAGACGATATCAAATTCTTTTTTCATCTTTTCTCAGTGTCATACCTACGGAACACCTTTCAAAACTGCGCTTATCTAAATAGCAATTCGTAAACCTAACACGTCTGTAAGAATTCCCTCACTTAGAATCAAATAGAATATTCGAGCGAATAAAGCCACAGACATTGTAAAAGACATTCTCAAGGACAAATGACAAAAGGTGAACTTACCATTCACAGCAGGCAGAACTGCCAGTCCGAGCACGAGAAGAACGTATGACATTGCTGGAGTCATATTGTAAGTGTCGACGCGATCAGGAGCTTCACTCGCAACTCGGTGATTGAAACCTCGTTCCCGTGTCAGCAAGCGTGATGAAAGGCCAAATCCTAGCCAAGAGCATGGCACGATAAAGCAACTTCTGCGCGCAGTACTTCGAAAGTCGGAGCAACGAAGTTAAAGTTGGTGTGAACAATCCAGGACAGCAACCAAGCCGGTCAATACACGGCGGGTATGGATCCCAGTGCTCGGAGCCCCCAATTTAAACACCTCGGGAGTGTTGTTTTCGAAACCAGGAACGGCCAATGGCGGGGTAGGAGCGTGACGCAACCTGTCAGCGTCGCGCGACAGACGACACCTCACTGGTGCGCCTTCGAGCATGGAGCGCCGATTCTCGGAAAGTAACGCCGCGGCGTTGCCTCCGGGTCACGTGCGCTGCTTCTGTGTGGGGTGCAGACTTTGTCTTCCGTTGGCCGCCGTGAAGCCAGAGAACGCGACATGAAGCGAACCCCTGACAAGTGCGACACGTGGCTCGAACTGCAAAGTATACGTCCCCGTTATTTGGGTGCAGCGTTATGAAGGCTGACGTTGGCGCCCGATCGCAACAAGCCGCGGTGCCGCTCCCTAATACTGGTCTCATGCTGGCTGGCCGTGCGCCATAATCATTGTGTCGCCGGTGTGTTATGTCTAGTCGTGACAGGTAATAATGCGACGACCAAAGAGTCATTGGCCGATCGCAAACATTTCGGTTTGGGCTAAAATAGGGCCTCCTGAGCCTGATTCGCAAAGCTTTGTACAGAGTGGTTCGCCTAAAGGCCCCGAGATATTTGCCAATGTATGGCCGCCATGGCAATAATTATAATAGTATTCATTATTAATTTAAATTAAATTATGGGGTTTTACGTGTCAAAACCACGAACTTATTATGCGGCACGTCGTAGCGGGGGACTCCGACTTAGAGAGAGAGAGATTATGGGGCTTTGCATGCCAAAACCACTTTCTGATTATGAGGCACGCCGAAGTGGAGGACTCCGCAAATTTAGACCACCTAGGGTTCTTTAACGTGCATCTAAATCTAAGTACATGGGTGTTTTCGCATTTCGCCCCCATCGAAATGCGGCCGCCGTGGCCGGGATTCGATCCCGCGACCTCGTGCTCAGCAGCCTAACACCATAGCGGCGGGTAACATATCTATAGCGGTGGGTAACACCACGGCGGGTAAACTCCGACTTAGTTATGACCACCTGGGGTCCTTTAACGTGCACCTAAGTCTAAGTACACGGATGTTTTCGCATTTCGCAACCTGAAACGCTATTTCTTCTATTTCGACATTCTTTAGTGACGTGACCTGCAGTGACCTGCCCTACTTTGTGCGATCTGTGCTGTGTGTGTTCTACTTTATTCTTTTAGATGTGTAATCTTCGACTTTCTTTCCTCCTTCCTCCACGTCTTCCTATCTTTCCTTTCTATATCTGTCTCCTCCTTTCTAAAAAGTAGCCAGGCGTTGTGCCCTTTCCGGTGGCAGTTGCCTGCCTGCTCCTCGCTTTCCCTTTCCTGTCTAGTGTGTGTGCGTTTTCAAAACAAATAATAATAAGAAACGAAATGCGGCCGCCGTGGTCAGAATTTGGTCCCGCGACCTTGTGCTTAGCAGCGCAACACCAATGCCACTGAGCTACCACGGCGGTTGATATTGGTGACAGGCTGGTGCCTCTTCTTACGAACGATTCTATTGCAAGGACTATTTTGGGGATACCGGCCCTGACATTTAGTAACTTTTGAGCACGTAGTATTGCATCTTTAAGCCTTGTTTACTACACTAATACTTGTTAAGTTATTTGCTTGTTTTGTATCGTTTTTTATTTCTGTTCTTTCTTTCTTTTCTTCTTTTTTTTTGTGGGGTGTGGTTTACACATTCTCCTTTATCGTCATCAGGTCTTCCGGATCTTCAGAATTCGTCCATTATGAACGCCTTGGCCCCAGCCGAGATTTGATTGAAGACCTGCTACGTACAAGCCATCGCACAGCCGTCATAATGAGAACGTATATTGATGGGTCTTATGGCAGTTATGAGTTCAGTAGTTTCTTCAGTTGAGTTCCGTGATTGATTCAGTCGTTGGTTCAATGGATACAGTGGTGTGTTCATTGTTATAATCTTTGTGTAAGTAGTTCTTTCCGTAGGAGCAATGACTATTAACATATTTGGTGGCCCTCGAAAGTATCTTTCGTTGCGTTACTTTCTACAATTTCTGCCCCTACACAAACAACGCAGGTGTCGGAGCAAGGCTGCATCGGTTCCGCGCAAATAACTAAAGCATGTTCAATTATGGATCTGCGTAAGGAACTGTACAGTACCCACTGGCTTACGCCGGTTACAGCATTCAGACAGCTGCACGCTATAGTCAACGCAGAATGCACGGCCTTGTCCTTTGAAGAGTTTTGTTGTCGACAATACGCACTACTTTTGTCGAACAAACCTTGTTTTGCGGAAGTGGCGGATGCGTATTGTCAGTGCCTGTTAAGAGTCAGCCCTCCTGTCAAACGCTTGCTTCCGGAATCCAAACGCCAGGCTGCTTAGGTGGCCGTGAATTTTGAGCGGCTACAAGCCAGGCACTCCCTTCCTGCCATCCTGCTGAATATCTCTAGTGTGATGCGTTTTACTTGAAACAACGTGACGAAACAGTTGTGCAAAGTTACCGGTGTAGCTAAACAAGTCAGCGCAAACAGGATGGAGGATGACACCCGTTTGTGTCTCGGTGCTGTTTTCATAACATGCTCAAGTCAGTTAGTTTTACTTGCACAGCACAAAAAAATAAAGAGAAAAGAAACAAACTTATGACCGTCTATAATTTATTCGAGAGTTATCCAAAGCGTGGAATACCGTTCGAAAAATGAAACCCAACATTTCAATTTGTACCACTCGTGAACGACGGACAGATTTTTGCGTATTTGCAAAAGGATACTTTAGTAAGTTATTATAAAAATTCAGTGGCGATTGAGCTGTAAATGCGAGAGAAATGTGTCAGCGCTACGTTGCTCCCCTTTGAGATCCCGGATCTATGATTTAAACGACGTTCTCCGCATTGCCAAATGTTGTTCAGGAGCTCACTCGATGCACGTCTTGCCTTTTCGAGGAGCAAAGCGCAGCTTATGATGGGCTGGAGCAGGCCACGATCGGTTGCAAAATAATACATACATACATACGTACGTACCTACATACATGCATACATACGTACGTACGTACATACATACATACATACATACATCATCATCATCATCAGCCTGGTTACGCTTACTGCAGGGCAAAGGCCTCTCTCATACTTCTCCAACTACCCCGGTCATGTACTCATCATCATCATCAGCCTGGTTACGCCCACTGCAGGGCAAAGCCCTCTCCCATTCTTCTCCAACAACCCCGGTCATGTACTAATCGTGGCCATATCGTCCCAGCAAACTTCTTAATCTCATTCGCCCACCTAACTTTCTGCCGCCCCCTGCTACGCTTCCCTTCCCTTGGAGTCCAGTCCGTAACCCTCAATGACCATAGATTATCTTCCCTCCTCATTACATGTCCGACCCATGCCCATTTCTTTTTCTTGATTTCAACTCAGATGTCATTAACACGCGTTTGTTCCCCCAGCCAATCTGCTCTTTTCTTATCCCTTAACGTTACACCCATCATTCTTCTTTTCATAGCTCGTTGCATCGTCCTCAATTTAAGTAGAACCCTTTTCGTAAGCCTCCAGGTTTCTGCCCCATACCTGAGTATTGGTAAGACACAGCTGTTATACACTTTTCTCTTGAGGGATAATGGCAACCTGCTGTTCACGATTTGAGAATGTATGCCAAACGCACCCCAGCCCATTCTTATTCTTCTGATTATTTCAGTCTCATGATCCGGATCCGCGGTCACTACTTGCCCTAAGTAGATGTATTGTCTTACCACTACCAGTGCCTCGCTACTTACCGCAAACTGCTGTTCTCTTCCGAGACTGTTAAACATTACTTTAGTTTTCTGCACATTAATTTTTAGACCCACCATTCTGCTTTAGCTCTCCAGGTCAGTAAGCACGCATTGCGATTGGTCCCCTGAGTTACTAAGCAAGGCAATATCATCAGCGAATCGCAAGTTACTTAGGTATTCTCCATTAACTCTTATCCCGAATTCTTCCCAATCCAGGTCTCTAAATACCTCCTGTAAACACGCTGTGAATACCATTGGAGAGATCGTATCTCCCTGCCTGACGCCTTTCTTTATTGGGATTTTGTTGCTTTCTTTATGGAGGACTACGGTGGCTGTGGAGCCGCTATAGATATCTTTCACTATTTTTACACACGGCTTGTCTACACCCTGATTCCGTAATGCCTCGACTGCTGAGGTTTCGGCTGAATCAAATGCTTTCTCGTAATCAATGAAAGCTATATATGATGGTTGGTTATATTCCGCACATTTCTCTGTCATCTGATTGATAGTGTGAATATGGTCTATTGTTGAGTAGCCTTTACGGAATCCTGCCTGGTCATTTGGTTGACAGGAGTCTAAGGTATTCCTGATTCTATTTTCGATTACCTTAGTAAATACTTTGCAGGGCAAAGGACGGTAAGCTGATCGGTTTATAATTTTTCAAGTCTTTGGCGTCCCCTTTCTTATGGATTAGGTTTATGTTAGCGTTCTTCCAAGATTCTGGTACACTCGAGGTCATGAGATACAGGGTGGCCAGTTTTTCTAGAACAATCTGCCCACCATCCTTCAACAAATCTGTTGTTACCTGATCCTCCCCAGCTGCCTTCCCCCTTTGCATATCTCCCAAGGCTCTCCTTACTTCTTCCAGCGTTACTGGTGGGATTTCAAATTCCTCTAGACTATTCTCTCTTCCATTATCATCGTGGGTGCCACTGGTACTGTATAAATCTCTATAGAACTCCTCAGCCACTTGAACTATCTTATCCATTTTAGTAATGATATTGCCGGCTTTGTCTCTTAACTTATACATCTGATTCTTGCCAGTTCCTAGTTTCTTCTTCAGTGCTTTTAGGCTTCCTCCGTTCCTGAGAGCATGTTCAAATCTATACATATTATAATTCCTTATGTCACCTGTCTTACGCTTGTTGATTAACTTCGAAAGTTCTGCCATTTCTATTCTAGCTGTAGGGTTAGAGGCTTTCATAGATTGGCGTTTCTTGATCAGATGATTTCGTCATACATACATACATACATACATGCATACATACATACATACATACATACATACATACATACATACATACATACATACATACATACATACATACATACATACATACGCCTACTACATGACGTGCTTAATGCTAACGCATTAAAAATAGGCGTACATTGTAAGCCCCATTCTGAAGCTTTAGGTTGGAACAGCCTCAACGTAAAGCTGATGATTCAGGCTGCAGGTTGAGGCTTCCCTTGTTCGCCCACTGTTCATCTCTTCAAAGCACCTGTGTAGGCTTGCGGATCGTTTCTTTTTTTAGTTTTATCTTACAATATCCACCACTGAAGCTTGACTCAATACATGTTCAAGCCGCAATGTGTACGTGTAAGAAACCGTGAGGCTGAAAAACATCTGAAACCAAATATGTGTGACTAGTCACGGAAAGTGCCCTTACCTTATTGAAAGCTGCTCAATGTTCATGGTGACTCTTAGGCGCCGTTATTCCCTACAAAATCTAAATAATGTTTCATTGCGGAGAGGTTGGCTGGAGAAGCAATGCTCTGGCTTTCTCTCAATACGGCAGCTAAGAGGTACAGTTTGACAGAGAAATGTGAAGGAGTACGACTGAATCCACCTTCTATACACAACATGCCGTCTGTACATGCACAGTTCTTTTCCTGAGAGAGCCGGTAAACGCTGCAAACATACGCTGCTGTGTTGGCTCAGTGGCTATGGCTTTGCGCTGCTGAGCATGATATGTCGGGTTCGTTTCCCGGTCACATAGCCAAATTTCAATGTGCGCAATGAACAGAAGAAAGTGGCTGGGGTTCAACATGGCTTGAACCTAGTTATACGAGCGAAAGCTTTGTTAATCACGCTTAGACACGATTCTTCAGTGCTTCTTTGCGGCGAGCTATATCGGCAGGGTGCTCAGACTCAGCCTATCGCATGCGGCGAAGAGTTGACGCCCTGGCAACGGCGCGTGCTTCATCCATGGCGAGACTGAGCGACCAAGCGCCGCCGAAGCAGCTGCTACCCTCTGCGAGGCCTCTCGGCAGCGGCTCACGTGAGGTGACCTCATATCTTCACAAGTGTGTGCCGGCGGGTGAAGGTCAAACGCGCGCCGAGGTTCACCTTAAGAGTTGTACCTCGAGGAGTAGAGCTTTCGCTCTCAGAAAAGATCATGTACATTTGAGACGCACGTTACCAAGCCGCAGGTTGTTTAAATAAAACGGAGGCTCCAGGTCCCTAACGAGCCTCTGTGAGCTTTCGGGACATGAACTCTCACAGCTCATTGGTTTTTAAGTTTGAAGCTGGCTTTGCTGCATCCTCGGAAGAGAACAACAGTTTCTAGGCACTGGAAGTGGTAAGGGAATATATCTACTTAGGGCAGATGGTGACCGCGGATCCGGATCATGAGACTGAAATAATCAGAAGAATAAGAATGGGCTGGGGTGCGTTTGGCAGACATTCTCAAATCGTGAACAACAGGTTGCCATTATCCCTCAAGAGAAAAGTGTATAACAGCTGTGTCTTACCAATACTCAGGTATGGGGCAGAAACCTGGAGGCTTACGAAAAGGGTTCTACTTAAATTGAGGACGACGCAATGAGCTATGGAAAGAAGAATGATGGGTGTAACGTCAAGGGATAAAAAGAGAGCAGATTGGGTAAGGAAACAAACGCGAAATAATGACATCTTAGTTGAAATTAAGAAAAAGATATGGGAATGGGTAGGGCATGTAATGAGGAGGGAAGATAACCGATGGTCATTAAGGTTACGGACTGGATTCCAAGAGAAGGCAAGCATAGCAGGGGGCGGCAGAAAGGCGGACGGGTCAGATTAAGAAGTTTGCAGGGACAACATGCCCACAATCAGCACATGACCGGGGTAGTTGGGGAAGTATGGGAGAGGCCTTTGCCCTGCCAGTGGGCGTAGCCATGCTGATGATGATGATGGTTATGATGATGATTGCTGTGTCCGTTCGTCGGTCCTTTAGGTTAGAGGTATGATGTCATCATCATCATCATACCGTCGTCGTCATTATTGCGTCCCTGGGTCGCCAAGCTACGTCTTGATCCTCAAACTCACCATCGGAAAACGAAAACTTTTCGCATCGCTGCTTGGACATCAACTCACGCTCAGGTGCAGATGGCAGGGAGACGTGCTAACCACACAAAAGTAGCAATGTCGATCCAACCCACACCTTGGAATGGATGTGAAGCGAAGCCTTCGGGAAGCGGTTCTTTAAGCGCCGCAAAAGTGTTCGTCTTCTGCAACGCGCTGTCCATCATAGGAATAACTTGCGTGCCCGGGAAATCAGCAAGATGCGAAGACTCTCACCACGTGGCAGATACGTAACTAATCCGCGCAGCTGCGCATTAGTCTTCGGTATCAGCCCACTTTTGCTCGCGTCACCGGTTGGATTAGCCCGGTTTACTCTTGGAATGTGTCCAGGACCAGTCCATCTTACTGGGCAAGAAGCCAACCGAGTATACGTGTCAATTACCCCGAAAATAAAGAAAGACATAGAAAGCATCGCGTTAATAAAGTAATTATGCAAGGCGTGTCTTTGTTTCACTGAGGATATTTAGGTACCGTTTCCTTATGACTGCGCAATTTCGTAGGCAACAGAGCCAGCCACCGATACCTCTGTAAGGATTGCACAGAGGTTCCTAGATAAAAGCCTATTTGTTACGTGAGCGTGGTTCTTTACGTGACCTATTCAGCAAGGCTGCAGCAGCCACGGCTAGGAAAGCTCAGGTTGGGTCGTCTTATCATTTTTTTTTGTAAGGAAGTGTTATAGAGCACATCTCACGTGTTTGCATTTATGTGTACTTTTACACCTCGTACACAGACTGACAGAGAGCTTTCAGAACTTTGCATGTATTTCAGGAGCCATAATTTGAGATTCAATTAAGAAGTATGCAGACGACGTTCTCTGCGTAGCAGGAATTGTGCTCGAGAAGA
Organism: Dermacentor andersoni; assembly: GCF_023375885.2. NCBI lineage: Eukaryota > Metazoa > Arthropoda > Arachnida > Ixodida > Ixodidae > Dermacentor > Dermacentor andersoni. Next base: position 132,408,431 of record NC_092821.1, read on the forward strand.
TCCTATTCGAGTACACTGCTGTGGCAGTTCTTCCATAGCTGTTGTAATAGATTACACGCCCTCGCCACTTTCTCGGCGCATAAAAATAGGTTAGTTTCTTTCTCTGGACCAGTGCAAGTATGGACCAAATTCGCAGTCGCTATACCTCCCCTCAGGTAGTGTGGAGCTATTGTCGCCCAGAAAGGGTGAGATTAGCGGCCCAATGCAATGCATTTCATCTGCAGCGCTTCAAACAACGTTTCCCTTTCAGCGCTTCACTTAGCTTTGGCGACACGCAGACAGTAATCTTTTATTTGGAGGGAATGTCCTAGCCCGTGTCATGAAGGGGGCAGGTTAAGATTTTTAACTTTAACTTTAAGAAACTAATTTCAAGTTCAGAAATCGCTCGTGCACAAACGTTTTGCACACCTTGCACGGATACTACATTTAGAAAGATAGGGGGACGCTTAAGCCGCGCCTTTAAGGGTATGACGCGATAGTTTTATTGTCCCCTTCAGTGGTTTTTATTCTTACACAGTCACCGTTGTTTGTTCGCATTCATTCTTCTATAACGATTGTCACAGCCCAACCATGCTCGTTATCCTTAGAAGAGTACTAGAAAACTGTCACAACTGAGTTCTCGGAAAACACAATCAAGAGCGGAGCAAGTCCCGTGATTCTTCCTTTATAACGATCGGGGGGTCGGGTGCCAGACCACTGTATTAGTACACGACTGTGTAGAAATTTGGAAGGAGGGGAACCGAAGGGCTCGATCTTTGTTAATCATTATCATACAAAGCCAACAGTCAATGAAGCCAAGGAAACCATAGGGAAAATTAGCTGTGGTTGAAATGGAAATGTAGAAAATAATAAAGAAAATGAAATGAAAGTACACGAAAAGATAACTTGTCGCCTGTGGGGATCGAACGTACAACCTCGGCACGTGTAATACGCGGTTAGTTGGTGTCTGGGCGCTCTGTCACTTTCAAGGTGCATGGGTGAGCCCCATCTTTTTTATTCGGACATCCTATTATCTTGGCACAATTAGACACGTCATCGGAGCAACGTTGTCGATGACTGATATCCGTGGTTTCCATCTGGGTTTGCTTAAAAGCAGGATCCCTGAGGTGTTTAAATTTGTAAATTCAAGTGCCAGCCGTACCTGTTGCCGGACATAGTATTAGTGAAGGCATGCGACCTGTCGGGAACAGTCCTTACGAACAGAAGCGTGAAATATGAATTACTTTGAGAATTCAGCCCATGAGGAGGGTGTGATCTTTTTTATGCATAACGAAAAGAAAGTTACGCAAACTGAAAACAATAATGAATTTTATTCGCCAAGGATTTGATGAATAGAAAGTCAGATGTAATCGCTACTTGAGCCAGGGCTGGCAGACATTAAGCGACTTCCTCGCTGCCTTTGGATGACTGGGAGACGCAGAGCAAACAGCTTTGTCCAGAATAGACGATGCCGCGTGTTCACAGTCGTTAGAGCATCCTCATGTGCCTTCGTGATTTTGTTTTTTGGCATGACGCGTATCCGGGAAGTCATGTACGGAGCAGGACATGGTAGCTGCTGGCAGTTCTCGGGGCGTTGGCTCCTGGCTCAGATCGTCTGGACGACTCTGGCAGCTGCTCCACTGTGGCTCGGAAAATGGCGTCAGTGTTTCCCTCGTTCCGCTCTTCTTTTTGGCAGGCTAGTTTGAATTCGCGCGCACTCGGGCCTCGAAAGTCATCGGTCACCTGCATTTGTCGTAAGTATCAAATGTATTACATGTTTATTATGTATTACATAAACATAAATGCAATGTTTCAATCTCCTCTGTTCCTAGCAAAAAAAAAGGAGACGAAGGGGAGATGGATTTATGTAGCGATAACTTGAGCAGACTACAGTCAATTGCGTGATAGGTCAAAACGATGGTGGTACACGTCTCACAACTGTACAATTTACAGAAGCGTAACAGGAAGCACGAGTACTTTGGTATTCGGGCCTCTGCATGCACTATCATGGTAGAGCTAGTAAACTATATTATCATACTATTATTTTATCAGGTTTATATATGTGTGTTTAATTTATCATGAATTTCATCTGCTCGACATAATCAAAAATACCGCTCACTGTTATTTCTTCTTGCGCACTACATCCGAATAATATCTAAAGAGAAGTCGCGCGCCATGCAAATCACCGTTCACAGTAGTTTTTGAGAGGTTAGTGAAAGGACATGCAAATCAATAGTGTCTGGCGGACTGCGGCACACAGACTAAACATAAAAAAAGAGAAAAAGTAGCGTGTTCATGAGCGTGGGTTAATCTCCTTCACTGATGTTTGTCTGCGTACTTAAACAAAACATATTTTTCCAAAGTGTAAGTTGATGCTATAAAAAAGTGCCCAAGTATAACTCTCAATCTAAGTGTTCAGGTTCAAGTTCGGTTTATTCAACATCAACATCTACAGACAGTGATGCTGCGGGCAGCCTATAAGAAGACTCACGATAGGACTTAACTGCGTCCACTGACCGTCTACTTGACAGCAGTGCAAATAAATATTGCATACAAGAGCGTCAAATATTGTCAAATATTGGTGATCAATTCCTCGTGCTTAAAAAGAATCTCCAAATTTGCCCAAATATTAATGCTAGGGTGGACTTTTTTTATTCCGTCTGCATACTGTTTTGTGAAAAACATATATAGCACTGTTGGAGACCTAATGACAGTTGGGTCATTATCCATGGTTGAAGTGGTTATGAAACCCTCAATGTGTAGAAGCTAATTAAATAGCACACCGTTATTTTCCATTCCATACCCTCGTCGCTAACACACCCTCGGTACGCGCCCGCCTTACCCTCTCTCTCCTTTAGAAGAACCTTACCTATACATACTGTGCCGCAAAAAGTATATGTCACCTGGAAAAAGACAAGGCCACTTGTCTTTTTCGTTGGTTTCTGCTTTCATCTTGTTTTCGTTTTGCTCATGGTCTTGAATTACCATCTCCCGCATTTCCCGTATTTTCCCTGAACCTCAATGTGTAGATAATACAAAGACCACTCACAGTTACCGACGGCCCCGAGCAGGTTGTTCGTGAGCGAGTTGACAGCGTTGGTGATTCCTCGCGTAAGGAATCGGAAAGGCAGCAGCGCGGTGAACTCGTTCAATGACGAGTTGAGGATGTCCACCAGGGGGCACACCAGGCTTGAGACAAGGTCCAGTTGCAGACCCTCCGGAGTCACGCTCAAAATGCACTGCACAAGCATTATGTTTTTTTTTTTTTTTTTAGTGCCGGCTTCACCACTCGCACGAGGAATCCTTTATACAGTTAGCAATGTCATATCAGCATGAATTCAAACATGAACAGGTAGAGAAGTACTGGAATACGTTCTGTTGTTTGCAAGTGCACTTGTAGTTGCGGTTTTCGTGTCCCTATGTACTCCAGGACATTTTCACTATCATTCTTAACCCTATTTTGCAATCATGCTTTTTACACACCTCTCGCAGTTTTTCTGTTTCGGTGTACTTCTGTATATTTCTGTATATATATTCACATTCTGTATATATTCACTTCTGTATATTCACATTTTCCCTTGATGATTTGCATTGCGATTGTGCTTCTTTCTTCGATGCCGCCTTTATTCAATGCTCCCGTATGTGACCTCTAAGTTATACTGAAATAAGTAAGTGAATAAATAAATAAATAAATAAATAAATAAGGTTAAACATGAGCTTTGAATTTATTGTTTTATAGCATACCATGCCTACATGCCTCCTATCAAGCGACTGCGCATCACACTCCGTAATTGCGCGCAAAGAGCGTTTTGATAAATTTCGTTCTGTTCGTGTTGCTAATTACACTGACATCACTTTAGCGATCAGATTCAGAATACAAGCCCGCAGAAGTATTTGCTGAGCACCCCTATTGAAACGTTAGCGTAGGCAGTTCACTATAATACGTTTTGCGCGCGTTTTCCGTATCATTCTTATGGAACTAATATGGGTATGGATGATGTAACAATTATTTTCCAATTCATTTCCATTCCCTGCTTTCTTCGGGGGTCCGAGCAAGCACTCTGACTAAATTATTACAATGATAGATGAAACAGCGGTAGATGAAAAGCGGTAGATGAAACGCAAAGAATAGAATCGAACGAAAGGAACCGCTACGTTATCGAGCAAATTGCTTATCGAGCCATTGTTTAGAATTATCGAGCCGTTGTTTCAACGTTCTCACCGCCCCTCGCTTTTTTGTTGCCGTTTCTTTCACTCTCACTATTGGTCGACCGCCTTTTCTTGCAATCTGTTTGTGGGCACATTTGGCACATTCTAAATTCAGCTTCTGATTCTAAACGCTTCTACGGAGCAATGATGTTCAGACTATGTTTGTAATGGCTAGAAGGAATGCTCATCCTTATTTTTGCCGAGCTATAAACAAGTTTTTAATTGATTTCAGTTGCGATCGTACTTACTCCGACTGCTTGAAACAGCTCTCTCAGGATGGGATCCTGGGTAAAAGAAAGGACGCCACTGTCAGTAAAAAAAGCTGTCCTTGGGATCCATCATTCAGTTACCTCAACAGAAAGTTAAGTTACTCACCGAAATAGTTGAGCCGGCTTCGCAGAACAGAGTACTGTTCAGACACTGGAACATTGAAACAGACACCAAAATTCAGAAAATGCTGAAACACAAACACTTCTCAACGCCTGTTCAGGCTTTCAAACGTGTGCGAAATTAGAAGTGCGGCTATATATTTGGTAATAAGTGTCTGAATAACAATTAATGAGAGAGCCGTGAATGAAGCTGGCTATATTAAACCGTCCTCACCGCTCCCACGTTGAACACGCTGGGCAGGCTGATCTGGAGAGGTGCTTGGCAGGCGATGTTTCCAGGACTGAACGCGCCGCAGCTAAACAGCGGGATTCCAAGGGGATTGCAGAGGATGTCCGTGAGGCCACCGATGTCACCGGCTGCAGTGCGGAAGCGAGACAAATTTTATTACGCAACAAGTTGTGCATTGGCGAAATGAAACATTTCTGCGCGTTATTATTTTGTTTCATGCTTCCCAACAGAGTGGTGCTGCTATGAAGAAGCAATCCTTGACTGTAAATTAAGAAGTTATAACTATGCGATTTTTAGTTATGAGGAATTAACAGACAGAGAAGGTGCTGCCTCACTGTGAAGAAGCCTTCCGAAGCATTATAACAAAGCTGTGAATAGCCTTCGTTCTTCAAACACGTGCACGACATTCTAGTTGCTGCAGTGAGCAAACCCATGCAGGATAGCGATATATGGTTTTGCATATCTGCGCTGCACTGAGAAAAAGGTACAAGAAATCAGCAAAGGCCGAATACAAATGTCGAAAGCTGCTGTTCTTACAACGTTCAACACAATCTTACATACAATGCAAAACGTAGAAGCTTCCTAGCAGCGTTCACTTTCGAAATTCTTCCGGATCACCTTAGTAATATTAACACCGGACAAGACGCTACCACTCCTAATGACCTTACGTTGAGCTAGGTGGTGGAATATTTTGAAAACGCTATCGTGTTGCAATGGCTTATAGGAAGACAATACAATTCACATAATAACGAAAGGTCATTGTACATGTCCTTTTGTCACTGTGTTGGTTGCATTTTCTTTGTGTAAGTCCTTGCAGCATGACGTTTTTTGCAAGTATAGTGTAACCTAAATGTTTCACAGCCTTCCAATCCACGCACAAGAAAGACAGAAGTGTCATGAAAGAGATAGAAAAATTATGAGATCCGTAAGCAATGAGCACTCACACAGGCCCAGTCTTGAAAGAACTGCTTCGAGGAGCCCGATGACGTTGAAGAGCCCAGACACGGGGCTTCCAATCTGAGGTAGTATCTGGAGCACGCACTGTGTAGGAATAAACGGGGGCTCAGTGGTCAGATGAAGAGTAAATGCACAGACGTAAGCAGTCAGCAGATGTGTAGTTTTCCATAAGGCGATATCACTGTCGTTACCACTGGAGTGGCACGTACGGAACAACGGTACACGAGCGTATTTAAATTTGAGAATGGTTTCTATCCGAGCTCGTTGGATGCAGCGCTGCAAGATGGTTTCCAGCAGAAAACAATCACATGGACGGCATGTAAGATGGCAGGCAACGTCAAAAAACTTTCTATGCTATCGAAACTTGCTGAGCTAAGTCATTGTGCGTGTGTGTGTTTTTTTTTTGTTTTTTTTTTTTTAGAAAGCGACGGGCCTCTTTTTACAAATAAACGGTGACCTAAAGCCCAGTATGCGCTGCAAAACAAGACGTCACGTGAGCAAGTGCAGCACTTGAGGGCTCCGTCGGCATGCCTCTTTCATTACTTGCTAAGCCGCCGTTCAAGGTTTGAGGGGCCGCCTTGCTATCGCAGAAACACAATTTCTCCTAAAGCTCAAGTTCCGGTTTCAGTGCCATCATATCCCTGCATGGCCCAACGTGTCATAATGTGCTACGCCTACTTTGATACCTCATAATTTGTGGTGTTGAGCTGCTAACCAGGAGATAGCAGGATTGAATCCCGGCCACGGCGGCCGCATTTCGGTGGGGGCGCAATGCGAAAACGCCCGTGTACTTAGAGCTAGGTGCACGTTAAAGAACCCCAGGTGGTCCAAACTTTCGGAGTCGCCCACTATGGCGTGCCTGATAGCCAGATCGTGGTTTTGGCACTTGAAACCCCCTAATTTATTTTTTATGCCTGATAATCTGAATTTAGGCTCGGTAAACTTAACGCAACCTAATTTAACTAACGTATGTGACTGAACTATGATACGCTCTTGATCTTACTTCACATAGATTACACCAAGAGGAACGCATTTTCAAAGATGTTCTGCTTACTTGATAGAGCTTATGTGGAACGAGATTAAGACTGCAGCGTTTTGATACGCTAGAGCGAGTTCACTATTATGGATAGTACAGCAAACAAATGACTAATGTATTTGTTAGTTATACTAAATCAATATTTGCTCAAATTACACCTAATTGAATAATTGCGCAGATGCACTCTCCTAGGTCAGAAATAAAAGTGAAAAAATAGTCCTAATTTTATTTGACGTATAACAGTGCTTCTTCATCATAGAGGTAATTAAATACTGGACAATGAGGTATACACAACATGATTGTGCGTCCATTTTTTTCGCTCTCTCTCAGAGACTGCAAACAGGTTTGTTTTCATTGCAAGTAACAGTGCTGGCGCAACATTATGGATTTCCTGCTGCTGACTTACCCGGAGGACACGGGTGAGGTCTGGTACTAGGCCCGACTGAAAAGGATAGAGGTGTTCGAAGGTTAATCACTTCATCCTTTTGCCGCGTATTAAAAAAAAGCATTCATATGTCCAAGCATCGATTAACGAAGATATATTTGAGCTAGTATGTCAGATGTTTTGTTATATTTCTTTAACAGGCACTGAAAAGTATGAGGATACAGCAACACGAATACAGGACGACCGGCTAAGTGACTGATTTGTGCTGTATAATTGCGGTGTCTATGGGAGACATTATAGCAGCGCGCAATGAAATGTCGGAAGGCCAACAGCCGGCATGGTTAACTTGGCAATCAAGCCTTTTCTCAAGCTTTTGCGAATCCCTAGGCTTTGATTGTTCAGATACTCAAACTTCATTATGACATCAGTAGACTTTAATGATTGTGGTCCAAACACCGAAGAAAACGCCCCGCCCCGTTCGAGGCAAAGAATCAATAAACCTGTCGTTTCAAGCAAAGCGTGCACACAAGCACACCTCGTCATTGGGGGGTGAACAACTTACCGACGTATCAGGACAAGCTCTCAGCGTAGTTCCGAGGCACTGGAAGTAAAAAAATAACGCCAGTTTATATATAACAAGGCCACTCCGTTTTCTCGTTCGAGAGTAATATCTTACACCTATTCAGAACAAACAGATGGTGGGACACCCTCTCGCTTATTCTGTTTCTTACGCTGAATAATCGCACGAATAAAATTGGCTTTATTTATTTCCTCTCAATATTGAGCACCTAAATATGAAGCGAGTTCACTTTGCTGTGCAAATACAATGAGAGACCAAGGGGGACTGTACAAAATAAATATTCCTTTCAAAATAACGAGGACTGATTTACTTTTACTTACCACTTATTTGTTGAACTGCATCTGGCCAATTTGTAAATGTTATTGTAATTTTAGAATGCCTTGCGCAAACTACACGATGACAAAATTAGCTCAACTTACATTACTATATGTCCCCCTATAAAAGGAAGTCAAAATGCTTTGTAAGAACGCTTTCATCGGAAGCCGAAACCAGATTTAAAAGCTACGACACTTCGAAACTCCAAGAGCATTTTTTAATGACATTGCTTATGACTCACCTCTCCCAAGTTCAGGATATTGGGAAGTGTAACATTGATGCATTGCCCTGCGCAGGAACAAAGAAAAGATCATGTTATGTTTCGGCGCGGTAGAACACTAACAATAACATGGGTACATTTCATGTGTTTGCAGCTTTGAACATCTGCTTCGAACAGTTTGGCCATTGTTGGGTCGTGTTATACGGCATATGACCACAGACTCTCATATTGTCATCAGCGGATTTATTCTAAATGAGTCGCCGGATACGCGAGAATGTTAGCGCACATTGACATTTCGCCATGCAGTAATGAATGAATGCTTATCAAAATTAAGTTCTCCACTACGGTGCCACCTATGTCACATATATTGTGGTGGAGCTTAAAACTCCACAATTCACTGAATGGCCAATCATCACAAAAGTAAAGTTCGTGTAGTCTACTAAAGGTATGTAGCGCCAATCAGAAGCTTTGCCTGTATTCACGAAAACATACTTAAACTATAGCAATTTGTAATGAAAATGCCCACCAATCGTTATGCCGGACATATTATTATGTAAGGCTGCCGGCCAATGAGAAAGAACACTCATGAACAAAAACCTTTCTGAATTTGGCCCCTGATTGCATCAGTGTTCATAACTATAATTTCAGTGAGAATGCTTCAGGGCGTGTTGAAAATAAATTTTAATGAAAAAATATATAATTTTATAGTCAGGCCGCTTGAATTCTTTTCTTAACTGTGTTTTTCTTTTTCAAGTGCCATACCCATAAAAGATCCACAAGACAAAGAGGGATCTGTATATGTGGCACATCTCTAAAGGTTATTTTACTGAAAAGCAAATTGAGAACTTGAGCGAATAAGGTAAGAGACACGGCGGTATACAAGCGAAGCTATGAAAAGCAACAACTGAGCTTACCATTCACTGCAGGCAAAATGGCCACTCCAAACACGAGGAGCGCGTACGACATTGCTGGAGCCATCTTGCTGACGTCTAAATTATCGAAAAGTTCACACGCAAGGCCCTAATCTAAAGCTCCCTCTTGAGTTGGTTAGCGGGACAAAAATCGAAATCACAGTCAATGAAACCGTATGGCAAAGCAACTCCTACGCGTACACTGCTCTGAGAGTCAAGCCAGCGTAGTCGTAGTCTACCAGAAAAAGTCAGAGCGGCTTAGCCAGGAGAAACTCGGTAGGTTTGCATCCCAGGTGTTGGGAGCTTCCAATTTAAACTCCGCGAAAGTCTTGTTTTCGAAACCAAGAACGGCCAACAGTTGGCTCAGAGCTTGACGGATGCTGTCGACGTAGCGTAAGCAAAGCCAGCTCACTGGCTACACCACGAGTATGCAGCAGATTGTCGGAAAACAACTCCGCGGTGTTTTCTCCCCAAGCATGTGCGATGGTGAGTGGCTCCGACTTGTCTTCCATTGGCTGTCGGGGAAGCCGCGAAACGTGGAGTGTAGCGAACCCTTCACAAGTTCCGTACAAGGTTGGATCCGCGAAGCGCGTCCCGCTAATTGAGTGCAGCATTACGAAAGCTGAAGCTTGCTTCCGATCGTACAAAGCCGTGTTGCACCTCGATGAAGAAAGGTTCTCCTAGTGACTGGCTGCTTGCTATTATTATTGCGTGGCTCCGCTGGTATGTTTTGACCGGTCGCGACGGAAACAATGCAACGGCCAAGCACTCATTGGCCAATCACGAATGTTTTCATTCGTCAAACAGTCTCGGACTCTTGACATTCTGAACCGTTCCGGCACATACCTGTTCAAGACTTCCTCATTACAGCGATACCCGTTAAGAATACTTTCTGCAATTTTTCTGGCATCTGACTCAGAGGTCGCCACTTTACCCAGCGTTGTCATGTTGTTTGCCCCAGAAATCGCCAGGAAAGACATTTCTTCCCCAGCCGTGATTGCATTCCGAGGTTGCAGCGGGCAAGCCATCCTTCCTTCGTCATTACGTCGTACCATGATGGCGTTTTCGCCGTTGTGCACGTTGTTGTTGTTGCCACAGGAGCAGCTATCGCTGAATTCGGGGGCCATAGAAACGGTTTATCTTTGTGCGTCTCTCTACAATGCCTATTCCTTCACAAACAACGCAGCTTTCCCACCGACTCAGCATCGTTTTCGCGCGGATACCGGAAAACTAGTTGAGTAATACAGCTTCGTACAGAAACTTTCGCTATCAAGTTGCTTGCACCAGTTGGAAAATAAAGTTTATTCTATCTATCTGTGCCCAAACAGCTGCACCGTATTATTGGCCCAGAATGCATGGCCTCCCCTCGCGAGCCTTGTCCCTTGGAAAAGTTTTGTTGTCGACAATAGGCACTGTTTGTGTCGAACATTTTTTTGTTGTTGCAGGGAGTGACAGCTGGGTGTTGTCGGTGCCCCTTTAAGAGTGAATCCTCCTGTCAAAAGCCGGCTTCCGGAATCCACACGCCGCGTAGTTGAGGTGGCCGTGAATTTTGAGCGAGTAAAACCAGACACCCCCTTCCTTCCCTCCTCCTCTACATCAGTCTAGGGGGATGCTTTGCGCTTAAAACAACGTAACAAAACCATTACGCAAGCTTTCCAGCGTAGTTAAGCAAGTCAACGCAAACAGGATGGCGGATGACAGCGTTTGCGTGGCGCTATTATCTACATAACACGCCGCTCAAGCTACTGTCATTCTTTCGTGCGGGTAAAAATTAAAGAAGAAAGAAACAAATGGCCGCCTATAGCCTATTCAAGTGTTACTGTAAGCTTAGCACACGCCTATCCAACGGATGACTTCGATTTGTAAGGCTCGTTGAGGACGATTAACATGCTTGAGAAATCGGCAGCTTTGCCCGAAGGGCGAAGACACTGATAGCAATAGCAAGGTTTAGCGTTGGACTCAAACTCATCGGACGGTGTTCTTGCTATAAGCGGGTGGATTATACGCCGGTGCAACATACGCAGATGCGCGCAAATTTCTTGCACCCTTAAAAGATTCACGTCGTGCAAGGCATGTAATGGTATTGCGCAGGCGCCACTGTGCTGCCCGTAAATAGCGGTACCCGTAACATTACATCACTTTCATATTTTGAGCCCTAATGTTGTTTCACTTTATCCGACAGTATGTGAAAATTTAAGATGAATGGCACGCGCTGGGAATGAAATTTATCGTACTTTTTTTTTGCACGCTGCAACTCAAACAAGTTCTGGGGAATAAAAGAAGCCAAGAACATGAGGCCTGGTTTCAGCAACATCTGTCGCTGAGTGGCACAGCACCTACTTTGCATATGCGACATACTTCAACATATACCTTACATATACATAAATCTATGTGATACGTCACGATGAATGCGGCAGCAAAAAATCACCTGGAGTGACCATATAATTGCTGTCGCAATATTAAACTCCCTTATCACATTGTATAGTCCGCAGCGGACAAACAGCCTCAGCCTGAATCCGGAGCTAAGGCAGACGCTTTGTTTGTTCTCCCACTGTTGATAACTTAATATCTCTATCTTCCTGCGGCCCCTCTATCTTCCTTAGTAGATAACAAGGAGGTGCCTTTGTAGCGCCAGCATAATACCAAAGAGATATCACGTATGCAATCGCAGAAATACGTTAAATGGTGCCCGTCCTACGATAAACGTCTTGCAGTATTTCTATGATCGCACTGTCCGGCCAATAATTGTGAAGTCTATGTAGAACTTTATGAGTTAGGGCAATTGGTTGTCACTGTGAAAAAGGAAGGCCCGTATTCACAAAAGAGTTTTAGAGCCAGAACTGGTCGTAAGCGCCAGCGTCAACCATTTGTTATGTTGGACGTAATGGAGGGTCAAAAGGAGTTCCAGAAGGCCTATATGGTTAGTGAATGTGTGGTTGGTTTGGGTTTTCTTGCGCTCCTAATTCATGTCGCGCAGTAGAGAGCTTTAGATTGTCTGTTAAGCACATTGCCCTTTTAGGGATAGCGAGTTACCGGAGATGTGGACTGTAGCCAAAACCGCTGATAGCACCATCCCGCGGTGAAACGTTAAATCAAAGATGACGCAAAGCTATTATAGTGCGGTGACCTGCCATATCCAAAGTGGTGTAAAGCGTCGGTAGCGGCATAATTGCTAACTTACAGCCCTCTTGTGATTTTCCTCTGGAAAGGCCACTCACGCAACAAAGAGACGCTTCGGACGCGCTACTGACAGACAAAAGCGTTACTAGATGTCGCTAGCAGCATTGCGTTCCTGCCGGCCACGGCACATGCATCCCGGTACCTCATACGTTTGTGGACAAACTTATTTTTGGCAAACGCGGTGGGCCAATAGCAAACAGCACTTATGAACGACAAGCTTCGTGAATTCGGCCCTACGTGTGGGCATTGTGCTTAAGATAAAATTTAATGACGTAGAGGACTACGGTTGTCTTGTAGAACTCGGACAAGGTGTGCTGTTGTCTTCAGAAAGAGCACCAGTACCGTAAAACACCAGCTTTATATATATATATATATATATATATATATATATATATATATATATATATATATATTGAAAGCACCTTGATCGTGTTCTTACGAACCATTTTCCTTTTTTTACGTATCTTGAATTTCCTCCTCACCTTTCTTGCCCGTTTCCCCAAGTGCAGAATAGTCAACTGAACAGTTACTGTGATTAACATCTGTGCCTTTATTCTGCTATTTGCTCTATCTTCATCCATTCTGAAACGTTTCCATGTGCTGCAGAGTAGGTCAGCAAGTTAATATTTTTGAATGTGGTAGGGATTTTGTTATAATTCATTTCGAAATGCTCTATTTTTAGAGATCAACGCTGTGCACCGCCGCCGGCCATGCCGGTAGAGATTGTACCTGAACCCTACTAAAAATTGCATAAAGGTCCCTCAGAAACCAATGTTGCCGTGGCCGCCGCACCTCAGTCGTATCCACAATCCGTATTTCCATGTGGACGTCCTCCTGGGATTTCGAGCGAAGACAGCCACATCCCCAGATTTCACATTGGGGATGCTTCTTTCTTAGTGAGGTAGGAAGTTGGGCTTCTTCAATTGACGCATACTCCAAATCAGCATGCAAAAGGAAAGCAACGTGACGGGGACACAGGACGAGCCTTGTCGAACAGGTGAATTTTATTAGGGCCAAAACACAAACAAAAAACAACACCCTTCACCGCGCCGAGATAGCGCTTCGTAAATGCTTCCGAGTTCCAAGCGCGCTCATAACTGTGAATTCACCACTGATGATTTCGTTCTGCGAATGAATTAACTAATCTCCATAACGGTCAAGGAATGAAGAAAACAAATAGCTAAAGGCGTGAAGAATTTTATTTCCCATTAAGTAATGGATACATTAATTGGTTCATTCATTCTTGAAAACACAACTGGTTTTCCTTTCTTTAGCGTGCAGGCGGGTTTACACGTAGGAATTGCACAAGTATATTCGCTTTCAAGCAGATGCATCACCGCCGTTAATTCGTGGAATGGCTTCCAGTGACTTGCAATTCAGAATTCAAGAGAGCGTCGGTGCAATGAGCACGTGGCTAAGGCAATGGCATCTATAATTCAAAGGTAGGTTTTTATTTTAGGCATAATTTTGCGTACACAGTTTTGCGTATGCATGTCGCGCACACAGGGTTATCTGCACACTGTCACTGAATTTGCCACACACATGCATCCTAGCTCAATAATTTTACGATAATAAACAGAGAACCGATAACAAATAAGGACACGAAACACTTTATTACTTGCGTACGGAAGAAACGACTACAAAAATACAAATTGGCTTTAAAATGATAAGTTTGCTTAATAACGTTCTGTGCAGATGAAAGCTAAAATACCAGAAAGACAATTCAACAATATTCGTTTGACACCGGTACTGACACTAGGATGGGCACGGTCCAATCATGCAAGCCATTTTAAGGGCAATCGCCAAAAGGTTTCACGTGGCATCATGCCGTTCAACTCATCACTACGAACCCTGATTCTTTATACAATGTCCGGGACAGTTTCCGACTTTATGTCAGGCACAATGTCAGACAGTGTGTCAGACTACTGAGCTAGCTGAGCCCAGTTCTGCCCGGCAGCTCTGACGTTTGTAGAGCAAATGATAAGCCGGCTAAGAATTCCTGGCCATCCAAGTATGATAAAAATACTGAAATCTCAAGTTTCTGAGTTTACACAATCAAACTTCACCGAAAGGACACATTTATGCAAAAGCTTCTGCTCTGGTATTCATAAAAAGATCAACTGGAATGAGTGAAAGAAATAAAAATTTAGCAGGTCGTGTAGTAGGACGAACAATTTAGCGAGGTTGCAGTCATTGCCTTTGGGACCCTCATCTGCACACCATCTGTTACGTATTCATTGCTATTGAATGGAGAAGAAACTTCAATTTGTGACTGATATGCACTGAACATCGTCTCACTCATTCCATATAAATGATCATGTGTCCATTGTTCATCTTTCTTCATGTTTCGGTACCCATGATTACTGTGGCTGTGCTACACAGATTGCATTCCGCATAAGCGAAAGGATATGTACGGTCATCATTCAACCATGAGTCTAGCTGTACACATTAATTAGGAGATACTTCTTTCCTTTAATTTTTATTGAGCGCTGTGCAACATGGCAGGTAGGAACGCGTTTTTTTTTTTCGCTGACAATCTGTGGGGGATTTACCGGCACACTGGTGTACCTGCACCTGTGGGAATATGCTTCCTAGTATCCGAACTCCGGATAAGGGCGGAGACAAGCTTGCATGATAATTAATGGCCGCGTTTTAGGTCAAAACGAATGACACGGTCTTTAATAATATGACACGTACAGCATGTTGCGCAGGACCGAACGAAGGTTCCCGGTAAAGGTACTGTGATGGCTAGGTTGTATGGCTGTATGGCTAGGTTGTTAAAATGGCTGTAAATGTGTTTCCGCTCATTCTGCCATGAATAAAGATTAATAGCGAGTTGGTGCCTATTCTGCGTATGTCTCTGTCATAGTGTAATGTGCGCTCCTATTTAATGGAACACTACTGACATGATATTTCTGATTTGTCATTTCTTTTCCTGTAAGTAAGGTTCCGCATGGTCTAAACCATACAAAATATGCTGAATAGTGATAGCGTGTCATAAATAGCTTAACGGTGCTACTTGTTTTGTGCACCGGCCATGGTGGTGCAATGCCTTTGGCCCTGCGCTGCTAAGCACGAAGTGATCGTAAAGTCGTTACTTATTGGCTCTCACTGTTTCTGCGATCGGGGCAGCGGCGACACAAAACCGCCGCAGGAAGAAACGTGTGCAACACCATTGTTCGTTCTTTTCTCGTGAGCAGTGCCACTGTAGTCGACCTCATTTCCACACGACGCGAAACAGTGTTTTTGCTCGGCGCCATGACACCACAATAATGTCGACGACGCGATACTTAAGATTTCGAGACCAATGTTAGTATAAAACTAATTACCCTATAAGAGCTTACCCACCTTAGGGCTTGCTCAATTTCAACTATTTACGCCTTATTTAGGCACGAGGTACAGTGTCTAAGACTTCAAATATATGTATTCCTTATATTTTAAGCACGTAAATGTAAACGAACTAGCACAGCAAACGCGTTCTTTTTATGGTATGTTCTTTTTAGCTTATTTATGTTGTTGTCAGTATAATTCAAATTTATTTGTGGGGTTTACTACCCCGAAAGTGCATAGTGTGTTGTGAGGGACGGCCTTATGGTGAATGTTCCGGAGTTAGTTTTGACCACACGCGTTTCTTTAACGTCAACCTTAAGCTTGGTATTTAACCGCGATCCCTCAACCTGAATCTAGAACCCCGTACTAGCGTGCACCCGTCAAAACGTCGTCTCAACAGACTGGAAAAAGTCGAACCCACAACCTCGCGCTTGGGCAGTGCGACGCCATATGATCGCATAACTGTCGTACACGTAGGGAGGCGCTCTTTGCCGCCACAGTATTCTCAGAAGCAGCGGGCGCGCATCGCCAGCTCCGTGCTCAATCGGTTGGCCGACATCTGAATCCCGGCGGCCAGCAGCGGAAGGGGAAACGCGGCGCTGAATTGCTGCGCCGAGAGCTGCACCAACTGGGCGAGTGTGCAGGCCAGCCGGCCCGCAAGCGTGCCGCCATCACCGGGTGATCGTCTCAGGAGACACTGCAGCGCGGTGAAAGGCGACGAGCAATTTCATTTTTTGAGAGAAGGGTCAGAGACAGCTGGTAGAGGTTTGGAGAAGCGCATCAAGCATCATTGAATAATTGTACTGGGCCAGTGACACGACAGTCTTAAGCGCAGCCTCCCCCCCCCACGCACACACACAAAAAGAGAGATGTGATAACCACCGCAGAAACGGTCGAGAGCAAATTAGTGTGTTTCCTTATAGTTATCGTTATAGTTATAGTTATAGTTACAGTTATAGTTATAGTTATAGTGCCCATCCTAACAAGTGTTCGCCGCTTGACCGAGTTCTAGGCAGCTGTACTGTATGGATTCCACTCACTTTATTCTACTCCTTTCTTATCACACAACATTCGCGGCCTGTTGATACTGTTTATTACGTTGCTCAGCTCATAAAGAAGCGCGAAAACAAATAACATTGGTATAGGCATACTGAGCAAATAGCGCGGACAGGCAGGACTAAGCAAAGACGACAACATGGGTGCTCACTACCAGCTGGTGGTTCTCTTCAAGGGCACGGAAATATACTCTGGGGAGAGGCGGGAATAAACGAAGATAGCCAACATAAAAAACACACACACACACAAGCAGCGAGTTATCAAGCACCGAATGAGACAAGACTTACGGCTGGCATGCAACTATCACAGCCCACTCCAAGCTAGAGAAGCGCGTTATTGCCACTGCTGCCCTGAAGAACGATCTATGCAGGTCGTGCGTGAATCTCGTACAACCAAACTTCGAATCCCAAGTTCTCCGCCTGAGGTCCGCTGTATTTCCTGATGAGCATTGAGTAGGAGCAGTCATGAACCTTGAGGGGCATTGCTGAATATATCCTACCCAATATTTCCAGGATTCCTAGACAACGACTTAGGAAACGATCCGCCCCGACAGCTGTGATTCATTGTCCGCGCTGTGCCGCACAATATAAATAAATCAGGAGGATGTATCGTCATTGAAATTGTTAGTGCCCAACACACTAACAACCTTACGCGAACCTGTAAATGCTGATGATAAACTGCGACCAGCCTGGGATAAAACAAAAAAACCGCAAGAACCCGTTTGTGCCCTTCAAGACGAAGGCCGTTATGCGACCCTCTTGACTTGTGCAGAAAGCTATGTTGAGCAGATTGGAAAGGACTTAAATAACAGGTTACGGGAACCTCGCTAAAAGCAACAGCAGGCAGCACCTTGATCTCGCATTGTATTGAATGTGGGTGTTCGCTTCAGCTAGATAGGATCTGATGAATTGGCAAATACCGCCAGCAGCGAGCGCGTGAAAGCTGGGAAGCGTATATCATTCAAAAGAAAGGCTCCGCATGTATTAGCACGCCATCTGTTTAACTGCATGACTAGGAGATTCTGTATCTCGACAACTAGCCATCGCGGGATTTTGCACGCATATGGTCACTCACCACCTCTCTTGTCATTTTTTACGTTCACGTTTTTAAAATATTTTATTAGTTGTTTACAGGCGTTGTCTGTTATCTTTAACACTTTTTGCTTTAGTTTTTTGTTGTTGTTCGCAAGTGCCCTTAGTTCTCCCGCTTGATGCAGTTTCTCATAGTTGCTGGCAGGTCATAGCTCTTGCCTCATTTGGGGTTGGATGACCCACCGCTTTTCTTGTGTGTTTATTTTTTTTACGTTAGCCATCTTCGTTGCTTGCCAGCTCTTCCCCTGGATATATTTCCGCTCCTTCCACTTGAATTGATTTGTGAGGTTTTACATTCTGAAACCACGATTTGATTGTCAGGCACGCCGAAGTGGGGCACTTCGGTTTAATTTCGACCACCATAGGGATCGTTAACGTGCACCCAATGCACGGGACACGGGCGCTTTTGCATTTCGTCTCCATCGAAATGCGGCCGCCGCGGCCAGCATGTGATCCCGCGACCTCGTGCTTAGCCACTGCGGTTGTCCGTTCCTTCCACCGCCAATTGATAGTCGGTGCCAGTGTTGTCGTCTTCCTTTGCTCCTGTTTGTCTGCGCTGTTTTCTGTATATGTCAAGGTTCACCCAACCAGCCCAAATCCGCACTCTTGGCACAGAGAGAGAGAGAGAAAAAAAACAAGGATAGGAAAGGCAGGGAAGGTCAACCAGAAGAGCATCCTGTTTGCTACCCTACACTGGGGTGGGGAAAAGAGGAATAGAAAGAGGAAAAAGGGAGAGAGTAATCCCTGAGTGCTTCTGGGAGGGACGCTATACACAGGGACACTATAAACGGTCTCTTAAGCCGGTGCACTTCAAGTATCGCACGAGCGCACGAATCGCTTTTCGAGCCAGTGACGGGTGTGGCCACGGTCCGAGTATCTTTGACTCTGTGAACGGTCTCGAGTCCAGTCGGTGTCCAATGCCTCTCTCTGCAGGCAACTTTGCACCGACTGGTACAGAACCATTAAAATAACATTGGAATAGAATCTTTACACAAAGGTCATGATGCCTGCGCTAGCCACCCCTCGGTTGCTTTCTGCGATCACGAAGTGATCTTTCTTGGCAAGGTTGAGATGGCACTAACTGAATTTTCGTTATGAAGTTGTGCCATCTGATTAAAATACTTCGCGTCTGATTTCTGGCTGCAAGTTGTGTGAGCGTAGCGCGCGGGTGGCAGGAGTGACGTGGTGCGGTTTATAAGCCGATGTTTACAACTGGCAAACTCAGTTGGTAGACAGCACTTGACTTGCGCATTCATTCGCTTGTCGCTGTCAAAGGCCTAGCAAGGAATATTTTTTGAAAAAGAGAGACAGGGGGGCATGCACAAGGCAACCTGCCGAAAGGGGCGCTAGCGGAAGTTATCCTGGCACACAAAAATTTCGGAATTGGTCGGAGGTGACACGCCCCAGGTGTGCCCCTCTCCACTTATGGCTACGCCACCGGTCCCTGTCAAAAGGGACACGGGCATTTCTGCGGTTTATGAAGTCGACTGGCAGCAGTGACCGATTGTAGGCGTGATGGACAACCACACGTGTTCTCTCTCTCTCTCTCTCTCTCTCTCTCTCTCTCTCTTATTTTTCATCCCTTTCCCGCATTCTCTTGCGTAATATGGTAAATCGGACGCGCGTCCGGTTAACCTCCCTGCTTTCTTTTCCTTCTTTCCCTCATACTTCTCTTGTAAAACGTTCTGCTACTGAATATGGATTGGTACCAACTTCTCCTATTTGCAATCTTAACATTAATCGTTACAAATGTTCCGAATGTATGACTTCATGTTCCTTCTTGAAATAAAGATAGCGATCTATACGTTCACTTGTGCAGGTTGTCTGCGTAGCAGATAGACAGAATCCTGCAAATTACGCTAGACTCAATCGATTTACATAGGCACTACTGTCCGCTACTGTGCTTAGTATACCAACCCAAATGTGAGTCTCGTGATGATCTTGACGACAATAAGAGTGTTTTGTTTGCAACAACAACCCAGGAAAATTCTGGTGCACTACCGGAGATACGATAAAATAATTTTCATTTGCGCTTAGCAGCAGCCAGAAACTTACTGCAAGGAAGTCGATGAGCTCGGTCATAGTGTCATTCTGAAAAACAAAAAATGTAGGTGGACATCTTAACATTCTGTCAGAAAACCTTACTGTGTGAATGACCCTTTTCTCTATTGCTTGTGCTGTATCTACAGGTGCCTTATCTTAGAGAACCTTCGGAGCAATGACAGATTATTGATCAAAACAAAGGGGTACGAGTTAGGGAAAACTTACGGAATAACTTGTCAAAAAAGAAATAGGCTGAGTTGAGGTTCTATCAAAGGCTTTGGGTTGAGTATGAAAACTCACGGTTAATTCCTATAATACACCAGCCTGCCCTGTTTAAACCGTAGTTCACGACTCAGTTTCCGGGCCAGGACATCTTTTTTTTTTCCTTTAGTTCAAAGTTCGCTTTCTGTAGAACATGTATGGCGATCGTTTGCGTCATAATACATGGTAATATAATTTGGATGGTCATGTTCTTTGAGTCACCTTTCCCAGAATATTTCACAGAATGGATTTGGTTAATATGTTGTCTCCGATACTTCACAGAGGTTAACAGCGCCTCGTACTGGTTGCTGGCATCATCATGTTCTTTAGCGATGCGTAAGGTCTTCGTTTTTACTTACTCTGAGCGTTTCGCCTTCCAAGCAGACCAAGCGGGATGAATTGATGCACTGAAAAGGGAACACTTGTTGTTGGTATCAAATATTTGTGCTATAATGCATTACTCGTATCACTTTGCTATTATGGTGCAACATGCGTGAAACAATACGAAGAAACGCAAGACAGCAAAGTGTGGCCAGGAAAAACATACAAGACAGAAAGAAACGTTATTTCCTGTCTCGCCATTCCTTCTCAGTGCTTCGTGTTTTTACACTATAACAAGTATGAAACCACTAGCTCAGGTTCCGGTAGCGATACATTACATTATCGAGGAAACTTTCTTTTTTTTTTTTTGCGAGAAGCTCGTTTCACCGAACTATTCTCCACGATAGGGACCAGAACGGTTCGGTATCTGCGCTGTGTTCTCTTAGCAGAACGTTTTCTTTTATCTTGGCAAGAAGAACGAGATCAGACAATAGTGTGACATCTTTTAATATGGTATGCTTGTGGAGCGCCGTTGCACGTGTTCTAAGATCCCACAAAGTTTGTACAGCAAATTTCCATACTCTCCTCAGTCTCGCATTGGGGCTCATTTCGGGTATTTCGTCAGGGCTCAATTTCTACCACGTTTCCTCCTTCAAGTTAACATGGAAAGGCGTGATCTTCCTTGAAAATACGGTTTTTAACTCGTGCCATTTACAAAACTCGGCTTCAAAATCCAAGCATCTTCTGATTATCATTCCGTGGGACTAGATGAACGTATCCATGTTATCAGCATCCAGTTTGAAACGGGCGGGCAATTGATGCCGCCAAGCTCGTTTTTAATCTTTGTACTGCTTTTTTTCATCAGACCTTAAGGCTTCTTGTTCATGTTAAGATGCCATAAAACCAGAAGAAATGGACATACGCACCATCGGCGCACGGCAACGTAGAACATCCCTCCCTTCGATGCTTTATCGCCTATCGCTTACAAAAAAAAGAAAAAAAGTTCTCAATGTGACATATCTGGCTTAAGAATGCTGTTAATTTCGTAATTATTTCTTAAATGTGGCATGGGGAAAGTGCCAATTTATGGTTATCTTTGTTGCGCATAGGTTATGCGACAGTCGGCAGGCAGACCGCCGAGGCCTTCTGATAATCACTGTGTCTGTTCAGATTCTTAGACAAGGGGATGGTGACGAATTCCACAGCTGGTACAATCGAGGAGCTCTGCCTTGGCAGCACTCGGAGGAGGCAATGTGTCGGAATGCGAGATGCGATGAAATGTCCAGGATAGAGGCGTGGTTGTACTGTTCCTATCGACGTCTAGCACTCTCACCATACAGAAGACCTTGCTATCTGTAACCAAATCCAAGCGCCAAGAAATTCGTTTATGGCTTGTGACTACGAAAGCATTTAACCATTGGCTTCTGGGGAAAAGGAGGGGGCGATTCTGTTAGTGGCCACCTTGTGGACATTTCCATTGCGTCTGCTGCTGAAATCCTGATTGGCTGGTAGCACCTGTCTCCTTCTGAAGTGTACCCCAGCCCAGACAATCAGAACTTCAGCAGCAGCCCAAAAGGACATGACTACTAGGTGGACACTTACAGAATACCCCCCCCCCAAACTGTACATTGAGAAATCGGTCAACTACGCCGTGTGCTGACTCTTAAGCGGCAGCGCTAACACAACGCAGCACTCGCCTCCCCCCCCCCCCACCCTTGCCACATGGTGGCTCTACAATCAAGTGCGCTGTCCATCCACTGAGCCCATTGCCTGCCTACTCAGTGCCAACCTCGCAACTTATATCATCGAAACGTAACTCGAACAATGAAGCCAAGTAGAACTCCACAACATTCGCATTTCGCGCTGTTTCTGTGGTGCCATGAACGAAGTCACCTGATTCAGGATGTAAGAGGGAACTTTGTGTCTGTGTAGATAATAAAAATAAAAACAAGAAAACGCAGCGACCAGCGAGCTTAACCAGGCGGACGTCCGTTTAGTTACCTTGCACGGGAAAAAGACGATGAGGGATTAAAGAAAGAAGGATAAAGCAGAAGGAGAGAGTTCACGAACGTACAGTTGCATACGCAGGAAGGCTATACGCGTCTTCTAAGGTCTTTGATTCCTACAAAACAAAGAAATCCAGTGAACATAGTTCCTGAAGCTCGTCTCACTTAAAAGTGTGGCTTGATATCAACCAAGTATTTGAAGCAAAGTTTGTGCGGGTCCGTGCAATCGCGTTCCGACAATGCCAAAATTGGATTTTCCTTTTCAGTGAAGCATCAGATTTGCAACTCCTGCATTCAACTTACCTCACTGATCCCGAAGGATGTTGGCAGGCTGATGTTTACAGGTGGCCCGCACGTTACTGTGCCGGGAAGGCCATTGTCACAGCGAAACAAAGGCAGCCCGAATGGGTTGCATAGCATGTTGGCTACTGCGATGGGATTGACATCTGAAAAAGCCACGGGTTTTAATCACAGTTAGCAATTCCTGAATAGGTCCTATTATTCGAGTAGTTGTCCTCTTGAAATACTGTGACAACAGCAAAAAACAAAAAAAGATCTTTTTTTTTTCCGTGAGTGACAGAGCCATCCTGAACAGAAGCTCGCATCAAGCTTTTATTTAGCCCCTTGTCATCAAAGAACAAGTTTTTCTTCTATTAACAATAAAGACTCTGGTCATGTTCAAGGATTTGGACAAGTGCTTAAAAGTGGCCGTGCTTTCTCTCGGATGTAGGGCTCATTGTCCTACGTGGATCACTGTCAAAATAAACGCTAAATTAGCATTTCGCTATGGATAACAAATCAGTTTTGCCACGGTAGCGCGGGAAACAATTTTCACCAATATTGGTCGGCCAAACGTGTAACATAAAAACGTTTATTCCTCATGAAATGCATTTACGTTCAAGTCACGCTTCTCTGAATACTGATTGGGTGTTCCCACACTCGGGGGACCGCACTGTACATACTTTGTCGTACTTTATAACTAATCGCTTAGCTACATTTCCCATTCATATACGTGTTTTCTTTTGCGGATAATATTCGCATACTTGCCTAACCTTGTATATCGTATCTCTAACGTTAATGCTATGCAAGCTCGAACATGTCACACATTATTAGTTTGTTTGACGACATTATAGGTAATGCTTGTTTATTTATGGGATCCAAATTTTATGAACGCCAGAAATATTGTCCTGTTCATTAAGCGTCTCATCTCAGTAACGCTGGCATGACGCTCTGGCGTCCAATAATTCGTATGAATTCGTACAAAACCGTAATTTTTTTCTGAGACTTTCTTAAACAAAGACTAATTTGAGCTAACCTGATTGCGCCCTGGAAAGCACTCCGGCGGTTAACGCTCTTAGGTAGAACAGAGCTTGAATCGGTCCCGTGACTTGTGGCATCATTCTAAATACGCACTGTAAGGAAAGAAGAAAACATCAGAAAACATGAGAGCGTATTCGTCACTTACTTTTCTTTTTGCTTTACATTGTAAATAATATCTCTAAGACATGACGGTTGACTCACACATTTCTTATGGGCACTTATATGGCCTAAGAACTTTGTCAATCCCGGCCCTGCAGGTTCTACGTTCTCTTACAACTACTGAAGCAGGCGAAACTGGCTTACCGCTTAGCCGAAGTCTTTTCTTCCACTGAGCCTTTGAAACATCGAAATACAACATATTGTATGCTTAAGACCAATTTATAATATATCATGACTCAGTGGCTATGGTGTTGGGCTGCTGAGCACGAGGTCGCGGGATCGAATCCCGGCCACGGCGGCCGCGTTTCGATGGGGGCGAAATGCGAAAACACCCGTGTGCTTAGATTGAGGTGCACGTTAAAGAACCCCAGGTGGTCGAAATTTCCGGAGTCCTCCACTACGGCGTCCCTCATAATGAGAAAGTGGTTTTGGCACGTAAAACCTCATAATTTTTATAATATATCATGAACGTTTCTTAACGTTCTATATTGAAGGAAATTCCTCCGAGACAGTGAGGAATAATGAGAATATCTCTGCTCTGTAATAATTTGACTTTTTCTTCTACACTAATCAAAATTCATTGAATTTATCTGGTTCTGACGTAGTAGAAATAAATTTATGCCCTGCAAGTATTTAACAACGCACAGATCGCAGCATAACGCTCCCTCTTAGGACCAACGCTTTCATTTTTTTTCTGCAACGTGGAAACAACACGATTGAGACCAAGAATACGGATAACAGCATTTTCTGGCGCTTTATTAATGTGACTGCTTACCGTGAAAATTCTTATAACTTCCACCGTCGCATTTTCCTGAAATAGAAATGTCGGACGCTAGAGATCACACCAGTCAAAAATGTCACATCGGTCCTTTTCTACGAATGAAATAAAAAGAAATCTAGAAATCTAGGAATTAGGTTAGCACAATGAAAGAACAGCATCAGTTGAGAGAAACTCACTGAACGCCTGCAAGAATGTCTAAATGCAATGTGTTTAGCTACAGTTTTCACAAAGTGACGCAGTTGAGCTTGCAGGGACCGAATTCACAAAGTGTTTCGGTCGTAAGCACTGTTTGCCATTTGCCGACAGCCTGCTCAAATGATATTTCAAACATCATGATACAACAGTGATGTATGCAGGAAAGAAGGAAAACGAAATAAACTTTATTAAAAAGAATGGCCCGGCAAGTATCCTTTTTTTTGTGTGTGTGAGTGGCGAGCCCAAGCAGCACCTCCTAGATAGCACGATACATGCGCACTCTGATCCATGACGTCGTGCTACGCAGATCGACTGCCATGGAATCTAATGACGATGCTCCCGATGAAGCTGTGGTGATTGTAGCGTCACCACTTTCGTCACACCGGGCTTGGCCACGGAAATTTCGGGCCTAGTAGCATGACCTCATAAAGCAGAATACACAGGTCTTGCGCTATCTGGGGGGTTGTGGCCCAACGCCCACATTCACAGAAAGCTCTTGCACTAGAAACTTTCATAATAACAAACGGCAACCTTTCATAGCGCTGGGCATTAGTAAAGGCAGCCGGCCAACCCAACCAATGCTTACGAACCAAAAGTTTTGGGAATTTGTCAGCAGCAGTTTTAGTGAAGAAATTTGTGAAGACTCTACGCTTGTGGCGGTAGTGTGCGCTTGTTCTGTGATAATTCAAGGCACCTTTGGTAATTATTTACAGAAGTTAAAATTTTACCAACCGCTCTCCAGGGGCTTTCATCATTAGTTGTGTACGCATTGCATACTGAGTTCCTTTGAAGGTTGATAAGCCTTCTAGTCTATCTGCGGTGATCTTTTGAACATCGCCTCCGAGCTCCATCCTCACGAGCGTAAGTGAGCCCTGAAGAACCTGCGTTTGGGCTACGTGGACGTGTAAAGTGCGCCACAGCTGCACATGGTAGTGGAGTAGTCATCGCGAACATGGGAAGACGGGAGAGGTTCTCGCTGAAAGCGCACATTGCAGGTGATGGTGTAAAAGTGACTACTCACAGGCCGGTCCAAGCAGTAGTCGGGAGTCAGGCCGAGACACTTGAAGATAAAATGGAAGAAAAAGCGAAATTAAAGAATGTTATTCACTGCGAGCTCTGCGATATCGGTAACCAATGTTACGTCGTGTATCGGACGCTCTCTTTTGCGATGTAATAAGACCATGATTTGAGCGGTTACTTCAAATATGAAATGAAGCAGTTTGAACTCGTAACATGGGGGTCGCCAAGTCTTTTACCTTCTTTATGTCACACCTGAGTCACTGAAATTTCAGCTTCTAAGGAACACCCTCCCTTATATCTAATAGGTTTAAAACCGTTTGCACCTGTGCTTAGCAAAATTCAATAGTTGGAGAGGGCTAATTACCAGTTCAAGAAAACGTTTCCCGCCGACAACACTGACACGAAGGTTCATTTCTGTTCATGTCAGTGTTTACGGCCTGAAACATTTTCTTGCAATTTGCAGTCAGGAAGCGCAGGCAAACACTATTTTCAAGCTAATTAGCAGGTTCTCCTAAGTTCCACTTTCACCAGTGTTACATAGTAAGTTCACTTCAGATTAAGAATGCAGCGCACCAAATAATACAATACGCGAACTATTGGGCTAACAAGTAGTGGAAATGAGCGTATGCTCTAGCGTATGCAGGGTATGTATTCACCGAAATTTCAGCTTCTAAGGAACACCCTCCCTTATATATAATAGGTTTAAAACCGTTTGCACCTGTCTGAGTCGTCTACTCACCGTTCCCAAGGCAAGTACATTGGGCAGTTGTGTTTCGGTACACTGGCCTGAAAATGTACACATGTCAGACTAAAATTAAGGGTAAAATAAATAAAGGTTAACAGCTACATGAAACCGAAAAAACAATGAAACCTAAAGAACACTCAGAAAGTTATTTGTTATCTTATCCGAAAGTAATAAATAAGACTGGAAAAGGCAAATCATATAAGAAGAAGACAATTTGCGGCCGTGGGAGCCAAGCCCACATGTGCAAAATTAGGTGCCAAGAAAAATGCAATGTAATTAAACTGTTTTTTTTTCTATGTCGCTGTTGTTCGGCCTAAATCGGTGCTTGCTGTTAGAACGAGGCAACTAGTCGAAAGTTTGGCCCTTTCCGCAGTGTCACTCAGGCAAGTTAGCACATATGTAAGGACGAACGCAAATTAGGACAAAGCTAAATCTGAGATTGAGCGCGTCGGGCTGAATATGACTTTATATATTTATTTATTAGTTTGTTTACATTTTTTTTAGTTACTCGTGGCATACGAAATGTTTAAAGCTTTTCTTGCCGACTTTCGAGCACCACTTCATCTTCAATAGACCCGCTAGAGGGAAATGGGACACAATGAAAAACGCAAGAACAACGGCGGAGCATTTCATTCCCACGTGCTTGCGTGGGATGTACTACACAGTCTCAGCTTTGTCTTCATGCTAATGCTCGCTCATGCTTAATTAGCCAGAACAATGTACCAACTGCTCGGGCATTAAATCGGCAGAGCATACAGACTCAAATTATGGGTTATGTCTAGTGACGACGTTCACACAGTCTGCCCCCTGTCAATGTAGTTTCAGTGGATTCCCTCCCACATTGGTATCTCAGGAAACGAAAAAGCTGACGCGCTTGCATACGCAGCGCTCTATCATCCTCCCAAAATCAAGGCTCCAAAGAGTAATCAAGTGCAAAAATCTGACATTCGAATTCACTTTGCGTCGCTTTGGGTTCCACCGCATATGCCCTGCGTAACCAAGAGATTGCACCGAGAGGAAGCCTCACTTCTATATCGAATAAGGACAGGATCTGCTAATACACCGGCCTGGTTATTAAAACGGGGCGAATCAATTCTCCGAACTGTACGACATGCAACAAGACAGGAGACACTGAGCACTTTTTGTGGTCCTGCCAGCAATTCCAAGATGAAAGAGACACTCTCCTGAAGAATCTGCAAAACAAGGACCTTCCGCATGCGCGCATGCAACACCTTATATTTCCCGAGGGATCAGTTATAGCCCGCAAAGAAACTTCACGTCTCCTCATCGAATTCTTAAGAGAGACTGGTTTGATGGACATATGGTGAAACCCTTCAGCGGTATTGTGCGAGACGCTCGGGCGGAGCAATTGCCGGCCTTGTTCGCCAGGCTAAACCCGCCTGTTGCTACAATTCACCCCCACCACCACCCGTCAATGTTCGTTCATTCTGTGGGAAGAAAGTGGCTAATTCGAGCTCGGTTCATTAGACGTTTTGAGTAATTTGAACACACTGGAAATACCGGCGAGAAGCCATACACTGCTACGGACCGAATTAACTGGTTTATTTCGAACGTGAAAGCTTCTTATTTAGGATAATTTGACGGCCCCTCACTCTGCGCCACAGTAGTTATTAAACACTTCAAAACTGGAAATCATTTCAGCAGTCTGGGCTACTGGTTCCCTAGGCCACAATGCATTGACGGTAGCGACTTCTCCTGCAGTAATGATGACGAGTTGAGCTGTGCCCAGGGCGATGTCTCTTTTGACAATTTTGTTAGCAGCTGCCATAGTATTTAGTCCTTTGGGAAACCGACCAACGACGACGTGTATGGGTATTCTATTACTGTGTTGGAGTACTCTGTCGATAGCGAAACAGTTGAGGCAGTACAAGATATTTGAATCCCGTTAATCTTTCCGCGTTTTGTTATTTCGAGCTTTTGAATAATTAAACCTCACGTTGTCGTGTCGCAAGTATCTACGAGTACTTAACGGGAGTAGAAAGTAATGAAAATGACTTGCAATCTGTGATGAAGGTTCACAGTAACGTGCTGTAAAGGCTTACAAAGTGGCATGTAAGTGTCAACCACCATCACAGCAGCATCTCAGCGCCAGCACAACGCATACTGCCACTCTTTTGCGGAAACTCTGTTTGCTTTATCAAAGTTCAGGGTCAGACAGAACTGGACTTTTTTGCCCTGGAATTCAGGCAAACATTATTAGCACTCTGCTTCTCTGAGGATGTCGATGTCCAACACCACAACAAGCTTAATTTAGCCATTTAACAGGCTGTGATAAGACAGCCTCTCGGGTGAGTACATTGTGGAACTTAAACGCGTGTTCAGTTTTCTCGATATTCTTTCGAGTGCCATTACAATATTTTGCCGGCATAGAAGTCTCCAAATTTTACTTGACCAAGCGGATTCATCCGTATGTTGCCTGTAATGCATTTCGATAAGAGCAGTGAGAAAGTTTGATTGCAAGATATAGTTCCCGTAGTGCCATTCATAGCACAATGGAGTTTAGTTGAATCTCTCCACTTGTCAAAGTATGACAGCGCAATACATTGTGAGCAAAGTTGTCTACCTCATTGCTTATAAAAATTACGCGCCTAACTTCTTGTCGTTGGCTTTTTTCTCTCGTAACAGACCACGCAGATTTCTGTCTTCTCAATCATTCGAGCACTTTGGTTCTCACCTTTTACATTCGTGGAGGTGAGCAATAAGAACAGCGCGAAGCTCCAAATCGCAGCAGGCTTCGACATCATCTTCGTAGCGATAATTCTGCAAGCGCATTGGTTTCTTCCTTCGATACCTGTAAAGTGGCAGATGATAGAAAGCTCCCCAATGGGCCAGCCTTTGGCGAAAGCTTGCGCAAGCCTTTCTGATCGGCTGGTGTTTGCCACTCGGGTTCCCTTTAAAAGTTTTTTTCCGCGCTTGAGTTTTAGTGAGTTGTTTACGGCACGGGCTGCCACAGAAACTGTCATGTCCGCCATATAACCGCTGTTTACTTTGGCACGTGGCCACGGCGCCCATGCCTTGTAGCTACGTCCTTTGCCCTTCGTTGTCGATCGCGACGACAGCTGAATGCAATACATGGCTGTGTAGCCCGCGTCGCGTCAGTTTTCAACGACAAAAAGGAGAGCGTCGCATAGCTCCGCCGCTGTCGCGCAAGTCTGCGATGCTTGAAGTTTCCGTGCCCACTGTTTGCGGCCTTGTAAGAGTGGAACAGGCCGTTGTTTGCGCCGCAAGTGCAAGTTACTATTAATAGTATGAAAAATCTGAGAAGGTCCGCTTGTCCCGCTGCTCAGTCTAGGCAAATCTTTCCTGGACATAGCGTCTTATCGCCCCCTTAGCACTGCGCAATCACCTGGGTAAGGTGATGGAGAGGATCGGGATGACTCATCGGGAGCCCTAGAGACATACGCTGACGCTTTGGCTGGGTTTCGGAGCGGGCGGACCTCTATAGACAGCGTAAAGAACCTTGCTTTGTCTGTACAACGTTATTGTATAGGCGCATACGATAATGTTAATGATCTTGTTTTATCTGCACATCATTATAGTAATAGCGCATACGATAATATAACACATGAAGTCATCCTCGAAACATGGGGGGGGGGGGGGGGGGGTTGTTGGATCTGGAGGCCACTTCTACTGGTTGATACAGAGAAAATTGAAGTAGAGATCGTTCTTCAGGCAATGGCAGGGGACGGTGCAAAACTGCGTCATTGCAACAGTCATGAAGTGCCCCTTGGGGAAATCTTGAGCCCCACACTCTTTAACCTTGCGGCCATCGGCTTTGTTGATGCACTTCTTTGGTCTCTTCAAGTATAGATATATGCAGGCTATGTCTGCATCTGGGCATCTGGGGTTACGTTTTTCCACGTGCGTGCGAAGTTTCAGAAAGCGGCCACAGTGACGTCTGAGTACCCCCGAGGAAGAGGACTGGAGCTTTCATCTTAGAAGTGCTGGCTGCTTGCCTTCACACGAGAGACGATGATACCATAGGTCATCAGAATTAATGGGCAGGCGATCAGTTATGAGAAGACTCACCGCCTTCTGGGGGTAATAATGGATCGTGGCGGGTGCTGGAGTGCTCGCATCTCTTATTTGAAACAGAGGCTCGCCATGATCACCTACGTCTTAAGCTTTCTTGCGGAAAAGTTGTGGAGTGCCTCTCTACAGCAGGGCTTTAACCATACACCGTACTGTTCCTGGGTTTCCTAGGCTACAGCTTGTCTGTGATGGGCGGAAATTGCAAAACGAACATTCATGCGGTCCAGTCGCTCCAAGCTCAATTTCCGAGACTATGGCTTGGCTTTCCGAGCTGTGCATCTTCGGCGGCGACTGTGGCCATCGCGCACGATCGCACAATCACGACATACATAAGCGTCGGCGTTTTAAGGACGCACATCAGATCTCTAAAACGAAAGTGTTCGAATGAATTGCCCGCGAAGCCCTTCAGAATGTGTCCAACCTTGCTGATATTGGCCATGACAACGGTTATCGACCTGTTATCCTGCACAAAGCCATCCTGAATGTACGACATGTGTGACCCCTCCAACGTCCGAGCACAGGATGTACTACAGTTTCGCAGACAATTGACAACCAACAGGCTTTCTTAACTAGTCAGTGAGCGTCTGTTTGCGTAAGCGCCAGTTTGTGAGATCATTCTCCTGAGCCCCGTAGCGCACGCTGGCGCCGTCCCTCGTAAGCAGGAACTGACATTCACCAACGTCAGCGTAACTTCATATCTGTTTTGATTGATATCACTCGTGATGTTGCTCGCTATTAGCTACACAGCTGTAACGTCGATGTTTCAGTTTTCTTGAATTTGGTAAGTTTCAACTGTTTTTTTTTTGTAAGAAAATGATGTCCATAATATGATGAAGCAATTCTGCAGAAGTTCCCAAGTTGAAGAAAGATTCATGAAAGGAAAACTTGTCATCCACCCGACTGCACCACGAAGCTAGAAAAGAAAACTTGTAGGGGTTTAGCTAGCTTTGTAAGAAATATATGAAAACAAAAAATCTGCTTGCAAGAGGTAGATTACAATCTGCTTTTCAGTGCAACAAGCCTCATGAAATTCAGTGCACTCGATGCCCATCCAAACGATTTCTCCGTTCCCGTACCTTAAGATAGGAGCTCCTCGCGTAAATGTTACTATTAACATGGCAATCGACAATCGTGGACCATCGCCGGCCAGCGGCCGAACGCTGGCCTATGAGGAAACGCTGTTACGTAAAAGAAGTTTTGTGAGTGCAGTCCCAGGGCCATTACAGTGTAAGCTCATTGTATGTCATGGCAGCTGATAAGAGTTAGCGTTAATGAATGGCGATGATGCGAAGCCCGAGAAACGATATCTGTGCGCCGTATTCACAAAAAAAACTCCTATGCTAGATCTGTGAAAAAAACAAAATATGCCACGGTCTGTAGAAGCGTTGGACCTGTTATTGGAGACTACGGCTAGCCAATGGCAAATAACTCTTACGAAAGCAAAGGCTTGTAAAGGCTTGTGGATCCAGCCCAAGATCATTCGAACTCTGTCGTGCACTGCAAGTGTCGTAAGTTCACGAGCCATGGAGTGGCGTGAAATAGCCAGGCATGCAGCCATGAATTATAATCTAGAAGCAGTCGCGTATCCGACCAACATATTGTTGTACTACATCATCGGCAGCCCGCGCATGTTGCGCAGGGATTAAGAGGTCGAAACCACACAGCTTTACATTCATAAGCGCTGATTTCCAGTGGCGATCAGTGGCGTGTGCTCTTACAAACCTTTGCAGCGTAAGTACTTTTTTTGCGAATGTGGGCCGGCAAATTATATTTCCTGCAGTCTCACCCTGTAAGCTTCTGACACTGACTGTGCGTGAAGTCAGCTCTTAGGAATCGCCAGCTCCGCTAGCTGTACCTTCATAGATAGAAGGCACACAACGGAGTCCTTTGTTTCCATCCCGTTTATCGGCGGCCAGTGCAACGAGCACTGCAGCCGCTCCTCTTTAGCACAACCAGACTGACTGGCGAACGGGGGGGAGGAGGGGGGGTT
This sequence comes from Dermacentor andersoni, assembly GCF_023375885.2. Lineage (NCBI taxonomy): Eukaryota > Metazoa > Arthropoda > Arachnida > Ixodida > Ixodidae > Dermacentor > Dermacentor andersoni. The sequence goes on from NC_092821.1 coordinate 132,441,192, forward strand.
AATATTTTTCTACCGGTCTCACGTTGGCCATGCCACGTGACACTACCGCAATCGCTAGCCATTACCATCCAATTGGAGCAACCCAAAATATTCGTCGCCCAATGGGAAGCCCTCACCGCATTAGTATCCGATCTGAGCTGCAGTCCCCTGTCAACGTCGCAGCGACCAGCCGCTCGTCCTCGCCGCAAGCAGCCTTCGCCACTAGCCCGTCTGCATTTGTCCCCTTCCTATTGCGGCCGCTATCTTCCGAAAATATACCCAGTGCACATCCTAGAAGTGAGACAGCATTACTAAGTAAGTTACTGACGGTAATGTCGGCGGGTAAGTTACTGAAGGTAACTTACCCGCCGCTACCGAGGGCGAATCAGAAAACATTTTCTCCTATATTTCTTTAGCCAAATTGCTGCTGTAAATGTGACATCAACATATCCATTCCCAGCGGTGGACCTTTATTGGACAGGCCCGGCCTTATCTGCCGGTAGCTCCGCGGCACGGCGCTGCTGTCAGTTGTTGAAGATGGAAATTGTGCTTCACACGTCCACGGCGTACGTGCAATGAAGTGTGATTCGTTTTCTATGGAGCGAGGGACAAACGCCCACCGAAATCCACACGCAAAGGCAACCCACGTTAGGGGAATGGTGTCTCGCTTTGAGAAGTGTGAGGTGGAGGTATTGCGAGTTCGCGAAAAGGCTGCGAAGACTTGCCTGACAATGAGCGTTCGGGGAGACCGCGTGCCTCACTGACTGACAATTGACGACAGGGGCACCTCAAATCTGGTGCAGCGATGGGACATATGTTTGAACCAGTGTGAGAACTATGTGGAAAAATAGTGTAAGATACGTAGAATAGTGCGTATATTTGTAATTACCTGTACGTACCTTATTTTGGCTAATAATAAGTAGGGGCAAAGACTTTCTGATTCACCTTGGTGTATTCAAGTAGATAGTTTTCCAATTACAGTAATTGTCGACACTAGAGCATGGATCTCATTAATGAGCGTCGATCTGCGTAATCGACTCCGAAACATTCTTGAACCGGCTGACCAGTGCGCGCTACAATTTGCAGATTGTAGCTCCCTAGCCATTCTTGGCCCGCGTACCATTCTTCCGAGCATTGCAGACCACCACATCAGACTCGTATTCGCCATGTTCAAATGCTGCCCTCATGGCCTGATTCTCGGCCTCCATTTTCTGTTGACACACTCTACGCTCACTGACTGTTGGCGAAGGAAGCCGGCCAATTATAAAATGTTTTTATGAAACAAAAGCTTCGAGAACTTGAGGCTGGTCCAGTATTTACACTAAAGCTCCGACGGTAGGTCTGTTCGCAGAAGCCGATTACTGGCAATCGTAATATCTAACAAATTAGTAGCGAACATGATCAGCCAATGCCAAACAGCACTTACGAACGATGCGCTGTGTGAACTCGGCTCCGGCATCTTTATTAACAAAACGTATTTGCGGCAGAATTGATCGTCGAGGCATCTGCCAGTCATTGGATAATTCTCTCCGCTTTTCCCTTCCCCCTGTGCAGAGTAGCCAACCGGCCTCAGTCCTGGTTAGCCTCCCTGCCTTTTATTTATGCTTTTGCTCTCTCTAATACCCTCCCCTTGCCTCTCTCTCCCTCTCTCCCTCTCTTATTCGACATATTCGCGAAGGTGGCCCACGAATGGAATAGCACCTTTTACAAATTAAGAGCTTGCAGGATGGGGATCCTGGGCCCGTATTTCCGAAGCCGTTCTCGCTCTTTGCCGACTCGTAAGCATGAAAAGACGAAGTGGTCCGAAACGAAGTCGAAGACAGACGTACGTAGACAAGAGAGATGCTCACTTCCAACTATTTATCTTTGAAGTTTTTCGCCCCCCCCCCCCCCCGTCAACATCTGTACTTTTCCACCAAAGAAAACATTATTTTATTAAGACGAGTAAGAAATTTCTTGTCATTGCCAAGCAAACGAACAAATGTTTTACTCACACAATCATGTCTTTGCCGAGTGATGTGGAAAGCTTTTATAATTTCACGTGCTGTTTTATCTGCAGTCTCGCCTTGAAGCTTAACTATCTGAAGTGATGGTTGGCACGCGCAATTTTGGCGGTGCAAGGCTAAGTGGCTACTATTCCTCAGACATAATTTTTACGTGGCTTTACCTAAATGCAGTTTTGTTTTGACTGCAATTCATAACAGTAAGCCACCAGTCTTCAAAATAAAATATTTGTAAGCGAATATTTGCTTCGCACCCATCTAACTTCTGAAAAGATAGGCTCCAACATGCCCAGCACGAAACAAAGTAAGAACGAGTTCTAAGCAATAGGGATTGCGAGTATAATATTAGCCAATTCGGGTGGCTAATAACAAACATTTCTTGAAGAAAATATTTGTGTATTCGTCTCTTGGGCCCGTGTGCTGAAAATATTTGTTACGCCAGGGTTGCTTTAAGAACAGGCGTCTGTTAGCAACGGTAGCAAACACGTTATTACTCACGGTGGCGGGAGAACCACAAGAATTTCATAACAACTGTAAAACTTATAAATTGAATTCAGTCCCTATCCAAAAGTGCCGAGCCGTAGAAAATGGTTTTACAGCCTCAACTAGGGTGAGCAAACTTACCCGGTGGAGGAATAACAGCTCTACGGAAGCCCGCGCGGAAGCAGCGGGGGTCGTCACCTGCCAAGTGTTAGTTAGCGCTGTGCTTCGGTAATAGATGGCGCGAATGTGTCTTCGCTACAGGTGGCGCGAAGAGAGACTTTTTGCCAGCTTCCAGAGTTGCTTGACAACGAAAACTAACATAGGCTAAACAGCCTTGGAAAACTTGAAATGTGTGTATGAGGCACGATACTGCTAAAGTGGTCAAAAGCCGACACTGAGTTTGCTGCGTTCGCTCAGCCATCCTTTCCGCTACGCCATCGGTGTCATAGGGCCACGTCCTGATCCTCCCGTGTACACTCTTACACCCGTACACTATTAGACAAAGGTACACCCTTTGGGGTATATACCTGCCACACAACGATAACCATCCTCTGCATTGCTTGCGTTTCCTTTCTTGAAATCGCCGCGCCCGCTACTTTCCTGTCGGGAATGCTATGTCATGCTGATAACGCGCATGCCGTTCGTTACTGGGAAATACCGTGCTCGCCGCATTAAAGAAAGGAAATGTGGACAAGACAGATGACGATTATCGTTGTGTGGCAAAATAGTATAATTTTGCTTAAGAGTGTATATACAAGAAAAGAAATTGCCCACTGTTACGTATCCAACTCTTCTTTATTAGGCAATTTGAACAGAGTAACCGGGCCTGCCAAACACTGTGATTTCGCTCAGTTTGCGAGGTCGAATACTTGAGCCTAGTTTTATGCAGCTCGCGTACTCCTGCGGGGTAGCCTCTGTGAGTGTATTTCGGAGCCCAGAGCAGTCAGTGCTGCAGCGGACAAAGGTGACGCTGTGCGCATCGGAAAACAAAGTTATTCTTGAGAATGTGGCCATGCCCATATGGCATGAATATCTGCTGCTGCCGCAGTAACTGATTTCGCGGAAAGAGCAATTGCGCCTGTTGGCGGTGGTGGGGGTGTTCTTGTTGTCGCATCTTAAATTTTAGCAGCCCATTATTGCTTACTATCCAACTGCTGGCGTGTTACTCTATTTTGAACAATCTGGTTCAAACAGTGAACTGTTAGTGCAGTGGGCATGTTACGACCAGCACGGTTTATATTTTATATACTATAATTATTAGTTTTCGTTACTGCGTTCTGCGCCACTCTTCCCGAGTGGGAAGTTGGCCTGTCAATTGTTGTAAGGTTTCCCAATTTTTAGCCTTTTGTTCAAATACTAGATTGTTGGAGCAGTGGGTACGTTCACCAACGGTTGTATATTATGTATTATGATTTATTATATTGGGGTGTCTTATTCTTGGCCAATCCTCCAGATTGGGTATCAATCATTGAGACATAAGGCTCTAGATCCACGATTACATCTTCGTGCTTTGAATGTGTTGCTCCTATTCCGCAGAATAGCCTACCATGGGCTAAAGCTCTGTCCAGCTCCAACTCTCAAATGTTTCTTCGTTAGTTGATTTTCTCGTAGAGAAGAAAAAGTAACGCAGACAGACAGACAGACAGACAGACAGACAGACAGACAGACAGACAGACACAGACAGATATACAGATTGATTGATTGATTGATTGATTGATTGATTGATTGATTGATTGATTGATTGATTGATTGATTGATTGATTGATTGATTGATTCCAGCAGTTCAAATGCTTTATCATATACGCATAAAAACACAGCCCCATTCACTATGCTTATTTCTCGCAGGTACTTGAAAACTGTATATAAACTGCCTCAAAACCAGTAATGTCTACACGCGAAGTAACAAACTTGAAGAATCCCCACGTTTCATGTAACAGGCTGGAAGCACTAAATAGAAAAACAATTATAACAATGAAATCGTCATACAGCCAATTTTAATGTTGCATAATGAGATCCAGGTAAAAAAAATCACTTGGCGCTGCAAGCGACCTTCTTTGCTCTGTAAAATTCACGGTGAACAAACGGCAGTAGCTGGATACATGCGGTGGTTTTTATTCACCTGTAACGAAACAAACAAATAATATTAATAAAACACTTCCCAAGTCCGCCAGGATATATGATAGCGTAGAGAACACACACGATAGAAAGTCCCAAAACTAACTTTGTTTCCATAATGTGTGGCACGACAACGTCTAAGTTTCAAGAATGGAAGACTTTAGCATAGTTTTACTCCTTCATAAAACGTCGGAACAAACTAGCTTGTCGTTGACTTCTTACATCAGAAGTGCGTGCTCTTGGTGTCGTTCATGAAGAGGAAAAAATGCACTTGTTCTGTAAAGCGACGTCACTACAGCGACAAAACGCGGGGGTTTCAGATAGGTCTTACAATACAACGCAGAAAAAACAACGATGGAGTGTCATCTGTCCACTCACGTTCTCAAAAAATGTGTGTATATTAACTCAGGTGAATGCATTTATTACCAGTGGCGTCGTCCCTTGTCGCACATATGATGACATCTTAATAGAGAAGCAATATCACACACGAAGATGAATGCGTTATCAAGAGAAGCTTACGCATAGTTTAGCACGTTATGACCGTATGGTTTTGATGTAGCATTGAGAACACTTTTAACGAGGTGGTCTGTCATGTTCAACAGGAGTATTCCAAGAATGCAGCGGCGAATACAACTAGCGTAAATCTTGTACAATGTCAATGCGAATCCCCACGTCCTAAGTGTCTGCACCGGGATGAACGTCCTCATTATTTCTGGAGGCAATGGGGCTGTTTTTTGTTGTTGCACTTTGCTTGCCATTCAATTAATTTAATTGACTCGGTCATGTACAATGCATTTTGGCTGCAGCACGCACATCTTCCTTGAAAGAACAAAAAGCAGTGCCAGTATAGGGCCAACATCAGACTCCATTTGCCTTGCCTACGTAAGACTACGTTGGGCTCACTCAAGTCGGCGTTAACTCGTTTTTCAGAGCTTCTTAGTTTGCATTTAGCGCTCTCCTCAGGATTATCGAAAGGTTCCCCGGGCGAGATACCAGGATAATTCATTTCCAAATCTCATTTTTGCAGGCTCTATGGTACTAATGTTCAGCTTAGCCTCATTTTACTTTTTTTCAGTGAGGCGAGGGTGCCAGACTGAGGAACTTGCACATAGTGAAGTTCGGCATGCAGATACACTTACACTTAATAGACGTTGTTGTTCCTAGTACAGCACAAGTGTTCGGGCCTACCCGGAAACCCGAGCTCTGCCCGGTCGGGTAAACTAGCTTTAACGGCGGGCTTGGGCCGGGCTCGAGCCAAGGCTGGGCCTGAAGCTCTAGGCTTCAGGTCGGGCTCGGGCTTGAAGCGACAGGCACGGGTCGGGTCTGACTTGTTCTTTGGTACCCTTTTAATTAGTTTTCACATAGTTTGCGTACGCATATATACGTTCCAAAAATTTTGGCAGAAACAAGCGTTCTTTTTATGGGAAACAAATCATTTGATGAAGCTTTCTGGAATACTAGATTTGTTTTGTTTATTGATGCTTGATTTAAGTAAACCGGAAGTGAAGTAAGTGGATCCGCCGCTCGTTCCAGTTAACTTTTTTTGTCTCACAGCAAAGATATTGCCTTGTAGCATCTATCTAGTTATTTTCTCTGTGCTCTTATTTGCATTTATTATAGTATCTTATATTCTAAGTATTATTTTATGATCGCAGTGATAACTGTAATATGAGAATTATTGTTTATCGCTGCGAGAGGGATGAAAGGGTCCAAAAGCGGGAAACTTTCGTGAAAACTGTCGCCATGCACAAAACGAAAGCTTTGCTCGAAGTCTCTTAGGTTCACTAGAGGAATATTTTCCCAGGGCTCTGTCACGGCTCCCGGTTGTCATTGGACGCGGAATGGACATGCGGAGGTCGCTTACTTGAAGAAATGAGCGCTACGAAGACGCGGACTAAAGGAGGAACATGTACGACGTACAAGGCGCTACTTCCAACTAAATCTTTTTTGAAGAAACAGTTATTTATATAGGTACAACTTAGAATAGCCCCACCGCGACATCACGACCTCCCTATCTCATTAAAAAAGCTATCTCTTTTTCGGTAAGCGTCACTGACGGGCAGCTAATGCACGTGCCCTCAGCCTTTGCAATGTAGAAACCTTATAATATCTTCCGTTCTAGTCTATCTCTACATCGTGCCAGAAATCGGGTGTCACGAAGGTACAGGCGGCAATTGTGACGTTTGCAGTGTTCAGCTAGATGGCCCCTCGCATTCTCATTTACGGCCCAATTGTGCTCACGCGCCCTTTCATTGAAACACCGTCCGGCTTGACCGATATAAACCTGTTGGCAACTTCGGGGTATCTGATACACGACATTACTTTTGCAAGCCGTGTACTGCGCTGCTTGTTTCTTAGAGCATGGTCTGGCGCTTCCGCGCGTGGCTATGTTAACGCGTGCGGTAGTCTTAGTCGACTGTAGGCGGCGAGAGCTTCATGGGACCGCCATGACAGTGTTGCAATGTGCATGAATGTGCATGAATGTACTGTCATAAAACAAGGCGTGTGCCGCAATATGTGTGCAGCCTTGTCAGGCTTGAGCGAGACAGTCAGGGGATGCCCCCTTACCTGGAACCATAAACACCCAATGGGTAGGCAGTGAGAAGCTCTGTTGTCACCTTACTTCTTCGAAACGAACGCCAAGGGTAGCTCCAGGTCTCACAAATACACGCGGCGCACGAAGACTTCTCTAAATCAAGAACATGGCAAAAAATTTTAGTCGCGGGTAAAAAATGCAGCAATAGAGAAATGTTCGGGAAACAAGAACCTTCGTTAAATACAGGTTCCTTGTATCTAAGTTCAACTGCTGTGCAACAAAGCCTATAAATCTGGCTTTCATTCTCAGTTTCTTTTGCTATGGGAACCTGCTACTAAAGTAAAGACAGGTGCTACAAATAATTTTGCCGGCTGCAATATCTGCTCGAAAACGCACTTAACGATCCCCATCATGGTATATCCAGAAAGTTAAGTACAGTACGCCGCAGCTGAATAAACGCTCCTCGTACCCTTTATGTCTCGTCTTTTTTATCCACCTTGGGACTTCTAGTAAAATAAACTGAAGGTTAAAGTACTTGTTAGCAAACCATGCGCAAAAAAAAAAATCCTTGATTATTGCTATTTGAAACACATTGCTCTCGATGGAACGTTTGGGCCTCGGTCGGGCCTGATTAGCGTCAAGTCGGGCCAGGTCAGGTAGGTGAATTCATTTTCGGGCTCGGGCCGGGCCCGGGTTTCGCTTTGATCCACCGCGCAGGATTCGAGCGGGCAAATTTTTACATGTGCCTGGCCCAGGCCTAGAATCAAGGCCCGTGCAGTCTTATAGATCACAAATTCTACAGACTTTTTGCGACAGTGCGTGTGTTCTTATTGTGAACTGCTTTCTTCGTTGTCGAATTTGGCTGTAAGTACTTGCGTTGCGCGTGACCGCAGCCATGTTTGTTCTCGCTGAACCACTAAGGAGCTTCCCCTTTTTGCACGTGTGGTCTGTAAGCGAGTGGCTTTCTTGAAGCGCGGAGGATGGCAAACAGAGGCAGCACAGTTTCGTGGCCGGAGCCTCTCGTGCCCTATTCTCGACCGGTCGCTGACTAAAAAGTTCGGCAGCATGTTACACTCCTGCAACACGTGAAGGTGAAAGCCTCCTGCACACTTGGTAATCCATTAAGTTATACGATCGGAGGGGTCAGACTTCTTGCAAGACATAACGAGCCGTAGTGGGAAATAGACGTGCGGCAAGCCGTTGTCTGCGAGCTCCGGCTTCCTCTCCACGTTGCCGTCTCGCATCGTCGCGTTGCTTCCTTCACATTTCGGCTTCTTCGGCCCGTTGTCGTCACTTAGCTGCGGCTTCACGCGCTCTTATAGCGGGGTCAGACTCACGCCAACGACGATCCTCTTCGACTTTACGTTGCATCCTCTCAGCAGGGGAAAGCATCACTCGCGGTCAAACGCCTAGCTCCCACCGCTTCGCACGTCTCACCTCGTTTCTCGCTTGGCGAGCATACTCGACTGTAGCGTACTTCGGAGGGAGTGGGGGGGGGGGGGGGGTATGGAATGCTTTATTGATGGTTAGGATGGTTGTTTTGAGCTTGTTCTTTACTGAAAAGTATGCTGTTCTGTGTGGTGTATGGGCGATTTCAATGAATGTGTGCGCTGTTCGCTTCACTTTGCTAAGCGCTTGTAGCCTCTCCCTTAAGGGGGTATGAGCCGTTGCATTTCTTGCTTGCTTACGAGGGTATGAGCCATTGCTGCTGATGATAATTTTGGTACCACTCGACTAGACGCCACGTTTTCTTTTTTTTTTCAAGGCCATCACGCAAAGAGTCACTCAAGGCTTTCGCCTTTAAAATGTCGCTCCCCTGTTACCGTTGTCTGTTACCGTGTGTACTTATCCTCGCTGTCTGTGCAATTTGTGCATAAAGTGTGCGTGTGTGCTATGTATGTGTGAGTCATTTAGAGCGTCGCCATTTACCATCCTAGGACCTTAGCATTCAGGTCAGTACTTCTAGCGTCGAATAAAAAACAAATCTTGATAACATCCAAATTTCGGCTCGTTCGTTGATCATCTTGAACTTCGAACATCACAACAGGAGACAGGGAGAAGCGAACATGAGTGTACACAGCAGACTTTCAACTTCTTCATTGCCACAGAACAGACACGTATAAACAGACAAAATGAAAAGCAAATAAGCCCGAAAAAATGACACTGATATGTATCATTTCATGCCACTCCCGTCGGTGATATCATACTGATCAGTTACATTGTGCGGGTTTCTTTTTTCTATTTCTTTCTTCATGTATATGCATGCTCTTTCGCAATACAGAAGATTTGGAAGTCAGCGCTTCGTGCATAATTTACTTCTGTCTTTATCCAGTGTTGCACTGTTCAAAATTTGATACTAATGAAGATTGAGTACGAGATGTTACAGCGCGAACGGACTGTACAAGGGAACACGAAAGCGACCTAGACAGGCTCTGTCTGCGTCACTTTCGTATTCCTTTCTTGTCCGACGCGTTCGCGCTGCCATATCTCGTACTCAGGAATTATGTTGCAACTGGCCAACCAAATAATTCTTAAAGAAAATATTTCTTTTCACGCGCAAGCGTAACTGACCAGCTAGAGCAACCGGCGAACGTTTGTTCGAAGCCGCGAGGGAAGCGGAGGAGGAAGGCGCCTGGAGTGAAAGCAACGCCGCCTGGAGGAAAGTCTAGGTGACGTTGAACGAAGTGGGAAGGCGAAACGAGGCGAAGCGTCACGGAGGAGGAAGGTAGGCGGAGGCGCGCTGGGTTGAATCCTCTGGCAGTTGCTTCAGGTTTTGTTTGCGATACGGACGTACCGGGTTCGTCTCGTGATAACATCGTCGTCGCACGCCTAACGCTTTGTGTGCGGGTGAAAGCATGCGACGGTAAGCCGACGATGGTAGCTGAATCTCGCATGCGCAAGGGAGAGAAGGGGGAGGAAGCGCACATATTATCGAGGGAGGGCAGGGATGGGGGTGTTGTACTTCGGCTGTGCGTGGTCGCGCGAGCTTCATCTTGAAAGCGATCTTCTTTGGGATGCAGTCTAGGTAGGCCGATGGCTCGTAGCTTTGCGTGCGCTGTGTTCTCGCCGCTCAGTTTGCGTTGAAGCGAAAGACAGCACGAAGGTCACTTCGCTCGCCGCTGCTACCGTGATTCCTCACGCCAGCGTTTTGACAGCGAGCGTCTGTGGTCATCGAGTGTGATGTATTCATGTTTGCCTGTGGACGCTTGTTAATTTACCATGCTTGTAATTTAGTCAGTAAGCGAATGTTTACAAGGGAGCATTTTACTCCGGCGGCTGCTCCGTATGGCGTGGCCGCGCGAGCCCTGTCTTGAACACGATCTGCGATTGGAATAGTGTAGGCGTCTAGGAGCACCAAGGGCCGATAGCTTCGTGTGCGCTACAGCACCCATACGTTTGCTCGTCACCCGCGTTCGTGAAGCGGAACGTCACTGTAACTTTTTCTCGCTCGCTCCCCCCCCCCCCCGGAGCGGCACTTACATCCGACGATCCTCCTGAGAAGTTTCAGAACCGGCTTGAGCAAGCTGCGCAGGAATCCGAAGTAGGGCAGTTGGCGGACCTTCTCGGCCAGAACGGACGACACCTCGCAGAGGATTTCCGAGAGGACGCTCGAAGGGGCGTCGCCGACAATCGTGACCAGAATGCACTGCAAATGAAAAAAAAAACCTGGTTGAAGCCAGATTTCCTCAATTGCGGGGCGTTCTAGATGAAATGCGCTAACAGAAAAAAAGACAGGAAAAAAAATAATATGTCAATCTAAAGCTCAGGTTCGAAGGCATTCAAATGAAGTTTTAGTGAAGCGCGTAATTAAATGCCACACGAGAAACACAATGCGCATAATTCTGTTCGCTTTCATACTCTGCAACGTGTAACCTCATGCAACGTTTATTTAAGCTTATGCACCGCAAAAGGTGCCACCATCAATCTCACGCAATTTTCTTATTTATGCACTGCACCGCTCACAAGCTATTCCGAAATTCAAGCAACAAGCCAGGCGGCTGCACAGTGTGAGACATCTAGACGCTATCATGTCACGTGGACGAACGTGATGTATGGTGCTCGTCGAGGGAAGAATGGCAAAGACATGTACGTGTACAAATATCACAACAGTGTTTGTTTTTTAATTTTATGCCATAAAGCTTTGATTTGCCAAATCATGTCACTGTAGTCCAATTATGCATCTTGTATACGCACGCTTGTACCTATTTCTATTTCTGATCGGTGTTTCCACGTTATAGTAATTCCACGATGTTTATTCAATAGCTATTGTTGTAGCCTGATAAATGTGAAAAACAAGATATCACTGCTTTGCAGCCATTGTAGGTAGTGGGAGCCAGTCAAACTGCTAGAGTGCAGCTGTTCATCCCAGAATCATTTACGTACAGCCAGAAAAAATAAACGCTCAACTCAATTTCATGTAAGACACATATCTAGCTACAATAAACGATTTTGTCGCTCTTGCGTTACAGTGTAACATCCACATTCTGAACAACTGACCAAGGATTGACATTTACCCAGGGACACAGCGTGTCAGTTAGGGAATGGGCTTAAGGTAGGCAGAGAAAGTTTCGCTCCAAAGAATAGACGGGAAGGGGTGGGGGTAAATCTTAAGGCCACTCCTTTGGTGTGAAACGGTGCAGTGAGAATCTCAGGATTAGTTTTGATCTTTGAAATTTAGACCCCCCCCCCCCCCGGTACTTCTGCCACCTAAAATTTGGGTAATCAGTGTGTTCCCTAACCTCTCCCACCAGAGTGCCTCCACCGAGAGTGGAGCTCGTGCTCGCCAACAGGACACCGCAGCTCCCTGGCATTCTTGGCCGTTCGTTCCACACTAAATGCGCGTCACTGTCAGCAAAGACTTCGACAAGACATATGTATCGCATATTTGAAATGTCACTGGCTTAAGTATACTACGCGCATTGCTCTTCGGCCATCGCCTTCTTTCATCGCACTTTCAATTACCTTTCGTCTTCCGCTCTTTTAGGGCAGAGCAGCAGGCTAGAATTTGCTTCTTTAGGCCGACACACCGCCTTCCTGTGAGTAAATTATCAGTATGTCTTTCTCTGCCTATCTAAAAGGAGATGCACATGTAGTTCTTCTAACAGGCAGCCTACCTTGACTTGGTTCAGCAGAGAAGATACCAGATGTTCCTGCAAAGAAACGTCATTACTCATCTTTCATGCCACACACAGAGAGCTGGAACCATTGGTACCTCCCCCTTGCTGATTTAATAATTTCCACTTATAGATTCATATAAATATCATCTTCACAGTTGCACATACTAAATAAGCTCCTGCGGTCAAGCCCTCGCTGGCCAAACAATAATGCTGTTAGAACTAGGGACTGCTCTGCGAAGTGCGAGGTTAGTGTCTCTCTAACTATCGAGATGTCATACAAATTCGCTTTATGCGGATACGCCGCTGCAGAATGACCATAATCACCGCTATTTCCCAAGGCTGCTCATTACCGCCAGATCTACCCAAGTAGCACTCGGATTGGGGCTCACGTAGGCACCAGCTCGGGCGAACGTGCCCTGACATTGGAGCAACACTGGCCTTGCACGCTGCGCACTCTCCCATGTTCTCATGCAATATCAACAGAGTCAAATGCCAATTTACTTCCCTTCATTATAATGCCAAATTACGGTTCGATATGTTTAGAGCACCATTAGCATGCATTACTTCTGGACCTAGGGAAGTGCCAAGACTCCAACCTAGAAAATATAAGATTGAAAAATGCGCACGACGAAATAATGTTGTTGCTTTTTCTTTCTGAAGGGCTACCACAATCTTATTCCTCAATTGAGACGTGTTCGGCTGCGTCTCGATGTTTCCCGCTACTAAAACCCTTTACAGGTGCAAACTCGAGAGGGCACGCGAGGTTGAGGAAGTGATTTTGTACACACAGGTATCTCTAGTCATGTCGCTCTGCGGAGTTGTGAGGTGTACTATCTGTATATATTACGTGTTGTTATCCAGTGCCTTCGTCTTTGCCGCATGCACGTTTTAAATAAATTATTTTAATTGTTATACATATATATATATATATATATATATATATATATATATATATATAGAGAGAGAGAGAGAGAGAGAGAGAAGTATCGTCTTGCACGAAGGTATTGCAAGGTATCCAAGGAAATTGCTTACCTGAATAGGCTCCTGTCCTCTGCAGACTTCAGTGCTTCCGTTCATGCACTGCAAAGGAATTAAAGTCAGTATAGTAATATACGTTCAGCAAGACATCGCATTAGAGAGAATCCTTCTTTTTGATGTGAAGCGTCTTTCAGGTTGGTGAGCATAACTTGCTAAAACCGCGTGTAGCAAGTACATGTCATACTATTATCGTTCATATCTTTGCAACCCCACTATCCACGCGCCTAACTTTGGTATTGTTGTGTAGAAGAAGAACGCGATTATTCTATGGTTCAAAGGTCGACCGTGCACGTAACGATAATTATGGCACTGATGATGACAGCATATCAGGAAGGATGCCACATTTTGTAATCGCTTTTTTTCCGCTGACGTACCTTTGCGAACCTTCTTGGAAATGTCAAGCGCAAGTTGCCGCTGCAGGACAGCCCATCGAGAGCCATATTGTTGCATTTGAAAGGACTCAGCACACTCGCGAGGCTGTCGTCTCCTGCAAAATAGACATTTGTACAATGGTACACGTTTGAAAGCGCTGTAATCACTGGGCACTTCAAGGCTGAGAAAACACTGTCAACGGCCCACTGAAATAGGCGTCTCTAGCGACACAAGTTTATAGCAAATGTTTAGCTCACTCTTTTCTTCATCAACCAATGAGCCAATTCTAGTTGAATTCGTGCTTCTAAAGAAATATGGCGCATTCTAGCACTTGTTGTCAGAATCTTTTATTGTACTGAGTTACGATAGCTTTAGGAATATTAAAGAAATAGAAAAACTCAACAAAACCGGAGCGTAAGGTCTGCGAATATGTAACCCCTTAACAAAAGCAGATGCCTCAATCTTGTAAGCAAAAGTGAGGCGTCCACCAGGAAGGGAACATTTTATACATTACAACTGGAATTCGACTTTATTGGGGAGTATACCCAGTTATGAAAATGTGGATATTCGAGAAAGAATTATGATTTTTCTCCTGTGCGACATTCACAACTTCTCACTTAAGGGCGTCCTTTAAAAACAATGCAGTAATATATGCGTTCATAGTTCCTACACTGAAGCTTTGTATTGTGCCTATTCGGCATTCCTTTCATCCCGAAGGTATAAGACATACTAATTTCTTTCTTTAGATATTACTTACCTTGCTTGAGTTGGAAAAATCATGTATTACTTACGGAGGACGAGCTTGGAGTTGCCCATTTGTACGCGCAAACATCTGAGCCCGTATTCACAGAAAACATTCTTACGCTAGAACTGTTGGTTAGAGGAAATGTCAGTAAATCCTGATTGCGTATTAGTAAAGTATTACTAATACGCAAATAATACGTAAAATAAAATATCAGTAAAGGGGACCGAACAGTGGCGAAACAACATTTATCAACCAACTGACTGCTGTGAATTGTGCCTTTGGACACGTGCGCACATAAGCTTTCCTACGCTGCAGTAGTGTTGCCTGTAAGAAGAGATAGCCAATCGTAAGTTCTGCTCGCGCTTTGCGAAACTCACTCGCTAGTTATTATTCCTAACATCCATATTAGCTGGTAATCCAACCTTGTGAACAACTCTGGCGTAAAAAAGTCGTTGTGCAGGAGGACCTTGTAGGATAGATGGTTTTTCGAGGTGGCGTGCTTAGCGTACACATATGCTATGGCTGTTCGGTGGATGCTCCTAGCGCGAGCGAAAATGTAGCAAACATTACCTTCTGAACTGAATCTGCTGAACGCCGCAACGATGATCTCCTTGGCTGAAGCAAGCACGCACTGCAGGCTCAGGGATGTGCTGAGTACCCGGATTGTGCACTGAAACAAAGACGTGCGGCTCGGTATCACTCACACCGGTCCGCACCCGTAGACTGTTAACTCAAATCGAACCTTGATTTGCTGCCCTGGCACGTGACGTTACTAACATTATTTGACCTGACTTGTCAACAACAGACCGCTGCACATAGCAGCACCTATTCTCACGCGCTAAACTAGGCGATGGATGACCACATCACTTGGGCAGTGTTTTGTGATCTGTGTATTCTTCTACAATGTTTCAATAAACGAATATTGTTGTACATGTGTGTCTAAGTCCAGCATGTTGTTCACTAAGTATTTGGGGCTCATATTTCTCCAATGCACTTACTAATAACTTTTCAAAGAAAAGAACTCTTGAAATTTATACTTTTTCTCCTCTACTTTATTTTTTTCTATTTTGTACCGCATTCGACGTGCCACATGATTGTGCTTATTCCTACGCACTCCTATTTGTTTGCGCTTTGTGCTTTTGTTTTGTTTTGTTTTGTTTCGTTTTGTTGTAAAGCTACCCATACCATTATTCTGCGCTTATGTTCACACACAAATGCAGTGAGCTGAAGGAACCGTGGGCGACCGTCAAGCCCTATTGTGGCTTTTACATTACGGCCCTCAGCATCTGCACTATTGCAATCGTAATGTTGAAATAAATTGATTTGTCTTTATTTCAATTGTGCATTTTCAGAATTTCTTGGATAAGGCAGTGCTTGGAATAATCGAAAAAGAATACCTAGAAAATATTGTAGTTCCTAATAGCGTACTACTCCTGCAGTATTTTATATCAGTCAAGCAAAAAGAAAGTACACAACAATGAAATAGCTAGCACCATAAAATTCATGTGATAGATTTTTAATGCTTCTTACTACATTACGCATTTTTTTTTGGCTTTAGAAATATTGTCTTGCGCAATCTCTAGAGGTTGTGCTTTGCGAAACGTACTAAGGAGGTCATTCATCTAAGCTCATGGAGTAGATTAAACAAACTCCTCTAAGGGACGGAAAGTGAATTTTTTAAAGCTGCTTTAATTCGCGCATCCAGCTTAGCATTGTTTGTTTTTTCCAGCCCGTAAAAGCACCGCACTTACCGTGACCACGCTTCCTGCGATCTTGTAGACATCCTAGTGAATGAAATGAAAGAAACTGCATTCAGTGTGATCCCCAGAAAGCTCCAAAAGCGCGCACAAACTAATGCGCAACATGCGACTCATACCAAGAAGAGGCATACCGCAACTCACGTTGTCAGTAGTGCAAGCGTCAAGAGTGCGTCCAAGGCACTGCAAAAAGTAAACTTCAAGTCAACCACCGTGCGTGTCATGTGTCTGGTAACTGCATGACAGAACTCGGTTTACCGTGTCGAGACCGAAGAGGTTTGGCAGCGTAATGTTGACGCATGATGCCAATGACCCTGTAGTCGGGATGGCAGATGTCACTGCCGTTGAGACAGTAGGTGTCCGTTCTGGCGTTTCGTTGCTACTTTGCATCGTCGAGGCACTAGTGGAAAGACTTGCTGTCGAAGTCACGGACGATACGGTCATAAATGACGTCATGTGGGTGCTGCGATATGTCGCCGTCGTAACGGGTGTGGAGTTGTTGGCCGAACTCTGGTCGGAAACAGTGCTGGAAGTTTCGGGATTAAATGTATTTGAGGGAGATGGCAACGACGGCCAGAAGCTTGTGCCATCCGAACTGGTGCCCGGGCTTGAATTGCTCGCCGTTGTCGCACGACTGATAGTTTGGCCCTCCGTCGGCGACGTCCCATTAATGCTGCTGCTGTCGGACGGTACGCTGACTGTGGAACCGGTGGGGATATTTGACGTCGGGAAAATTGTAGTCACCCTTATTGGTGTATTGCTATTTTGAGGCTCGGTTGTTTCACCTGTCGTTGTTGTCAGGTTGTATGGAGAAACTGTCGTTATAGAAGCAGAGATTCTTGAAGTGCTGGCTTGCGTGACAGACGTCCCAATCTGCGTCGTAGCATCAGATGTAGCATTCACATCTGCTATCGTCAGGCTTGTCAAAATTGTCCTCTGCGTAGTAGAAAGCCTTTCAGTGGTGGTCGTGTTCGATGAGTCACTATTGACTTCGGTCCTTGGAGAGCGCGTCACCGTAAACGGTGAGCCTGCTTCTGTCGGCTGCATCGATGTGATCTCATTACTAGTGGATGAAAGAATAGGCGACGTAGATGTGCTTATGATAGTTGAAATTGTAATTGAAGCGTTAGTTCCTATTTGCGTGGGGACAGTTGTAGACATAAGGACACTAGCTGGGCTGCCTGTCTCGTCGTTTTCTGCAGGGGCAGAGCTTGGACCCTGCGTTGAAGCCTGCATGGACGCCTGCGAAGATGTAGATGGAACTGATGACGTTGGTGCCGAATATGGCGACGAAGTTTGCGATGACGGCGGTAACGTCATCGATGATGCTGTTGTTGAAGGGGGTGATAATGTTGGCGATGAACTACCTGTAGTTGGCTCAGAAGATGTCATAGTCCGATTTGAGAACGCTGTGGCAGAGGTTGTACTCGTGGTTGGATAGCTCGACACCGCCGCAGAGGTGTTTGTAGTAACGTAAGTTGTAGACGAGAGAGTGTTCTCGCCAGACCCTGAAGCCGGAGAAATTGGGGTCGTCGGCGCAGTCACCGTTGTCATTCCCAAATTCGGTATGTTGGAGCTTGCAGAAACCGCGTCCTGGTCTGGGTTGACCGAAGATGATCCTCTTGTTGTTAGTGTTGCAGAAGTCGTGACCGCGTCACCATCAGGTGGTCCAGTGCTTGTTGGTTGAGAGACCGTGGAGAAATTCATAGTCCCTGCGCTTGTCGCAGGCGTGCCTATGTTTGTTGTTGGCAAGCCTCCCTGGCGACTTGTTGCCGTCGCAGACGCTGTCTCCAAGTTTGTCGTTTCAGAATACGTTGACACAATTGACGAAGATGTTTGAGTGGGTGTGCTGCTCAAGGCTGTAGAGAGCGGAGTTTGACTTGGGGAAGTGGTATTTGATTCAGAAGCAGACGAAATCGTTGCCCCCGTACGGTCGCCCGTCAGATTTGTAGTGTTCGAGCTTGCTGTAGTTACGTCACTGGAGTTTGTCGTAAATCGTCCCGTGTTCGTGGATGTGCTGGTTGGGGTCGGAGTGTTATACGGAGAATCGGTCGAGGACATCATTGTTGCTGCTGTGGAGTTTGTCCCTGTAGTTGAACTTGGCAAGGTAGTAGGGATGCTGCTTGCACTGCCGCTTGTTATGGTAGCCATATCTATGGAAAAGAAGAAAGCAAGCAACGCACCGTTCATAACCTCGGGCTCTTTTCTTTGCTTAAAGTAATCACAATTATTGTAGCATGAAGAAAGAGGCAGTGGTCTCTTGGAGAAGATAATCTTATTCCGTGTCAATATCATTTTTGTGTACGTGCAACAGACGCTGATTGACGCGCTATTAGATGACCGCGTTTGTCAAAGTGCTATTACTGTCTCGATCTTGGCGGAAACACGGTATTCTTTATATCAACAATGACAGCAAGCACTACGTGCTTAGCGTGATCGGCACCTTTACTATCTGTATAAGAAGCGAAGATAAAAGATGGCGCGAGCTGATTTTCTTTCTATTTTTTCTGCAAGCTTTGTGAAGTAAATCAGCCTAACAAAGAATAGGAGAGGTGGGGTTTACCTAAATTAATCGACAACATATAAAAGTTTGCTGTCTTGTGGGCCCAACCAAAATGTCACGGGTTTCCTCATTACGATGAATTGAGCTCAGACGGGACAACACGCTTCTTGTTGTTTATTAGATTTTATTAGACTTTATGTAATGTATATCAGATTTTATTGCATTAAGTATTAGACGTCGTTCACACTGTATACGTGGCATCCTATTGCTGGCTGGCAGCTGCTATGACGAGAGGCCACGTGAAAGAAGACTGCAAGGGTATCGTGACGGCAATGCAGAAGGCCATGGCGTTCCTTATTGGTAGAAGATCTCTGTAGCTTGCGAGTTGGATGGAGGATCTACTGTGACGAAGCATGCAGAGTATTTCCGCCGCCTATAATAAATAGAGAATAATTCGTCGTTTAGACTAAATTACATAGGCGTAGGGTTTCGACAATTAAACTACCAGAGACTAATCTGAATCTAGCAGCTGCGCTAGCCGACAATGCATCGATGATGCCAGCGTGGTAAACGATCACTATAGCTCCGCTTAAAGATCCCCTACCCATGACCTACTAGAAATTTCCGTTACACACTGCAATTCGCAAAGTTCGGCCTAGGCATTGTTTTATCCCAAAAATTATTCAAACTCGTTCATTACTAGAAGATATACGTATGGAAAATTCTTTCTCTCACACCGGAAGGAAGGGCCTCGTCGCGTTTATGTCACAAACCCCCAGTATCCCTTTTTTTTTCTCTCTCTCTCTTCCTTTTTGGCTGCTCGCCGCAAATCGTGGGGCAGTTTTGCGCCTTCTGCGTTGGATGAATAACCGTAGTCGCGTGCCATTATCATTGACGTTGCAGGCGGTGCGTCTGACGTAAAGGCGTTTGTGGGTGTGAACTCGATTCTGCGGCTGTAAGTGGGGCTTCTCAAGGAGGAAGGGTGCGCGGGCTTTCACTTGAAGTTTCCGCTGTTCTTGCGCCCTGCGGTGGTTTAATGCGTTGGTGACACGATCGTCAGCGCGTGAGCAGAGCTGCATTGCTAACATGTTTGCGTTGTGCGAACATGGTGAGGGGGCCCTTTAAAAAAAAGCTGGTCTGTAAAAGAATTTTGACTTAACGAAGTGCTCGGGGGTCACCGGCACGTATCCTCATACGACCTGGGGATTTAGAAACCTCGAAGAGACGAGGTGAGCTTAACGTCTAACCCGATTTGACGACTTTGTTTCAAGAATAGGAGTAAGGCAGTAGGTCCCTGGGAGCCTGTAGTTTTTAAAGCGCCTCGATATTGTAGCGTATTGCCAATAAATCAAATTCCATAGTTTTGAAGAGAAAGCGAAAATTATCCTTGCAACACTCACCTCGCGATCCAACGACAACGGAAATAATAAGGAAACCGCTCCGCGTCTTTCCAGTGAAGCTCAGCTTAATCGTAAAAACGTACATGTGGTCCTCACGGTAATTGTGCGATCACAGCGACCCATTTCCCTGTAGTAATTCTAGCGTGAAGCATTGTCCTGTTTGCGGGCCCCTTAAAGCGCTTGTTTGCGGACCGCTGGTGGTTGAAATGTGTCGTGGGTGGTGCTTTGAAACACCCCTGCACCAGGCCTATGACATTGCAACGTAATGAAAAGACTAGTTGGTGAAGAGAGGAACTAATTTGGAACGCCTTCAATTCTTTAATCAGCGCTGAAGCCTAATTTTGGCGAATATGTTATACTTCCTGCCTCATTTAAAGTTGCCGTAATGGTCGTGATGCGCCGTATTAGTTCGTAGAAAATCTCAAATTTTATTTAGCTAAACGGGTTAACTTGAACTTAGATATTGGGACGACTAATGAGCGTCGATGCTAAAAAAATATATATCCTTTCCTCACCGTTCTGGCAGTTGGCCAAGTGAAGTAGCAGCGTGGCCAGCTGTTCCACTGAGTCCTGGACCTGTTCGGCGAAGAGGGGCCACGTGATCACCTCGGCGAACTGCTTCAGAGCGAGCCTTAGTAGTTGTACTAGTGGACAGGCCAGTGAGCGTGCCAGTCGTGGTCTGATGTTCTCAGGAGCACCTTCGAAGACGCACTGCGAGAGTTGAGGACTCCCTTCAGAGTATTTCACAAGAACCAAGGAAGAACTGTCACTGCGACTATTACAAAGAAACAATACAAAGACAAGTGTTGAGCAGTCGCACTCCAAGCTCAGAGGATATTGCGCAAAGCAACCAATTCTTGGCCAATCCCCCACAGTGGTTAGCTGCAACTTGTGCAAACGCAGCGTTAATAGCAGCAACGTTGCCCTCCTAACTGACGACCCTTTGTTTAAAGCCTACATCTCTGTCTGGCCTTCCTTCACATCACATGTACTGCAACAACCCACATGTAATGTCCCACTGGGGGCTTTTTAGCTATGATATACGAATAAATAAAGGCCTACATAACTAGTGGATGAACGTATAGTATGAGTCAACCTGGAGCCCTGGCGACGACCAATTTATTACTGCATTGAGAACGATGAGGCGGACAAGTCATCACAACGAATAAATATCTTTTGTTGTTGTTGTTGTTGTTGTTGTTGTTGTTGTTGTTGTTGTTGTTGTTGTTGTTGTTGTTGTCGTCGTCGTCGTCGTCGTCGTCGTCGTCGTCGTCGTCGTCGAAACGTTGGTCCCAAAAGATGGCTTCTCTCATTCTTCCACTGTCGATTACTTCAGGCCCCCATGTTCGTGTGTACACCTCGATTTTAAAATACAAATCAGCGTATGTTCGCAAACGAATGAATGAGTGACGAAAGAATATGCACTGCTTCATTTAACCCTTGTTTTGACTGTGATACAAATCGCGCACCGGGACAAGGACAGGAAGTGAATTGTTTGTGCTGTAATTCCCAGTAATATGGAACGAAAATTAACTCTGTTTTGTAAACTACATTGTTTTTCGTGCCCTTTAGTTATTATGAGTAAATCCTTCTATATTGTGGATGTTGCTAATGAGAATAAGACAGTTAGAATCGAAGCTCCGCTAAGTGGTAAATCATTATTAGTGGTCTCGTAAAACGTCTTATGACACATAATACACTGGCGAAAGACTGGTAAAGGTATTTAGGGAGTGGTTTTGTGCTGCTGCAAAACCAGTCCCTGTGTGAGTACACAACTCGCTATAAAAAGCTATTGTTTAAATTGGCTCACTATATATCATCACGTGGAGAAGCCGACCGTTCTCATGTCTTGCTCATCGTCGGTAGTGGTAGCCAGTTTGCTTGGTAAACTTTATGTAATGGTGCACATCTGTATATTTGAAGATAGCAGCCAAGATTTTATTCTAAATAATATAGATATCCGCTTTGCTTCTCATGCATTGGTTACTTTTATTCAAGGTCTAAGGTAACATCGATCGAGGTAAAGTTTACAGAAGTAGGCCATAAACAACTGCTGAGGACGCAGGGTGATATTTAGCCTGCAAAGCACGGCACCGATGGCCATAAATTTCACGGTCTGCGTTTGAGATCAAAGCTTCTTGTCGAGTCCAAGAAGGCATATGTCTTAGCTTTGGTAAAGTTGGTATTCTGCCAGTATGAAGTATATGATGTAAATTAAAAACGTTTCTTCGCCAGGCAATCGAAAACTTAAACCCGTGACGTCTGCTTGGAATGTAAATGTATATTACAAGAACGAAAAAAAAAAACCGAATGCATTTAACTCACTGAATCGTCTTAGACACCCTTTGCAATAAACAAGAAGAAAGGGGGTTAACCGAGGGGCCCGATTTTCATTAGTCATATCATAAGAAGCCAACAAACACTGGCACCTAGGGGAAATTAGTTGGGCTTAATAAGTAATAAAGAAACGATAAATTAATGGAAGTGAAAGTGGATGAAAAAACAACTTGCCGCAGGTGGGGAACCATCCCATGGTGCGAAGGTTGCGGGATCGTTCCCCACATGTGGCAAGTTGTTTCTTCACCCACTTTCATTTCCATAAATTTATTGTTTCTTTATTTCATTTATTAAGCACAAGTAATTTCCCCTATGTTTTCCTTGGAGTCAGTGTTTGTTGGCTTCTTATGACATGCTTTGCAAGTGACTCCTTTCCGGAGCAACTTTTACCTACCGTCAGCATATCGAAGAGTGCCTTTATCGTCCTCTCCTGGAAAAAAAGAAGAGAAATTGCATGGACTTAAGTAAAAAGAATGACTGTTGTAGCAATGCTAGAGAAGAAGCTCCACGTCAGGCACTTCTATTTAAATGCATGGAAACGGTGAAATTATTTTTCTGAGCAACCACTGCACCATTTCTGATTACATTTGTTGCATATAAGAAAGAAAAAGGTAGAACCTGTTAAATTTAGGAAGCAGATTTATTATGGAGGCCGTTCAATTTTTAGGAAATACGCTTCAAAATTACAAAATTTAAACACGTCGACTGTCAAGTTAACAACTTTTCAGCCCAACATTAAAAAAGTACGATATCACATTTCTGGAAACTGAACCTGATATTACATCTAAAGAGAACAAATTGATATACTGTATATCACTCCGGAATATGCCACTAGCTTGTAAGACATTTACAAAACCCTGTAATCATTGTGAAAATCTTACTTAAGCGGTGAATTTATATATTAAACTTGTCTTCTCTAGGTGCTCTAACGGATGGAGCTTACAAAATCACATCTGTTTTTGGTGCAGAGTTACAAATTTGTAAACTTTGTGTCTGAATTTTTTTAACTTACCAAGATTCGAAAATTTTTATAAACAATTCGAAGCTTTCAATCAAAATTGTGCTGCCTGCTGTCACTAGAATTTAACTTTGTCCCCATAGTACAACAAATTTCATACAAATTTTTCCAGTGGCTGAGTCATAAAGTATTTTTTAGTTTTACATGTATTTCTCAGCGTCCACTGCGCCGAATTTGGTGCGATTTTGGGCATTTAAGAGAAACAGTTTAATCATACTGACTATAAAAGTAAATGTTTGTTTTTGTTGTCAACGCTTTGATAAAAGTTTTTAAAATTTTCAATGTATTAAAAATCAACAGGAAGTGTACAACCCTGTAGTTCGGCGATACAAATCCAGATCGAAATTCTGTGATCCCGTAGCTGTTGAGATAACTAAAGTGTACAAAATGATGCATTGCACACAACTGCGTAATATACCACTTGTGAGTAAGACATTTACAAAACCTTTGTAAATATTGTAACAGTTTTTCGTAAGTTGCAAATTCATGTTCAAATTTTCGGCAACAGATACTCTAACAAATGGAGTTTTCAGAACTGCGATACCTTTTTTGGGAACTGAGACACGTATTTGTAAACTTTGTGCTTGAGTTTTTTCTTTCTTCTCTCCTCTTTTTTTTTGTGGGGGGGGGGGGGGTTATTGTCAAGCTTTGGCAATTTTTGTGAAATATTCCAGGCCCATAGCCAAATTTTTGGTACTGCAGTTGGTGTACTAAGGCTTTTCTTTTTCCTTAAGTGCATCAAGTTTACTTCCGATAATCACTTCAGGAGTTCTATAACGAGAGTATTAAAACTTTTCATCCATACTTGAATATGACAATTGGAGTTGGCTCCGGGAAGAAGTTCTCGTTTAAGAAATTCCTTTAAAAATTATTCTAACAACATAATAAACAATACCGGGAGACAAATCTACAACTGACAAAATGACATGCCATTCTGGGCATCATGGAATTTAGCTATTACACTACATTCGCCACCTTGAGTGATCTAAATGGATCATAAGGCAGCCGCACGCTGTTTGAATGACCCGAGAACGCAAATAGGGCACAATTCGCCATATAGCACGTTATAAAATTTCCTGGTGTAACACTCCCGCAATGGACACGTGGCTAACCATGCGCCTTGCATTTCTGCTCACTTGCTTGATATTTGTAAAGCCAGCTGAAAGATTGCATCTCCATAGAATCCACATGGTCGTACTCTAGTTCCCTCCGTTTCCTTGTAATCAACCACAAAAGAAACGTGTTTGCTTTCTGAATGAGCCAAGCAGAATCAAAGCAACACTGATATGTGATAAATAAACAGCACAAATAGCTCATTTTAGGTTAAAGTGGTCCAGTCTCTATGCCCGCTTTGGCAGGTGCAAGCAAAATAATGGTCACCTAGCAAGTGATTGTCGGACAGTGTTCAACAGCAGTTCGTGAATTATCAGACGATATTTAGAACATATACAAATTTGGTGTTATTCCTTTTTTTTTCTTTTTTTTGCGTTCATGTGTGATTTGAGTGTACAGCAAACTAAAAACAAGAAAATCTTACCTTGGGTTGGTCACCTTCGAAGCAAATCAGAGCAGATCTATCGACGCACTGCAAAAAAAAACGTGCAATGAACCAGGACATAATGTCAATCAACATGAACATGTAAACGAAAAAAAGAGCTTTCGAAAAAGCAAGTGCCCACAATTAAGGCCCATGAAAATGCACGAATTTGGAGCAAAATGGATATCTTAGACAGAACTCGGCAGCAAGAAAGCAGAAAATGCGTCAGAAAATGATCGCTTTCAAACGTCTTCTTTCTGCTACATGCATAATAAACGATGTTCGCCTAGTAGGTCATGCGTAAAACGTCGTGTTTTGTTGATCTATAAGAAAAACCTAAACCCGCGTCGACCATTTCTTCCGCCTAATCGACTATACGTGCGCGACCACATACCCAAATGAAGGCGTACAGAATTGTGTGCAGTGATTTTCGCGATAGATGCTGAAACCAAGGTAACCTATTTGCCCTACCATCCACCTTTAAACTCGGGTCATCTGTCAGTGTCGCTGCATGTGCAACCTAAGCAGCGCAATTTACGCAATAACGCCATTTGTGTATGCGACTTTCTCGCGCCAGTTCTGTCCAGATAGCGTCACGGGAACAAGCATGGCCGATGAGCTACCGGTAAATTGAACCCTCTGCTCACAGTATGTGAATTCATTTTTCTCTCCAGACTGGATGGTATCTCTACGCGCGACCTCTTTCCTGAATCCACTAGCACGTTTGAGGGGATACTCAGAGTCCCGCGTTTCATCGACAACGGCGGAGGTGTACTTTTTTTTGTTCTTTCATAATGATTCTTGCAGCCGATAGTTGGCTTGTGGATCTGCTTTGAGCGGATAATTAAGTTAGGTTGAAGAAAAAACGCTACATGATTAACTATACACTCACTGTACGCTTAAATACCCTTTAATTACGAGTACTCGCTGAAAAAGCGCAAAGGACCACGCTGACTTCCAGTGGAGTCCGCAGTACCTCGGAATAAAAATTACGTAACTTTCACACATTCATTCACAGTGCATCATTATTTGCGACTCAATTAGATTCAGACTACGGTAGTATAGCAGCTACATTGACATCCACAGTGACAATAGAATTTACAGCGCAGTCAGCACACGTTGTTGGGCAAGTTGGTGCCGTCCGTACATCTTATCTCTCATCGCACTGCGTTGTGTCGCCGTCTATGTGTTTCGTCTTTGTTTTGCGCCCAGAGCTAAGATGTTGAATAGTATTCGGTTACCAACGAATTGGTAGGTCACCGGCGTGGGGTTTCCATTTCTTGGCTGAGTAAGATGAGGACAATGGCACACCTGACGGTAGAAAGTTGAAGTTGCTTTATGACTGTGATGACGATCACGGGCCTGCCCTATGCCGCCAAGCACAATTTTCACTCTTGCCCGACGAGTCTTAGTCTTGACCTCCAACACAGTGCTACAGAGCTATCTCTGAATACTCCCCCAGGAGTAGTGTCGCCACTTTAACACCGAATTCGAGACAAAGCCTCATAGTTTAAACCAGCACTACTCTATGACCCATCGAATATTTTGTCAGGATGTAAGGTGGAACAGGGTTGTTACGTGCAAAGAATTTGCCGTTTCCCTATTAGGTTCACTCTTTCGCGTCGGATATTACTGCTATATTATTATTACTATTATTACTACTATTATTATTACTATATTTCGCGTGGATATTACGTCCTGCCGGGAAAGCAGGAAGAAATCGAAATGCGCCGGTGCCAGGATATTGCGACTTTCTGCTTACTAACAGTGCCCAATAAGGTTAAACCCGGTATATATGCCACCGCGCAAGCTGTTTGTATCTGTCTGTTCGGTTAAATCAATTCGCAAAAGGCTCTATTCACTTGCTAACTACCTAGTTTAAAACCAAGTGCAGTGAGTTAAGTCTGGGCGCTCTAAACAGTCGAGCAACTGATTTTCGATATCTAGCGGTAATGGAGTTTGACAATTTTTTATCTAGATCCGTTTCTAGCGTTTCTTTTCTTGGTCTCCTTGGTCATTGTTTCTCAGCCTTTCACAACCTGAACAGAGGTCTTGTTACTCTGATTCATGTTTAACGTCTTGCTTCATTTAAACAAGGAACTTCCCGTCGAATTTATGCCACTGCTTAATAATTATAACTTTATTTATTATCGCTTCACATGCATTTCAATACGGGAATGGCAAGGGAACACGAGCAAAAACGTCTTCCTCAAAGCGAACGTCTCAACAACAGGCTTGAAATGAAACGAGCGACTTAAATAACGCCTGCAATAACACGGTAACAAGATAGAACATCCGGACTCACTAACACCTTATTACGCTCGAACTGACACGTTTAAACTTTCTTTTTTTTCCCCAGAACAATATCACACTGGAACGACAGTTTACAGACACAGTGTGACTAAACGTTGTATAAATTTGTACTCGCTTGTTCCTAATTTGTTCTGTTTTGTTTGTATGCATTCTATTGCCACTCTGCTTGGACCGAAAGGTCGGCAGTATGTACTAAATAAATAGGATAAATATGCAGAGCTTGTCTTGCCTGGCGCACTGCGAACGACGAAGGAAAGAACACGCTGAGGAGGGAGCCGCAGCGAACGTCTCCCGACACCGCAGGCTGCGCGCAGGCCTCCAGGGAGAAGTTGAGGCGGTAGCACAGGAGCGTCGCCACGGAACTCACGTTGACCGCTGCGGGAAGGGCGTGAAAGAAGCTTGGAATTTCCCACAACAATTACCACAGAGAAATCTGGCATTACTGGCTCGCATTAGTGTACGAATGCAGGCAATAAATTTACCGGCTTCGCCATCTTGTCGTCGCCATTCTCAAGTTTTCCTCGTTTGAATCTGCCATTGAAGATTTTTCGATGTAGCCTATGACATGTACTTTTCTTCAGGGCTTCCTTCTGTAACGCCTTCGGGCATTGAATGTATTCATGTATTCATATAGATAAATAAAGACATATACGAGATCTGAAAACACTGCCCAGTAGGCACCATGAGATTGATTGATTGATTGATTGATTGATTGATTGATTGATTGATTGATTGATTGATTGATTGATTGATTGATTGATTGATTGATTGATTGATTGATTGATTGATTGATTGATTGATTGATTGATTGATTGATTGAGTGATTTTTGGCGCAAGGGCTGCAGTTCTGACCAAAGAGCGCCAGTACACCATAGAAATGACGGGCAGTACACGGACATGCCTAATCTGCGTCCTTCTCGCTTCAAACGACTTTGTGACCACTCAACTTTATCATATTCAACAAAATGTTTGATGCAAGTGAAACAATCCATAAATCACCTGCATGCGCGAAGAGAATAAGTCTAGAAAGTTACGAGTGCTTGGAAAGTCGGGACAATTTCTGAGTTTGTGAGGCATGTCGTCACGGTCCAAGTTTTTCTGTTACCGCGAAAGATTTTGAACGGATTCGATTTAAACGCGGTGAGGAGTAGAAGGAGCCAGCCGTCAAAGCAAGTACGATGCAGAGACGTTCAACAGGCTCATCGCAGACTCAACTGTCGCACGAAGATCTGTCACTCATCCCAGAGAGGAGCGAATAGATCTTCGTGAATTCCGCACTCATCCACAAGTGACACAACAATGTGGCATAGTCACGGGGGAGGCCTCGTTGTAGCTGGAGCTTCGTAGAAGGGCCAAGTACTCGCAAGCGATTACTGGAGAGAGAAGAGAGTGCGAGAACGCTTGGAAAGCCATAAATGGTGCAAAAAAAAATAAAGAAAGGTGGCGACACCACACTTAAATCCCCGTACCAGCTCCTCGCAACGTCACTAATATTTTTCGCAGCATTTCTCCGCTGCTTATTATGCGCTCGGCTTTGAGGGGGAATTACCTTGCATTTGAAAGTATACAAGCACTCAAAGTGAAACGCTCTCGGGTCATTTTCTGCACGACAGCGGACGAACTAGACCGAAATATGCAACTCAAC
Organism: Dermacentor andersoni; assembly: GCF_023375885.2. Classification (NCBI taxonomy): domain Eukaryota; kingdom Metazoa; phylum Arthropoda; class Arachnida; order Ixodida; family Ixodidae; genus Dermacentor; species Dermacentor andersoni. Next base: position 132,470,090 of record NC_092821.1, read on the forward strand.
TCCGTCGCAGTCGGCAGTGATACTTTGGTCGCAAAATTCAAGAAGGGAGGTTTGGCCTCTTATTGTCTCCGCTGAGGAAAGAAGTAAGCAAAAGTTATTTTTAGCTGCTGAGGCGCTTCATACTGTCATTCATGCCAAGCTGTTTTCATCAACGGCCCCGAAACCTGGCGTCGGAAAGGAAGAAGCGTAACTCACGCAGTTCGAGCTCGGAGAGCACCGCTTGGTAGAGGCCCTCAAGATTGAAGAGCGCTGCGGCAGGATCAGTGATGCGGGGCAACTCGTCAAACATGCACTGCAAATTAAAGTGAGCACTTCTACGTCATGAAAGACCACACATTGTTATCTAGGGAAAACAGGGGGAAGGCGGGAGATGGAAATTCAAGACAATCATCGAAACGAGATCAAGGCTAAAAGAGAAGCGCACGTTTCGACAAGTGGACTTGCCTTCTTCAAGCTGACCTTCAAAAATCCTTGAACAATCCTTGAACAATCCTTGAAGGAAGGAAGTAAAGAAACTTTATTTTTCAAAAAGAAAAGTAGGCGAGCGTGGTTGGGTCCTTAGTCCAGGGCTCCACTGGCGCGAGCGGCTCGCTGGGCTTGGTTCAGGAGAGCCACTTGAACAATCCTGGAAACAATCCTTGAAGAAGACACGTCCACTTGTCGAAACGCTGGCTCCTGCTTTCACCTTGTTCTCGTTTTACTGATCGTCTACACATTCCTATGTCATTGTTGTACGCCAGCGTCGCACATGCAAACTCCCATGTCACGTCCTTGTTTCTCTTCGTGAAACTAAACAAAAAAATTTTTGCAGCTCCAACGTGATCGAACCTATCAAGATGCGTTCCCTGCAGCGAAGCATATCATCCATATTTCGTCGTAAATATGACTTGAATACTCACTATAGGCCGCGTGCACCGCCTATAGAGGCGCCACTGATAGCCACCTAGCGGGCGCTTCCAACAATACGCGTGGGAGCAGTAGCAGACGACAACGCTTTGCAGCAAGGGTGACTGAAGTTCGCGGCTGCGATTTGTCCTTGGTTCGGGCGCCAGACTGCTTCTTCTGCGGTGACAGCTGTAGGGAAGACGCAGACCTCTGTAGGAGCGGGTATGAACAAGGTGTTACCGGTGTTTGGGGCAACATGGTCCACATACGCGCCAGGTGCGTCCCGCAGACAAACGCCATGAAGACCATTTACATGAAGTGGAGCTCATGTAAACTAGCCGACAAATTTTGTTGACTAATGCGATGTCTCGACCGTTTTTTTTTTTATTTAATTCTACCCTTGCCGTAATGCTGCTTCTGTACCTCAATAATAAGCACCCGCCGTTAGTGCAGACTTAGATAACAAATCCGCACGGTGCGATGTCTGCATATACCGTTGTGATTTTTCTGCCGATGAATACATGTGACGCCGCCGAATAAGTGTAGTGAAAGTCGCCTGAAGTAGAATAATTGCGAATTTATTGATAGAAACGCGTACACTATAGTCAACGAAGCCACCAAACGCACGGGTTAATAAAAGCGCGTGTTAGCGCTGTACCGCCGATGAACTGCCGTTCGCGCTGCAGTTTTTGCAATTTTAATTTCCCTAAGGGAACTGCTTGGAAACGTACAAAGCTATAGTGTGACAAACATTGCAGTACTTTTTTTAAATGTTACTAGAGAGAAAGGCCACATGATATATTTAAAGGCAGAGCAGCGCCAGTCAAATTAGATACAGCGCTGGCGGCAAGGCCGGGTTTAGTCCTATGCGGCGTAATCATACTAAGAAATAATTCAGCTGAGTGCAAAATTCACTTGCAAGAAGCGACTACGTTGTGAAACAAACAAATCACTCGGCGTGTTAAGTCTGCTCAGACAGCATCAAGGTATGATGTGACGCGAACTACTCAGCGAAAAATGGATCAGCGAAAAATAGAACAAAAATACCATATGCAGTAACTATTAGCAATTCTCGCCCTGAGCTACCTATTTTCTAAACACATTTCCCAAAAAACCACAATATCTAAGGTGCCCTCGGGCGAAATGAATAAAGCTGTTAAAGAAGCACTTGCTTGGTGTCATTCCGATAAGACACAGCGTGATTTATACCCTTTACAAACGAGGCAGGGTGAAAACCTCGCAGCTCAAAAGAATCAGGAGTTATGCATGAAGCAACTAGCAACAGTTAAACATGGGCGAAGCCACGCATAAAATAAATGTAAAAACATGAAGTGCGCGACAGCTGGTGCGAGGATTTACCGGGCCACATAAAACTAACAATTTCAGTTCTTGCAAACTTCTGTAGCTTTAACATGCAAAACAATGCGCTCATGCAGTCGTGCTGCCTAGCTAGCCCAACGCGGTAAAGAAGCGGAAAACAATATAAGCGGCAAACGGCATTCCGAACTTTAGCGAAATGCCTTTCAACCGCAGGTTGCACTGCAGACGAACTTCGTCGCTTACCCGTCTAACTACAATTGAGTAAAAAAATAATAATAAAAAAGAAAAAACACCGAAGCGACAAAGGAAAGGATGAGAACAAGAAATTTCGCGCCGAAGCTACGATCCATTGCCACCGTTGCTCCTGCTGATGAGGCTTTGCGGGGAATAATTAGAACCGTATCACCGGCACGTTTTCGCCGGTATTTGAGCCCCCCCACCCTGCAACAATTCTTCTTCGACATTCTTCGGAAGCTTTGGCCATCCCACACATGCGAAGGGTGTTGCTTATTTTGCTCTGAAAACACAAATAAGATGGAGAAGCACTATCAGCGACGCAACAAACTACGGCGTGCTACGGCGCGCGGCTCGCTCCTCTCCCATGCGTTCTGCGCAAGGCCGCCACCAGTGGCGCGGCCATCGGCGTGCACGCCGCGTATACTCCGTTCCATACATAGCAGTCAACGCTGTGGAAGCTACGAAAGAAGTTCGGTCAAGAAAATGTATCACTCCGCGCGTTCCGTCCCTGCTTTACTGCGCGCCAGCAGCGTTTCCTCGCGCGAGCATGCACGTGAGCTCCTCGCGACGGATTTCAAATAAAAAGAACACCCCGAAATGAACAAGAAAAATAAATATGATGCAAAACAATGCACTGGCAGCCGCATGTCACAGTGTTTTCTTTCTAAGCACTACAACTTGTTTCATTCAATACTGAGACTACATAAAAAAAAGAATCGCGCACAATTGCGGTCAAAAAACATCGAACTATATCCAAGTGCGAACGAAGCCACCGCAAGAAGTCTCTCTCGCCTCCGCAGCGTTGACTGACATGTATGGAGCGCAGTATAACTGCAATTTATGGACTGAAGTATTTCCCGTAAAGTAATTAATTATATGTTAGTTGGTTTAATTATGTTAATTGTTCTTTCATTTCTCGTACAGTTAATGGCCGCCTCATTTATTATGTCAATGGTTAGAACTGTGCTATTTGCCGCAGTCCATTTTTAAAGCTTTGGTGCCGCTAAACAAGTTGACAGTCACTCAAGTATCTTTATGTGAGCCACCTTAGTCTACATTAATTCACCTTCATTCCCTTTACTTCTGCTTAATTCACTGTATTCCACCTTAAGTCACCTTAGTTTCGTCTAAATTGTACCATCTATAATCCACCTTAATCGAGGTTCATTCACCTTCATGCACTTTACGTCACCTTAATTCATTTTACTCCACTTTAAGTAATGTTACTGTAACTTGCGCTAACTTTAATTCACTGTAATTCACTGTAATTAAGCTCAATCAAGGTCAATTACAAGTTGATTCAAGCGAACCCGGAGGCCCGGGTTCCATTCCCACTCAGGCCGAGATTTACAAAATTTTCGTTTCAAAGGCATTAATTAACTTTGTTTACACGAGCATCCTTGAGAAATGTGACGTCAATTCGAGCATATTTTCACGTGTTTTTAGTCCTTCAGCTGTCGGCCATTTTTCCAACCGCCGCTTGATCACGCAAACTTATTGATCACGCAAAGCAAACTTATTTTCGGCGTTTCGGCCGGGGACCAACCTGTATCAATAATGGTTTAATATGCGTAGCAACAGCTGTTTTATGCATTTCGGCTAGAGTCTTAGTGCAACATTGTGCGATAACTACTTTCTGCGCAATGCAGCACCGTTGGAGCCCACCGCGTGTCGACACTTCCCTTTCTTTCTTTCTTTCTTTCTTTCTTTTTTTCTCTTTCTCTCTTTCTTTCTTTCTTTCTTTCTTCCTTTCTTTCTTTCTTTCTTTCTTTTTTGCTTTCTTTGTCTGGTTTCACGCTGCTTAACAAGATGAAAAACTAACTACCCCGGTGTTATAGTACTGGTATGATTATATCTGATTATTTAATGTGGCTGTTATGGGAATATCGGATTTTTTGTGCCCATTTACTCTTCATGAACTGGCACCCATATGATGTCCTAAACATCACACGTACGGAATTAAGCAAGACTCCGTGTATCGTCCTATGGTTATTTGGCATACAACAACCAAAAGCGCAAGCATTTAAACCTTGTGCTTCATGCTACAAGGCGTCCGCAGATGCCCCAAAATCAAAGTATCAGCTAAAGAAGAAAGAAATGAAGTATTATGTAAATTTGAAACAAAAAACATAATAGTGTACTTACATCAAAAAATTGCTCCAAGTCTTCTCCTAGCCCTTCCTGCAAAAAGAAATGAAGAAAATATTGCTAACTTCTGCGAAGATTTATATGTCCTCCAGTCACAAGTGTAGAAAAAGCAAATCGGCAACTTACAGCGTTCGTGCCACAGTCACCTAACCTCGTATCGAGACACTGTGAATGAAAAGTGAGTGGCGTTACTTTTGTTTTTAGTCAGATGTCATGACGTTGCCTCGGCCCTTACCTGTGACAGACCTCCAACGTTTGGCAACAGGACGTTGTCACACTGCGCTACAGAGAAAATCGCAGCTGCATTATTGTGATGCAAAAGGCGATCTCGTTATTATCTTTATCGCACAAACAACCGCAATAGCATTCAAGTTCCCCCTCTCTCAATTGCAGTCGCGCCTGTGCATGTGTCTCACAAACTAATAATGAAACCTGGCATGTGGAGAAAAGACATATTTACGCAATTTCCTTAGTTTTTTTACAAGGTTTTGATCTAATATACGATGTGTCCTCGTGAAGGCTCGGTAATTAAAAATAGCCCAGTGAGGTTTTCTGCCACGATAACACCCAGGCCCGCACACAGAATTAGCGCAATAATCACTGTCTTAACATTTGAGAACTTAAAATTCGTGAATCAAAAGCTAATTATGTAACTCATTCAGAGCGTTAAAATTTAGAAATTGAATTCGTTCAACACTCATGTTATCTCTGCTTAGCAGGAATCCTTAAATATTTGTCTAGAAATTGTTCATCAAATGCTGTGGCACCTAGCACCGTATTGTTTGGCGCAGCGGGAGCAAGGTATTCGTAAGAATATTAGGTGCAATGCAAATGCACTTCGTCCCAAGCTTGAGGACATTTACCTCAGATATCCGTTGATGCGCGGTTATATAGCCTGAAAATTCTTGTTAACCGAACATCATTTCCGTAACCGGCTTCACAATTACATATTTCCTAAATTAAAAAAATGTATTTCATTATCGTATGCTGGTAACGGAAGAGGTAACCAGTGCTTATTCATGATTCCCCTATATCTGGTTACCCGTAAAGTTCATTACTGTGGCCCCACAGCATAGTCCTAAGGAATTCAAGCATTCCCTGAAGCCGCTTGTATATTAGCTAGCGAAAACTAAAGCAATACAACAACGCAATGTGAAAAAAAGGATAATTGGACGACTACAGCGCGACACGCACACTTCCCTAGGGAAGAACTCGCCTGACGGCATGGAAGCTAATCATTTCAATGTGAAAAGCTCTGTTTTCGACATGGTTGAGAAATGTCAGCAATACAAGCAGAAAGACACAACCAACTTACCGTGGGACCGGGCGAGTGCTGAAACAAGAATGACGCAGCTCAGAACACTCGGAAAACTCATGGCTGCAGCGTTAGGCCTTGCGGTGAACTCAAACAACTTAGAGAACCTAACCAAGCGGTGTGTGAAATTCCAATGAGTGAGTGTCTTGCGGAGCTTCGAGCGCCCTTGTCAGCAGACCGGGAAGCGAAGACCAGCGCGTCGAGACCTTGTCCCTGCTACGTCATCGGCACACGTCACGTTGGCAGCCATTGTTTTGCCCCGGTGTGTGAGGTTTCTTCCACTAGGCAGTGACACAGAGTTTCCAAAATCAGTGCTGAACTTGTATACACTTGTGTGCATGTGTTTTAAACTTAGATCCTGCCAGCGGAGCTGCCTTGTGCACTTCCTTCAGGTCGCTTTAGTGTGTCAAGAACGATCTGTTCTCTTTTTCTAGCACAGTTGTAGTGAGGTGGGACAAGCACGTAAACATAACAAGGGGCTAGAGCAACGGCTCTTCTATATGTTATTGTTGCCGTCGCTGTTTCTTTTTCTTTCCTTCTTTTTCTTTTTGTGGTTGCTGCCGTTGTTGGTGGTGCTGGGGGTTGTCGTCGCAGTCTCAAAACATATTGCTGATGTTTTGTTTATTGATCCCATTGGTCGTGGCGCCTACTCACAGGAGATGATTGGCTATGAATCGGGTAGGTGAATCAAGTGGATAAAAAAACAAGGAAATTAGCACTTTTGATGTTGGGCCTTACAAGCTAAAATTTTTTGTGTGGGGAAAAAAAGAAACATACAAGAACGCAGTTAGAACGAAACCGCAGAAAACATGTATGCCCACGGTTATGGCGTCGTTCGTCGTCGATGATGATGATAAGCTAAAGCATCGGCTCCATCCGGGCATTATTGCTTTCGTGGTTGTTTGCCGTTGGCCATGGATGTTGAGATAAAATTAAGTTCTCAGGTTTTATGTGCCAAAGTCGCCATGCCGTAGTGGGGGACCCCGAAATAATACTGACCACCTTCAGTTCTCAAATGCGCAAAGTAAACCCGAGTATGCGAGCGTTTTTCCATTTCGCCGCCATCGAAATGCGGCCGTCCCGGGCGGGATCGAGCCTGCTACCTGCAGTCCTGCATCATAACGCCATAGCCACTGCGCTACCACGGCGGCTTGTGATGGCTGTTCTTGTGGCCTCCAAACATGCCCTCGGCCATGGTGGCGGAGTCGTCATCGTCGATGATGTTCGCGTTGTCAGCATTGCGTCCATAGCGTTCGTGAAAAACGCCAGCCATGATTGGTATGACCCATGTTGTCATGTTCATTGCCTCTGATGTAGTACAGCCTCTGTCGTACTTAAGCCGAACGTTCCTTAAGTGCAACTTCTCGCTTTCCCTGCGGTTGGTGCAGTATTATAATGTTCTGGTTGGTGCGCCTTTCAACTGCGAATAGCTTAGTGCCTCTACCTTCCAAGGCCTTTAATGTTTGCTCCTTACGGGCCACGTATGTTATAACTAAGCCACTAGAGGGGCCCCTTGATCTGTCCGGTATAGAACGACGGTGGCTGTACACTAATAGTGTCTGGACATTCCACATGGATGCAGTAAAATACATCCAATTCACACGCTTACTTTTCCCAGTTTATTCAATTGAAAGAACATTGATATCTTGTTTTTCATGCGGTGTTAGATTAGTAATAAGTCTGACGCATCAACCTTTCTTTTTTTACGATTTCCTAAGCTTTTCTTTCAAGATGGCACGGATAAAAAATTACGTCCAGCATTCAGTACAATTTAACTTCCTTTTTTGAAAAATCGAAAGAATGTTTAATGAAATTGCTTCGACTGCGCCGTCTACGAGTTTTTCTACGTTTCACAAGCCACTTTAACTGGGAAGGCGAGAGTCATGGTTAAGCACAATTTCTATTTCTTTTTTTTCAGCAGAAAGGACATTAATAGCAAGAGCTTCTGACACAAAAATCAATTTCAATTGTCCAGTTGGCAGCATTGCCTGCGGAGAAGGCTGGCGCAAACGACGTTGTTCGTTGGACTCGATCATTCGCGTGGCGCTGCTACCGGTGGTTGAGCGATGACAAAATCGCTGTCCTCATCGACCTGCGAATTTAAAGAGAACCAATGAAATCACACGAGTGTGCAATCGAACAAACAAATGGCGAAAAAGTGGAAAGGAGGAAAGATAAAGGGAACAAAACGTCACTTGCAGCTGCTCACCTAGATAGACTATCTCACAGCCACGCAAAACTATAGGTAGCTTTAGACACGTAATTGAGCCGACATGTGTAATACATTACAGGATGTTCGCTTAGCTAATGCTTTCTGTAGTACCCCATTCCTCGGGAGATGAGTTGTTATCCGGGTAACATGAACATAAAAGTGCAGATTTTTTTATAAACTGTTTTATGTTCGAGGGAACATTGATAAGGCTTGAACAGTCAAGAATCGCGAAGTGTGCTTTGGACAGAAAAAAAAACTGATAGTCATCTATTATGCAAAAAAGGTGGGGCGTTCAGACAGCACACAAGAGAAGAGAAGTGAATAACATGAACGCCGAGCACCTTTTTTACATAATGAATCCTTACCAACTAGCTCAGCTTTCTGTCGTTCTAAGATAGTCATCTGACATTAAGGGGCAGGAAGATGGGAGGGGTCATTAGAGAAAAGCCAATATTCTCGTTGACATTGAGAGGAGAAAATGCAAGCGTGAGATCACGTAACAGCGTAGAAGTTAACGGCATATGTAACTCGAGGAAAAAGAAAAGAGAGCACATCTGAAAGCGACCTAGAATTAGAGAGATTGGTCAGATAAGAAAAGGTTGTAAGCACACAAAGGAGACGGTTGATGCAGAATAGAGATAATCTAAAATCACTGGAAAAGGCCGCCTTCGCCATAGCGATGGTGGAGGTGATTGTTGTGATGAGGCTGATGCTGGTAATGTGCTAATTCTGTGTAGGTTGGCAGCTGTGATATTCGATCCGACCCAAGGTCACATATTCTATGTTTCTTTTTCTTTTATCCTTTCTAGTGAGCTATACTCGTGCCAAACGTGTGGCAAACCTTGATGGACGGAAAAACTGAGGGACTATTGTCAGCAGAAAAGTGAAAGTTTGGTTATACAAATGTGCGAAAAGAAAGCACAATACAGGGCATATTACAACCTACACAAAGTAGTCTAGTGTAAAAGGCATTAGTTATTCATTTGATGATTTGTTGCCACTATGCACTGATCGGAACGGCCAGAACAGAATACAGCTGAAAGATGAACGAGATTGGTTGCATTTGCCACTACCCCGTTCCAGAGGGGATGCTCCCAATCATTCATCCATACGCTCATCCATCCGACCCACCCACTCGTTTATCCATTCGTTCACTCACCCGCCTATCCACCCATCAATTCATGCGTCTATTCGAAAAGCCTTCATGCAAGTCTACATCCATCCATCCATCCATCTTTTGATGGCTTCAAGGCAAACTAAAAACTTCAGCTCATTCGAGTATGTCGTACGATCGAAGTTAGTTTTTAACTACAAAACAAGATGTCAACGGACAAGGAATGTAGAAAATAGACTTTTCTGATTGTGTATGTACTATTTTTTCTTTTTTCTACATTATAGAGTCCCTCGCCAGGTTTGGGTACCGCAAATAGAGAAGCATGGCGTGTAGATTACGCGTTGGCGATTCTGTCCGTAGATTATCAAACCGTTTCGTAGAGCGAAAACAGGTTAAAAGCACTATTGGAGATGGAGATTGGAGATGGAGCCCCGCTTACTTCTATAGAGTCAAGCTCACGTTCAGAAACGCATCAACGTAAGACACACTGCCTGTAACGTCAGCGATTGTGGTACGCGGCTTCAGTACTTCGCCCCATGCGGAATGCGCGAAACTACAAATGCAAGTGTGCCGCGCAGAAAGAAATGTAAGGGAATAAAAAAAGAAGAGCCGTAGTTTAGCCCGAAAGTCAAACATTGATGGCGATAGCAAAATAATATACAAGTACGCGAAGAAAGTTTCGTGGTTTTATCGGCTGTCTTGCAATTGCCATAAATACTCGCTTATTGATGGAACTAGACATCATGGTGTCACGCTGTCCGTCGCGGTATCCTAGTGGTCATGGCATCGCGCTTGAAAGGTCAATGTCGTGGGTTCGACCCCGGCCGCGGCGGTCGCATTGCGATGGGAGGAGAACGCGAAAGCTCTCGTGCACCGTGCATTGGGTGCGCGTTAAAGAACTCCTGGTGGTCAAAATTAATCCCGAGCCCATCACTACGGCGTGCCTCACAATCATATCGTAGTTCTGGCACGGAAAACCTCAGAATTATATTTATTTATTTATTTATTTATTTATTTATTTATTTCACGCGCGCACAGGCCAACATGAACACGATGACCGCAAACACTCACTGTCACAACGCATGGCGTCTCGGAAGTGCCGGCATGGAGGAGCGAACGCTTCGGGTCGCCTCTCGTTTCAACGCGTACGTATACGCGTGTACGACGCTTCTGATTACGCGACCTCCAGCAACGGGCGCGAGAGAGCACAGCGCACGTGAAGAGACCGGCCATCTCGACTCGGCCGTTCCTCGCAACCGCCGCAGACTAGCTCCAAAACGAGAGACGCGTGGGCGGCATCGCCATCCTTCTCGGCTCCCCTTCGCACGCTTTGCCTCGTACCCGCTGCAAACGGCGCGCGGGGCACGATCTTATCGCACCTGGACTTTATGCCGAACCTCACGGCGACACCGACGGTGACGACGACGACGAAAATTTAGTCTGGAGTACGCGCGTAATTTCTGTCGCAACAAAAGAGGAGGCGGGGCTTGTGACGTAAATGTGTCACGGTTTCTCCCGGCTCCGGTGTGAGAGAAGGCGGGGAAAGAATGGCGCTTGCCGGCGATAGTCAATGCAGAGGGAGAGAGTGCTGTTAAGCTCACCTCTCGGCATCATGGCGACGCAGCATTTCAATTTCTCGTATGCCCTTTAATAACAAACCTGTGCGAAAAACATTTTGCGGACGATTACGATACTCCCTAATGCGAAATTTGAGTGCAGCTGTATATGTGTTTTCATTTCGCGATATATTGGTTGGCGTCGACAATCTGTCTTGTGCGGCACGTTGCAAACGGAGCGAGGTGGGTCGCGACTGCCTCGCTAATCAGGAGATCGCGAGAGGCAGCGCGTGGGTGACGCGTGGACGCGATTGGGAACAGCCGCCGCAGACGGACCTCCGCTCATGCAGCGCTTTGTTTACATACAGACGACACGCGCTATTCTGGCGCCATCTCGTAGCCATCGCCGCCCGGAATCCCGTCTTTCGTAGCACTACGCTGTCCTTGTCACGCCTTCGCCATACCCTCCTCCTTCACTTTCCTCCTCGCGCTCTCTTCGCTGTAAGCGTGTTTCATCAGCGCTTCCGGTCCGCTCTTTCATCCTTTTGCTGTGCTCGTTCGCTCGGTCACGAGGACGCCAACGGACGGCGACGACGATCGCCTCAGGAACGGGCGCCTAAGAGCTGCGCTCTGACATTCTTGTAGTAAAGAGGTCCCTAGATGGCGCTTTACAAGTCCCAATGTATGGCGAAAATGTCCGGTGAAGCGCGGTGTGCGTCCCTCTATACTTTTTGTAGTTTGCGAGTAGCGCCCATGTTTGCTTGCTACGTCCCTCCTCTGTTGCCTCTTCATTCTGATGATGACAATGCATCAAACTGCTGTGGTTTCGGTTCTCTTACAGTTTCTCAAGTGCGGACGCAAAAAAATGAACTCACATGACATGGTCTTCAGGAACTCTTTGAAAATGGCCGTCAGGATGCTGGGCAGAATGGCGAACGCGCCTCGGATGATGTCGCACAGGGTGTCTCGAGTTACGTCCTCGAAGCTTGCGGTCAGGGCGTACTCTATCAGGCACTGCAGGCGAGGGTTTGAAAAGGACAAAACAAAATTATGCCTAGTATATGGAACGCATATTGGAACCCACGAGCAGCGAAGCTTTAGACACGCGCTCATATAATTAAATGGCATGCAACTAAATGTGATGCTTACAATCATGTTTATCGTCGACGCCGCGACGTCACGAGGGCTAAAGCGATGTATGACGGTTGTCGACGGGAAGACTGGTGATGCGCTGCACTAAACGAGCTAATACGCCGCATATGCAAATACATTGAAGGATTCTCTGCACCTTGTGTCACAGAGACGCGTGCCCATTCAGTGGTATTGGACAGGAATGGAAACATCCGCATACACCCAATGGTACAAGTGCGGGGTAGCATAAGAATAAGGAATCTAAGGAAATCAAAGAAAACGTTCACTGTCATTCACTGTTCTATTAAGAGGCCCCCGTGGTGTAGAGGTTCCTATCAGTCCACTTTATTACGTATTACGTGGATTAGGACCGGACTTATTGTTTTGTTACACAAATGTGCGCGCACTCGCACAACTTTGGCGGTCAAAATTTCGTCTTATGTACGCCGGTTTAATGGCGACGCAGCACTGAAATTTTGAAGCTTGGAGCTTTAAAAAGAAAGGTCCGTGCAATGTATTTACACAACATCGAAGCACTTGGGTGGATGATTCCCTTTCATCAAAGTGTTTTTCTTTATCCTCTCCAGAGTCGTGACGTTAATTCAAGCAATGTTTATGAAAGCAGATAGCAGTGCTTATGAAAAAAACAACATCGCGTGAGAAGTAGCGAGCAGGTGATAAACAAGAGGCATCGTAGATTCGCTGGTGAGTCATAGTAATACTTTTGTTATTTATTGTGACGTACTGAAGCCCCAAAGGGCTGTTGCCGGAACTGAGAGTAAAAAACATGAAAAAAAATTGTGAACCACAATTTGCTAGAGAACTTCTGCAAACGATGAAGATTTCAAATCACGTGACGAAACGTTCTGGTGTTCCACAGGGCGGGGAAGAAATAACTGCTTTTAAATTTCTCAGTGTGAGGATACATGACTATAATTTCAACGCATGGTATTGTCCGTTAGGTGTGGGCCCGGTGGGAGTGATGCAGTTGCTGCGGAGATGATATTGGGAAGATACTAAGTTTAAGCACTCGACAAGGCCACGAGTAGGGAAAGGGGCAAGCTGAACATTGGGTTATAGAAGTTGCATAAACAATGCCTCAGAAAGGCTGGCCGACGTATCTACATGTGGACCTGTTTTTTGTCGAAGTTAGCCTTGTCATCCCCGGTGGTTTAGTTTGACCTGGTTAGTAGGGTGACGTGACGCTCAGTAGTTGTCGGCTACGGCTGGCTGCCGCCCACAACGACCGAACGGGACCTCACCTTACTTCTAGGCATTATGTAATAAATCAATTTTGTCCGCTTTAAGTGCCTTAATAGGCGCTGTTGACAAAATTGTGATATCGTCTTTCATTGCAGAGTTGCAAACGCCTTATACAAAGATATATGCACCTGTCAAAACGTTGGCCAGACTTCCTCTGTTCATGTAACTTCTATATTCCAGCGTGCTACTCCATCTGTCGGCCCCCTTACTCATAATAAAGGTGTAAACATGATATTCAATTTTCTTTTTACTTCGAGAGCTTCAAGAACTTCTAGTCAGCATTTCATTACTCATAATTGCAGCAACGCTGATCAAATCCGGTGCAGTGCATATCGTAAAAACTGAGTTCTGTGTTTCCACGTATCTACATAAAAACTCCCGAGCTAGCGCTTTCTCTTGAGAACTATCTAACGTCGTCTCTGAAACACACTCAGCATACCTCTTGGGTGCTTCCAGTCCTAGCATGGAAGAGCAGTAACTAATTTCATTCGGCTTACTTTGAGCAGTACCAGTGACGCTGAACTAATCATATTTCATGTGACCATAATCATGTGACCAACTTTACAAGTATATTGAGAACAGCCAAAATAAATCGGACAGGTACTCGTTCACTTCATTCGTACCTGTATGCAACAACCACAGTGTTATTTAGCAGAGATAGGAAGGCATTCTTACCACTATAAAATCTACGAAAGATGAGACCACCGACTCCTGCGGAAAAAAAAAAACGAGGAAGGGAGACATTGAGACATAAGCACAATTTGTTCAACGTGTTCATGTTCGCAATTTCAGTGTGGTCGGAATGTTCTCACATGGCGTGATTTATTGTTTTTACGCATGGCTCGACAAAAGGAACTAATACACAAGTCTCGGAAGAGGAGGGTATGGTCAGGATGGTCATTAGAGACCACGTGACTGGTTCCCACCCTTCACTTTACGTTTGTTGGCTACAGTCCTTAAATGGACACTGAAAAAAAAATAACTTGAGTTGGATTAGTAAATTATCGTTATAGAATACAAAAAGACAGTATCTTCCTGTAAGGAGGGTTAACGTGCTAAGAAATCCGAAAAAAACCACCAGACGGGTCGTGACAGCACCTGCAAGATTGAGCACTAGCGAGGCCGTGAGGTCGTGAACTTTTAACGTAGTCTGTTTGGGTGTTGTCAATTTTTTTATCGGTAAATATGGACTACATTTCATACTAAAGGAGTCAAAGACTGAACATATCAAGTTTGGACAGCGTCTTTAACTGTACCATACTGGCCTGAATGCGAGAAGTTGCGGCAAATCAGTTCTGCGGAAGCCCTCAATATTTAGCAAGCTTCATGACAGGGAAAGAAAATTTCTATACACGCGACTTCAAGCACGAAGCTACAACGGAAACCGACAAGGGTCTCTCAGGAAGAAGGCTTCGGAGTTTTAAGCAAATGAATCCGTCCTGGCCCGAGCTCGAACCCTCTACCAACGCCTATCGGAGTGATAGCTCTACTACGTGAGCTAGAAAGGGCGTTAGCAGATTAATTGCAAAGCGAGGCCTGAATCGACCGACAACTCGAGGCGAAGAGACACTGGATATGACAAATCAGTTCTGTTGGCAGCGGCAAGTCGCTACAACTGCTTTAAGTCTGAGGATGAAGATTTTTTTCCCCTTTCGCGCGAGCAAGTACTTCGAAATCCATGACGCCAAGGATTCTTGGCCTGTGATGGAAGGCTTGATTTTGTTTGGCAGTAATGAATCTCTTACAGCGAAATTGGCAAAGAAGGTTTTGAAAGAATACCTTATCTCAGGCTAAGCCTGTTGAGCATTTCTCTTCCGTTTTGTGAAAGTATTAATAGCGCCTAAGTGCCATCACACTCGTATAAAACATTAGCATTAGTATTCGTTAACCTTACATACAATATCAGCATACAACATTAGTATTATCATTTGTAAACATCAGGTGGAACATAAAAATTTTTTAGCATTAAGTGTAGCCTGAGCGCTACCATAGCACAGTAGCATTTGTTAGCGTATTGCGTAGAATGTTAGCTTTGGCATTTGTTAGCGCTACATAGAACATCACCACTACCATAAAACATTGGCATTGATATTTGTTAGCATCAGCTAGACTCCAAGCACATTCACACAGAACATTAGAATTTGTTAGCATTAGAAAATGAGCACAGGCATAGTACATTATAATTTGTTAGCATTCGCATAGAACATTAGAATTTGTTAGCATTAGACAGAACGTAGGCGTTAGTGTAGATTATTAGCCCTTTTCGCTTTCGATACATGAGCATTAGCATACCAAATTGGCATTAGAATTTGTTAATATGGCATAAACTACAAGCATTAGCATAGATCCTTAGCATTTGCGAGTATCAGATGGAACGTTCTTAGCATCAGCATATAACACGAGCATTAGCACAGATCATTACGATTCGATAGCATTAACCTAGAAGGCAAGCATTAGCAATCTCGGGCTTTCTGCCACCACACCATTGTTTTCAACTTCACGAAAGCCACTGCATCACAATCTTGTCGGACGCAAAAAAAAGAAACTTGTCGGCGGGGTTCACCTGAATCTAAGACCTTCAGCCCATGCTTACCTTGATCAGGCGTCCCTTCTCACACTGCTCTAAGGTGTTGTCGAAGCACTGCAAAAAAAAATAACACCAGTAAATTTTGAAGTTAAGCTTTCTATACGAACCCTTCTGGACTTTGCTGAAAGTGTTTGGTGCTGCCACTGTCTCGCTGAATAGCTCCAGGACGAGATAGCACGCACATGCTTCATGTATAGCCTTGTATATGGCCACCTGCACTAACCCCACAAGCATGCTGGAGACCACTCTGTTGTCAACGGGATTGCGCACTGGAACATCAAGCGTAACCCAGTCGTTTGCTCACTGCAACAAATATCTACTCTTTCGAGTGCATAACTCCGTTGTCAAGTGAAGGTTTTCTTTGGTTTTCTTCAAGGAATTTGGCGCGTCTGTGTGGTCGGCTTCTTGTCGAATAACCTGGGGGAGGAGGGGGGGAGGCGGATTTTGGAGATGGTGCAATATAGTAAACTGGGCTGATCCCAGAGATGCGTGGTGAAAGGTGTACCGATCCCTGAGGCAGTGTAATCCGTGGTCGCGTGCACCATGCGAGACAGTAGTAGCAAAATCGTTTTTGAAGACCAATAACATCATAGCCAGGATAGGAACTTGAAATTCACATGAGAGGTTTGTTACAATTTACTAATGCTATAGCAAAACAATAAGAGGCAACGTACTCATCACTCTAACGAGAACGTGCGACACACTCGCCGTGGTTGCTCAGTGGCTATGGTGTTGGGCTGCTGAGCACGAGGTCGCGGGATCGAATCCCGGCCACGGCGGCCGCATTTCGATGGGGGCGAAATGCGAAAACACCCGTGGTACTTAGATTTAGGTGCACGTTAAAGGAGCCCAGGTGGTCGAAATATCCAGAGTCCTCCACTACGGCGGGCCCCATAATCAGAAAGTGGTTTTGGCACGTAAAACCTCATAAAAAAAAGGGAACGTGCGACAAGCATCGTTTGAGAAAGCCCACCTGTGGTGGCCGCATTTCGAGGGATCTAAATGCAAAGACCCTCGCACACTTAGGTTTAGGTGAGCGTTAAGGAACCCCAATTAGTCAAAATTAATCCAGAGCTCCGTTACGGCGTGCCTCATAATCAGATCGTGGTACTGGCACGTAAATCCCAGAATTTATTTTTCGATCAAACAAACAAGGTCGCTTGCGAAAGTATCGCCAGTAAAAAGCGGGCAACTAGTTTGCCCGCTTGTATTCAAGTGGGCTCAAGCTGGGTTGCCTTACCTTGCCAATGCTGTTGGGGAAACCGGCTTTGATAGTCCCGTTACAGATCTCTCTGTCGTGACGCGGAGTGGGAAACTTCTTAGCCATCGACGAAAGGTCAAATTTCTCTGCAAGAAGGAAGCCATAAATTTGGTAGGGCCATGAACAATTTTGGTGCACGAATTTGGGTGCAAGCCTATGCCAAGGATGCGATACAGTGCAGACAATTAAGCGTAGGAAGAAACAAATAATTAAGCCAGTTAAAGCATGGCGGAAAAATATTTGTCATGTGTAATAGAAGTGTGGAAAAAAAACAATTCAGTGGTGATTCAGCGGTAAATGCGACAAGAATGCGGTAGCATTACGTCGAACCTCTTTGTGGTCCTGGATGCTTCATTTGAACCGCGTTCACCACATTGCAAGGTGTTGTTTAGGAGCTCACACGGCACACATTCTGCCTCTTCGAGGAGCGAAGCACAACTGACTGTGGTCCCCGGAGCAGCCCACTGTCAGTTGCACTATATCATTATCAACAGCCTATATATGGACACTGCAGGACGAAGGCCTCTACCAGCGATATATATATATATCATAAGATGTCAACAAACAAAGACACCAAGGACAGCATGGTGGAAATTACTTGTACGTATTAATTGAAATTAAGAAATGATAACTAAATGGAAATGAAAGTGGATGGAAAAATAACCTTCCTCGGGTGGGATATGAACCCACGTCTTCTCATTACGCGTCCGGTTTCTTACCAGTTGAGCTACCGCGTCACCGTTTTCTCGTCCGAATACTGGGGTGTTTATGTTCTATCTACTAGAACTAACCCTGGGAGCGTTAGCCAGCGCCACCACTCACAAGCCTTGGTGGCGTACACACGTACACGTGACGCCTGCGGCAGAAAGAGCATGTTCCCCATCCACCGCCAAGGCGTGCGAGTGATGCAGCCAGCCTCGGCAAACCAACTCACCTTGATGAGATTCCCTTCGCTTTTTCCCTCGAAAAGTCGGCCCAACACGTGACCGCTGGCACTCAGCTTATTGGCCGAGATTGTATGATTCCCGGTAGTTTCTAATCGGTGCTCACTTGTTCGGCTGCTCCGCCTTCAGCTCTGCCTGCGGAGCGCGAACGGACTGGGAGCACTAAAACCAACCACGCGCTCTGACGTGGCGATCACGTGTGGGACCGACTCGTTTGGGTTCGATCGTGTGGAGCGATGTGGCCCTTCCTAGGTATTTCCGTCCTCCATGAATTATCCAATGCAGAACGCGCCGTACGGCCAATAGAATGCACCGCGAGGCAAAAAAAAAAGGGAAGAGAGAGAGGGGGGGAAAAAGGGAGCCAGGGCTCGTGGCGTAAATGTGATGCCGTTCCTCGGTTCTGGTACGGAAATCAGGGAAGGCAAGCCGGCAGTCGAGGTAAAGTCGGGGTCGGGAAAGTGGGCCCACCTTGGCAGTGAAGCTCGCTTCCTGACAGCGGGACATCTCAATTACTTTAATCTCCTTCAATAATGCTGCAATTTGACATATTATCGCGATAAAACGCTTCTTACATGGCACCTTACAACTTCCAGTGCATAACAAAAATCTCCAGTGGTGCTTGGTGAGGGGCCTAGTGAGGGACCCTTTGGGGTGCACCGTGACCATCGCGTGCAAGCTGTCACACAGTGCGTGTTACACTTGGGAATATCCGTGGTGCTTGCTCACGAACCGCCGCGCCAGTGGTCGCCAGTCTGGAAGCTGCGCTCCCAATAAATTATTTTTTGTTACAAATTTTCAACCGTAAAGCATTCGAAGTTGTGAAAACCGGTTATGCTCATAGCTGAAGAGCCTTCAACGTGGGCTAAGCTTACGCTGTGGATTAAATGGCACCAGCTTGTTGAGCAACGAGTAGCAAATCTTCTCTGTGAGGAAAAACGCCTGGGCAGGACTCCATCGGTTCAGCAAGCCGGTGATGGTGCACTGCGATTGATGAGATGCGTCAGAGAATCTTGGAAGCGCGTTAAAGAATAGTAAGACCGGACACATTCTCACTTAGCTCAGATTACGTTTTTGACTTGTCATTTACGTCACGGAGCTGTAAATAATTTGCTGTATTACTTGTTTCAGTTATCAAACGCACGAAGTGACAGACAATGAAGCCAGAAAAATCATATGGGAAGGCAATCGTTATGTTTAATTTAAGCGTAAAAGCAATTGGGTAAGGGAAATGAAAGTGAACGTAAAGATAACTTGCCGCATTTGGAAGTCGATCCCACATCATTCGCATTACCCGGGCAGCGCTTTACCGTGGATGGGTGGATTCTGTGAGCGTCAGCTTTCAAGCGGGGCGGTTTGCGCCACCAAGCTCTTATTATTATCTTGCCTAAGATCCTAACTACACTTAGAAGAAAAACACGTACAAAACCCAGCATGAAACTTCCTGAACCCCTATTGGGAACTTTGTTTTTTATGCCTCCGTCTGTGTTTCGCCTCCGCACTTTTCTGCCACCAAGCTGCCAATCTCCTCTTACTAATCTCTATTGCGTACATGCTTACTTTCCCCCTGCTATCGCTGAACTCAAGGGCTTCAAGGAGGCCAAATGATCTTAAACCACAAAAGGTTGCGGTCTGCGTTGTCATACGCTCAGGGAATGTCTAAGAAAGCCACATATAATGGCCTCCTTTCTTGTTTGGATATTTCAATACACTCAGTAAGAACAAATAAGGTGTGACCCAGACACCTACCGATTCTGAAGCCATTCTTAAGTTCTCCCAATATGCCATTATTCTCTGACAATGCTTGCAGTTTCAATTTAATTGCCTGCATTCCTAACCTGCATATTATCGATGTAATGGTCACCAGTCTATGTGAGACCGGTGACCATCGCCCCTTTTAATCGTTAGTGGGAGTTAGTGGGTGAGCTTACGAGCTTAAGTAATGTGGAAGGATGTGATTTCGCTCCCCTCCTGCTGCGACTTCTCTTTTCACCCACTTTTAGTTCACTTGACCTGATTATTTCTCCGTTTCAATTAAATATAACAATTACCTTCCCCTGCGCTTACTCAGGCTTCGTAGTCTCTCACTTGGTACGATTTTGGCTAGCGAAAAATCGAGCCCCTCAGATCCCCCTATAGGTGGTGTCAGAATCGACGCCACAGTGATGGTTGCCTCTAAAAACGGAAAGAGGTATCCAAGGCTATGCTTTTGCGGGCTGCATGCGCCGGAAGTGATTGCGGAACCGGATACAAGTCAACACCGCCATGTTTGGACACCACCTATTCTTCTAGCTCATTGTTCCTACGAACCGGTTTCGGCTTCGGTACCCAGCCGGTGGATTCGTCATGATACACTGCCTCGCTCTGTCGAACCGTTCTTGCAGACGCTGCGGGCCACCGCATGCGAGCGGAGCCAAAACGAAAGCGCCCAGCACTCTTTCTTTTTATATTATTTCTTTTTATAGCAACGTCCTCATACCTAACCTAGTTCCTACATAACGTCAGCTAATCTTGCTCTGTCATGACGCCAAGACTGTATCGACTACGATAGGTCCGGCTTTCAGGAATAACTTTCGTATAAACTTTAAAAATATGCATTTGCCAACCTTAGCACTTGCCAAGTGTCGTCATTTTTCCTGAGAGAAGTCTGTGGTCGAGTTTCTGCTATTTTGTAAATATATGCCTTAGTATTTATTTAAGGAATAAATGGCGCCCGAAATACACAGGTCGTTCTGTCACTGATAGCCTCCCATGCCACCAGCCATCTAATATTCATGCATTCCTTATCTAAAAAACCCATAGGCCCCGTATGAGCATATGTGGGTCCCATATAAAAGCCAGTGTTTGTTCCCATATATCATATGGTGGCCTCCCACGGATGTGTTATGGAAGGTAGAAATGGACAGAGAAACGAGATTAAACGTTTATTTTAACTTTCGTTTATGTGAAATCGAACTGTTTTTCAAGCTATTCAGTAAATTTGCACTTTCGTTTTCAAATTATTCCACGTTCATCCAACACTACATGCGCGACAAGTAAGACCGCATGGTTAGTGCGCTTTGGCTTGGCTATGGCTCGTTAGCCAATGCACAGGGAAGTTCATTGCACCGATATAGAGAAAACGTACGAGTCGCAACTGGTGATGCGCTCTAGGAGGCCTGCGATCTTCTAATCGTTGACTTGCCATAGCGTAATTGATTATAATCGCGCTTTCGTCAGCAATCGCGCCATTCTGACCAAACGCACGAGGCCAAGAAAACAGTTCGCTTTCCGAACCATTATGAGATCGCACAACTGGTTCTGCTGCTTCACATCCGGCAGTGTTTCGCTTTGCCGCCTACCCCTCGAGTATTCATGAAGGTGGCGCTACCACATCCGCGAATGTGAACAGCCAATTCGGCACAACAGCTGGCCAGGCATTCCCGGGTGAGGGGGGGGGGGGGGGCGAATTCTGTAAGAGTCCACCTAGTGGACATCACCATTTCTTCTGCTGCTGAAGTGATGATTGGCTGGAGTGCCTGCCTCCTTCTGAAGCGTACCCCAGCCCAGCCTATCAGCACTTCAGCAGCAGACGAATTGGACATGTCATCTAGGCGGACTCTTGCAGAATACCCCCCCCCCCCCCAGAACAACGCGAGTTCCGGAGAGGTTGAAGCGGGTCAGAACAGCGTCCCACGCGTAAGCCACGGGACAGCCGGAACACGGCGCTAAAAACGTCACGTGTCCCATCTAAGTCGGAACGTCTTGCGACCTCATTAACTAGCGGTACCACGGCTATGTTGGTTACAGTAAATAAATTAGACGTGTTCGAAAGCCTGCTTAGGGAATTTTGCAACAGTTTGCAAGGCTACGTCCGCCTGCAGCAAGCAACACTCTCACCTCGTTTTGCCGGAAGATGGAACGACGGAACTTACCGCAATCAATTTCACTAGTCCTCGCAGAAGGGTCTTGTCAGGTCAAGCGCACATGAAAATAGAAAATGTGACACTCGCTGTCATTCGTGATCGACGACTCGTCGGAGCTGCTCTATCTGAGCCAGAAAGGCTTTACCAAGAAAGGCAAAAGGCCCTACGGCTCTACCGAGTAATTCCTTGCTTTTTGTTTAGCACAAATAAACATATGCACGCAAATACGCAAATCGAGATACAGAAAGAGAGGGAACCTAATGAGTCGCTATCTGGATGAGCTTATTTATATCAGTATAGTGAAGTAGTAATTAAAAATTCACCAATGCTTCCCCTACCGGAAAATGAGGGTAAGCTAAGCTTGTCCTGCGTTCACCTGACCTTTATCACGGTCAAGTAACCCACGGGTAATGGTGCCGGATTGCTTCGGCCTCCCGCTCCCGCAGCTCGGGATCTTTTGCTCGTTTCCGTCGGATCGCCTGGGCTAGGGCGACGCTAACGGCTGGATCGGCGCGTTGACGGCGAGCCCTTTCACGGGCGAGTCCTCGCCGCAGCTCGTCGAAGGCTGCCAGTTCCTCCGGGGAACGGACAATGCGTGTCCCTCCCATATGTTTTCCGAGAAAGAACTGAACGGAAACGAAGCCGACGGGCAGCGCGCGCGAGACCCTTTCCTGACTTTTCCCTCGCCGACAGAAGCGAAACGGCTCTGATTGGTTGAGCGCGTGACGTGAGCGCGGGCATAGCGCGGGCCTATGCAGCTGCAATCCTTGCTAATGACTCACGTTCAGGCACCGGCGCAGTTGTCAACTCATCAAACCGCCCTTTCCCGCAGCTACTCTGCTCTGGGAGCAACTGGGTTATTTTTTTTTTCCTTTGCGGAACTATCTCGGCACCGAAACTTGTGAGCCAATACAAGCTTCACTGGAAAAAGAACCAGCGAACATGCATACACCCGAGGAGGTCTCGTAGATGGAAAGTGAACTGGGACTTCCTATGCATGCTAACAGGGATCATAAATCCAAAAGTGACAACAGATAAAACTTGTAATCGCAAAACTATAACTATTATCAATAGGTTAATGAGCGAAGTACAGTGTATGACTGTGAATAAATAAAACGTTAGTAATGAACTTCAAATTTCAAAGGCACGCTATTTCAGTAGTAGAGAAGAAAATTCCAACGAAAAATGCAGGAAAAGAAAATAATAACGGCATAACCTACTCGGTTGATCAATAGAAGCAATTGTCAACCTTACTGCAGGCAACGCTTGCTACTTCATAGATAGGGTGATTGTAATGACATGACAAGGGCAAGAAAATGATTAAAAACAAAATGAAGGAGAAACAAAATAATAAAATTCAAATACCGAATGGCCTGATAATCTCCTGGCTAACATAAACAAAAACAATGCCATCATGGCTAGTCCCAATTTCTGTTCCAAGATCCTAGAAAATTACTAATCGGTACGTTATTTTACACGTATATCGAGCAAAGTCTTTGTCCCCAACCACGCATTGGTATAGCGCCGGCAATGACACATTCCATTTTCAATATCCACATGTCGTACAAACCTTTGTAGTTGCTCCATACTTTACTCAGGAACTCAAATCTTTTGTGTAAACCAGGCCCTCATACTTTGAGCGCTTCTTTCACCTATTTCTTATCTGGTTAGCAAGTACATATAGAAATGAACTGATTCATTCTGTGCAAAGAAAAGCAGGATGAGTAAATACCTCCCCTTGCTTGCACAAATACAGATCTGATCCCAGACACTGAAACGGGAAGAAAAAAGGCAGCACCGTTTATTAGCAGAACAATTTTTACTGTTCCATATAACATAAATTATTCAGGTCTGGATAAGAAATGATGGGAATTGACGGCACAGGTAGCAAGCACATTTCAATGCGAAGTCCGACTGTAGGGGCCGACAATACAATGTCGTGTATTCTGAGAACCTATGTAAATATGAAAGTTAGGAGAACTTTAAGGACGGAGTCAACAGCGCGTAAGCTGAGGACAAGCGAAAGAACGACAACAAAAGCGTTCTTTCACTTGTCGTCGTCCTACGCGCCATTTACCCCTTCCAAATTTGTTACACCAACTAACCCAACGTCGATCCTTCTTACAAGAGGTATTTTGTCCTCTGTTTATCTGGGCCAACCTAAAAGAGAAGGCAGTCTTTCAAAGCGCGAGAGGATTCCCCATCGTAAGTCATGTCATGGTTACAAAGTTTTCTGCGAGCGCATCGTAAACGCGCCTCATCTAACAACACATCAGACATAATCAGAAATCGCTGAATCGGCGTTGTGTGACCATCAAGACGTCTGATCGCGACACAGCACGAACACTATCTACAGACCTGTAGTGGCAAGGATATCTGGTGGGATGAGAGTAGTGCCTTGAAATATGGCCAAGACCACTCTTGTTACGTCGAAAAATAAATAATGTTGCCATTTTGCATGAGTATGTTTAAACAAGTTCTGCTGTTTATCTTGCTCGGTCATCTCCTAAATTAGAAACCATACGAGTTATCGAAGACTGCGAACTTTTTGGATCTGAGCACATGACGATGAACTGCCGTCGTTCAATCATAGCAATATTGTACTGTAAGGCAATAGGCCTCAAGACAACAGGATTCCTGGGCTGCTGAAGTTCATTGCGACGCTGATGTGTTCAATAATATAAGTAGAAAGAGTAATGTAAGGCTAATTTGCTAGTATTTGCTTATTACTAACTTAAAGGATACAGTTCATTTCTGGGAACAAGGGCACGGGAGCGATTACGAAGAGAGAATGACCAATCAGAATCAAACTGGGCCCCACGTATGCCTAGAGCGATCCCAGGCAGTTAATTATCATGTGATCGTTATCCAACAATATCTCGCTTGAATATTCTCGTAAAAAAAAATTTGTAGACAGCTTCTGTGCTTGACAAAGCAAACTTATATCGTCGACACAACTGGTATAAACAAAACAAATTATTGCTAAATGCCGCATGCTTCGTCAGTAAGAGCACCGGCAATACATCACTCTTCCAGCTAAACCGCCTGCTTGTCGGCGGTGAAATTTCCAAGGTCGTATATTTCGCAGGATCTAGTTTGCTTTCGCGTTACCGAGCATTACCGGAATACTTCGCTCAAAATAAATTTTAACGCAACTCAGAATACGACAATTTAACTGCAACGAAACACTCGCGCCCTCTGTGGTGGCTTTCAGCGCGAATTCTTGTGCCTGGCGGTCCCTCGGAGCAAAGGCTGCAAATGTGCAGCTGTGGAGCGCTATGCGCACGCTTCGTCGTTTTCTTGAAGCCAGCGAGCTGGCGACTAAATCAGCGTCACCTGAGACTAATGGACAAGCAATTATGTTTCGTTTCTTCGGCTGTTCGACCGTTCAGAGCTGACGGGAGAGAAGAGTTAAGGGACCTTATGCGGCAATGGGTCATCGGCCTCATGCGTCGCTAAACGGCCACGTCGCCGTTTGTGCGTTTGCCGAGCGTGGATCACCAGCGCCCACCTGGACTACGACGGGGGCCGGCGCCGACTGTGACGCGCAAATATAGGAGCTCACTTCGAGACGACAACCGCCGCCCTCCGTGGAAGCAGTGACTGCTGCGAAGGCCAGTCTCATTATCCTGACAAGCTGACCGTCACGGGAAGCCCACTAATTGATTCAAGAAGCCAACGTCGAGGACTTCCGTGGAAACTGCGTTGGCTTGAGGTTCCCAAATCCGCCTCTTTCATTTTCCTGTGCTGCCCCCTGCCGCACGCCTCTCAAAACGTTTTGGAAGGGTCCCGGGGCTTTCGCCGGTTGATTTGTGTACCTGCGCCCACGTTGAGTGCGCGTCGGTTGTGCGTTTCGTGGATCACAAATCATTATTAATGGCTTCTTCGGAACGGCATGTCGTTCCTGAAGCCATGTAGCACTCAATGATTACTGGGTGAGCAGGCCTGAGAGCGCTGTTCTGCAAACAGTGCGGCCGATAAAGGCACGCCGAGTTCCGTTTGGCGGCACGGCTGCCTTAGAATTTGTTACTGATTTCTGCACTTGGACATCACTTCTTGCATTCTTTTTACACATTATTTAGACGTTTCGCATATTTAAAAATTTTCTAGCGCAGCCTTCTGCGTCGGATTTATTAAAGCGGTGCACTTGTTTAGATCGACATCTACAGCCGAAAGTCGTTGTTCTCGTCAAATATTGTGGAACTGGTCCAACGCTGATATGAAATAGTGTCAAAATGTTGCAAAACATGCATATCTGCGCATATGTGCCACATTGTTACACCCTGAGACGAGTAAATATGAGCTGCTGAACCACTTACACAACGGCAACTGTGATCCAGATACATATCTTACGGGCTGTTAACTTATTCTCGCTTTTCTTTAACTTCATCATACTTACAGCTTTAGCGTGACATAGAGCATTATTAGAGAAAACTGTGCTCGCGTAAGTGCTCATTTGTAGGCCATGTTGTTCTCTCACGAAAACGCGCGGGTGCTATCGCTCACACGGCGTTGGTATAAATGAGCGAGGCGGTTTTTTATGCTGCCGTATACCGAATACACCATCTCTGGTTTACCGCTTGACGCCGAGGCAAGCAGTGCAACTCTGAAATTGAGAAATGTGTCGGCAAAGCAACACGTACAGGTCCACCCATATACGTAGCGAATGCGGCCGACAGCCTACAGGTACGGTTACGTACAGATGTTGGCACAGCATTGTGTCGCCGCTTACCGCTTATTGTGTACGCGCTGTGCGAAGTGAAGTGTAGCTTATTTCAAATCGCTAAGGCCAGAACTGAACAATAAAAGCAGTTTTGTTCGACCTAACTGCTTACATTCCAGTTCAGGTCCGCCGGTAGCGAGTGCACAAACTCGACGGCGCCAGGTTAACTATCGCTGAACAGGATCGACATTGGCTCAAACTTCGTGGGCACGGGTTGAGAGGGTTAAAGCTTGTGCATTTCAACTTGGTAGGCGTGCTTGACTTATTTTGAGCACGACTAACTATATATGCAAGCGAAGACGCTGTCGCTATCGTGTTGTCGGTTCCATGGCCGATCGCGCGGGGTTAGGTCTAGCTATGGTCGGCACGTTGATTTTGCCGGTATCTTCGACAAGAAAGCCTGTCGCAGTACAACTCGCGCTCGTCGGTTGCGTCGTTGTCGACCTGGTATGATAAAGTGGTTTCAGTGACGCCCAATAGTCGGTCAATCATTGGAGTGAGCGTCCTGTCGGTCTCGTATCGACCCAGTGTTGCCGCGCCTTACGAGTACGTGCAGTCAGGAAGGCGCCACCACCACCAGCAAGTGAGGACCAATGCTGCAAAAAGACTTCGTCAGCAACGTGATGTACTTAAGTGTCGCCCAAGTGTAACGCACGGATTTTCCGTTAAATTAGCGAGCCATTCATGAAAGGCGGCAACTACCTGGCTCACGGTGCAGTCCGGACCACTCGGACGATGCCCTGGCCGCTTTCTGTTTTAAAGCAGAGTTGCGGTCTCACGCTACGCACGTATTCGGCACCGCACCGACGTCGAGCTACCAGTAGAGTTTCAACGCGGTACGCGGCACGAGTGCTTGCAGCAGCGCGCGCCCGAGCGCTTTCTTTTTTTTTATTTTTTTTTCGGGGGAATTCCCGGCGCGCAGCTACACGCGCGACCCTTCCAAAACGTTTTGCGACTAATCCGCTAAGGCAGGGCGCATGCGCCGCCGCGCCATGAAAGAGGCGGATTGCCACGTGGTGGCCTTGTATGCAACGTGCAACGTTGGATCGTGCAATGTTGGAGGCGGAGTCTGGCGGAACTGTGCGACGTCATAGGCGGGATTTTATGAACGGTTCGACGATTGTGATTGGCCGAGAAGAAGGACATTGAGTTCCCTCGATGAGCGAAAGGAGGAATTGAGATGCTTAAAAACAGGAGCGGGATTGTTGTGAAGACGTGCTCGGACATGCAAAGACTTTACCGTGTAGTGTGTTCTAAGAATCATGGAGCCCTTCTTATGAAGCACCATCATGTAAATTTGTATATAAATAATTTTTCTCATCGCTCGGACGTCACTCTCGACCTCTCTTTTTCCCGTCACCTGGCACTGAACCAGCCATGGAACCTTCGTGGCCGCTCGGACCCCCGACTTCACAACAGCCTGTAGTTTAGCTGGAAGAGTGATGGGGGTATCTGCATGGACGCTCCTTTTGACGGAACATTCGACATGTAAGCAGTTAAATTACTCTTCAGTAAGACATGTGTAAGGGGCCGGAATCGTATAGCGATCATTACCTTTCCAATCCCGAGAACGTCTGGCATATTGACATTGATGCAGGAACCTCCCTTTGGTGGCTTAGTTGGACGAGTATGGCCATTTGTTGGTTTTGTTGGATGAAGCGTTGGAGGGCGGGTTGTCCAGACTGGTGAGCTCGATGTCGGGCTAGACGTTGGGATGTATGTGGTGCTTGATGTCGGGCTAGATGTCGGGCTAGATGTTGAGCTATATGTCGGGCTGGGTGTCGAGCTAGACGTCGTGCTGTATGTCGGGCTGTATGTCGAGCTTGATGTAGGGCTAGATGTCGGGCTGGATGTCGGGCTAGACGTTGGGCTGTTGCTTGATGTCGGGCTAGATGTCGGGCTAGACGTTGAGCTATATGTCGGGCTGGGTGTCGAGCTAGACGTCGTGCTGTATGTCAGGCTGTATGTCGAGCTTGATGTAGGGCTAGATGTCGGGCTGGATGTCGGGCTAGACGTTGGGCTGTATGTGGTGCTTGATGTCGGGCTAGATGTCGGGCTAGACGTTGAGCTATATGTCGGGCTGAGTGTCGAGCTAGACGTCGTGCTGTATGTCGGGCTGTATGTCGAGCTTGATGTAGGGCTAGATGTCGGGCTGGATGTCGGGCTAGACGTTGGGCTGTATGTGGTGCTTGATGTCGGGCTAGACGTTGTGCTGTATGTCGGGCTGGATGTCGAGCTTGACGTAGGGCTTGATGTCGGGCTAGACATTGGGCTGTATGTGGTGCTTGATGTCGGGCTAGATGTCGGACTAGACGTTGTGCTGTATGTCGGGCTGGGTGTCGAGATTGATGTAGGGCTTGATGTCGGGCTAGACGTTGAGCTAGATGTCGGGCTAAACGTTGGGCTGTATGTGGTGCTTAATGTCGGGCTAGACGTTGTGCTGTATGTCGGGCTTGACGTTGTGCTGTATTTCGGGCTGGATGTCGGGCTAGACGTTGGGCTGTATGTGGTGCTTGATGTCGGGCTAGACGTTGAGCTAGATGTCGGACTGGGTGTCGGGCTAGACGTTGTGCTGTATGTCGGGCTGGACGTTGGGCTTGATGTTGGGCTGGATGTCGAGCTTGATGTCGGGCTGGATGTTGAACTTGCAGGACTTGTGGTAGTTCCACTTGTGTCGCAGCCACAGCTTGGTCTTGCAGTCGTACTGACAGTAGAGGTAGAAGTAGGGCTGGAAGTAGGGCTAGAGGTAGGGCTGAAAGTAGGGCTAGAAGTAGAGATGGAGGAAGAGCTAGAAGTGAGGCTAGACGTAGGGCTGGAGGTAGAGCTTGACGTAGGGCTAGAAGTTGGAATGGAGCTAAAGCTAGAGGTAGGGCTCCAAGTAGAACTAGAAGTGGGGCTAGACGTAGAGCTATAAATAGTGCTGGAAGTAGGACTAGAGGTAGGGCTGAAAGAAGGGCTAGAAGTAGAGATGGAGCTAGAGCTAGAGGTAGGGCTCCAGGTAGGCCTAGAAGTGGGGCTAGGCGTAGAGCTATAAGTAGGGCTGGAAGTAGGACAAGGAGTAGGGCTGGACGTAGAACTAGAGGTGGGGCTAGACGTAGGGCTGGAAGTAGGGCTAGGAGTAGGGCTGGAGGTAGAGCTAGAAGTAGGGCTGGAGGTAGAGCTTGAGGTGGGGCTAGACGTAGAGCTAGAAGTAGGGCTACTGGTGGATGACCATGCCATGCTTCCGGTGGAGGTGCTGGTAGGCACTGTAAATAAAAAAAAGTTCTTAGGTTTTCTGGAGTAAACCACAAGTACCTGCGAACAACAACACTCTGAAAATGGCTCGATAAATTTATTCAAAAAGAATGCTCCATAAATAAATGTTGGACCTAATCTATTCTACATATCTTGCGCGTTCGTAGAGCTAGACCCACACAACGGGATGGATTGCTGATTCAATCCGTGGATGAGCATGACGTGGCCCGGTGCAGCCGGATCACGCCACGCACAGGGACGTCATAAAGCAGCTGCAAGCGTTGCGATTCGTTGCAGCTAGACCCCGTCACACTCACCTGCGGATTGAATTGACGGTCCATACCGTCATGTGAATCCAGCTTAACATGCGAAGTACTAGCGGAGTCGGTTAAGAACCTCTGAAAGGTCTCAGAGTTCACAAGGTGACGACTTATGTGAACGCTTGACTCACTTATTTACTGACAACGTGGCGTAAAGAGAGTTAAGGGCTTCCAATAAAACCATTGCTCCCGCAGCTATTCATATTGCCTTGCAGAGGAACACATTAATTAATTTCCATTGGAACATTAATTACCATCAGCTGAATGTCAGTGCCTTGTTCATTCGTTCTGTTTTTTTTTTCGTGCTGTTAAGCTTTTCGCTTTACCTTTCAAATACGCAATAGATAGCAAGGCAGCCTAGCCGGCGATAATGACTTTATTGCTGTCTGCCGATCCCATCACCTTCGTTCTCTTCGCGAAGCCATCCTCCCAGTAGCGTAGCCACCCTTCCGATATGGTAACTCTGGCCTGAGCCACATATATGAGAGGAAACAACAACAGCTCCGGCCTGGTGCAAGCTTGCCGTGGAGAGAGTATCCCAGGAACGCAAGGTTTGAGTCTGACTACGTGAATAACATCGCTTCTTGTGCTGAGATTCGAGAAGCTATCTCTGGTCGTACAAACCGCGAAGATCACCCGAGGCAGTTCACGCAAGCACTGACATATTGACCAAAGCATCGTGGAAGCAATTTTTAATGTGATTAGCATTCTTTGGCTACTTTCGGCGTTTTGAGTTTATCTGTATATCTAGCCTAGTACACCGACATAGCGGCCCAAGCTGCCCACCATGTTGAGCTACGAGGTAAGTTCACGTGGAAGTGAAGTCGTCGGAGTCATTCCAGCGTCGTCATGCCAACTTCGTAATTTGGCTCTCGCCATGCCATCGTCGTCATCACGCCTTCTACATTGACCAAGTGACTCAAGTTGTATAATAACATGGGCTACTAGGTACGTTCTCGTGGTCGTGGCCGTTGTATCGTGGTCATTGCAACTGTCATTTGACTGCCGTTACGGTGGCATCGTCGCTTCATGGTCGTCTTACAGTCATCACGCATTCGTTGTCACACCGCCATCGCTTCGTCTTCCGATTCTCGTCATGTGAGCGTAGTCACGTCATTGTCGTCATACAGACTCGTGGTGCAGTGCTTGTCGTGCAATTGTCGTCATACACTTACCGTCACCCCACTGCCCTCATACCGTTGTCATGCCATCGCAGTCATTGTGAGGCACGTCATACAGTCGTCGTCCGTCATTCGTTGTCGTGCCGTTTATGTGATGTCCGCGGTCGTTCAATCCTTGTCATTCTAATTTCTTAATCCGACTCTCGTCATGTCGTCACACAGTCCTCGCCATGCCGAACGCCTTCGTCGTTCCATCGAACTTCATCCTTCGTTGTCATTCTATCGTAATCAAGCCATCGCCAATCAATCCGACTCTCAGTATGACGTCCTCGTCACCCGTCGTCATCATGCATTCTTTGTCATGCCTTTGGCGTGATTCCATTGTGGTCGATCGATTGTCTTCATACACTCGTCATCATCATGGCCGGAACGTTTTCTTTCTTTCGAGGGGGGGAGGGGAGGTCAGCGGCCCGTCCAGCTATCCAAGCTCCACCCACATATATACATCGTCGCACAAATAAACATCTACGAAAACGAGCCATGTAACGCCTTGTGAAAAACTGAAAATATTAATACACAAACACACACTCAAGAAACCTTTTCCTGAAAAAAGGTTATTTGAGAATATAACACATAACATAAACATATGTCAAAATTACACAATATGTAACAATTTCTGAAGACAACTTATGAGTAGAATTGTTAGCATAAAGCAATGTGACTCCATATCGCAATAATTAAATTACATCTCAAAGCAAATGCAGTAGCCACGCGCGAAAGTACGATGTGCGCAAAAATTCGCTGCTGAGCGCGCTCAGAATGAGCGCACCGAATACGATTACTTCTCGGTTGGTTTTATGTATAATACTCGCTATTCGGGGTGCGGCCCTTACACGAATTTAAACGGTAGAAATCTTCCTTCGTGTAATTGTCCTATACATCGTTATCACTAATACTGATTCGCCTTTCCAGTCAAACTGCAGCCTTTAGTTTTCTTTTTTCTTCTTTAGACACTTGTTCTTCGGCGTCCGTTCCCGCGGCAAGCGTGGGCGCCTGTGACGTACCTCGCAACCGGGTGACCGAGCACATCGAAAAATGAAAGCAAATGCGGAGCGCTGCGGTGGAGGAAAAAAAAGCGACGACAGCGAAGAGAACGCGAGGAGGAAAGCGGAGGAGGAGGGCATGGCGAAAGCCTGAGGAGAAAAGCTCAGTGCCGCGCACGAGGGTTTTCGCGGCGAAGATGGCTACGAGATGGCGCCAGAGTAGTGCGCGTCATCTGTATCTAAACAAAGCATGAGTGGAGGTTGTCTGCGGCGGCTGCTGTGAATGGCGCCCACGCTTCACCCACGCGCTCCTTCTCGCGATCTTCAGATTAGCGAGGCAGTCGCGCCACACCTAGCTCCGTTTGCAACCTGCCGCACGAGGCAGACTGTCCGTGCCAGTCAGTGTATCGCGAAGTGAAAACGCATATACAGCTGCGCTCAAATTATGGCTATGGCACCTGGAGGAAAGTCTAGGTGGCGTTGAGCGAACCGGGGAAGGAGAAATGAGGCGAAGGGTCACGGAGCAGGAGGGTAAGCGGAGGCGTGCTGGGTTGACCTCCGGTGGCAGTTCCTACGGGCACTGTGTTTGTTATGGGCGTGCCGGGTTCGTCTCGTGATCGAGAGGCCGAGTGTCGAGCGAGAAGGAGGGAGCCGCGACGCCAGTGACAGCAGGCCAAGTGCGAGTCGACCGACTCTGAAGTCGTTGCCAAGCGCCGGGCTCGAGCTGAATTAGTCCGGCAAAAGGCGCGGGCTTGGCGTGCCGGGGAGACTCCCGAGGAATGTGCCAGGCGCCTTGCCACAATGCAAACATTATACGCGTAATGCACAAAAAGGAAAAAACGCTCATACGCTTGTGCATAATCCGCGTTCACCAAGTGAAACGTCACTGTAAATTTTTTTTTATTGCTGTGACTCCGAGTAAAACCGCCGCTGCCCGTGACGGCTATTGATTCTGATTTCGAATTAATCCGGCTTGGCCTTATTTCGGTTACTGATTAAACTATATATGTTTATGACTTCTGCGTGCAACTAGCGATGTTTTCTTCCCTAATAAATGTCGCAAATTATTACAGAAGAAGAAGAAACATTATTAAAGAATGGTCCGGCAATTTTTGTTGTGGTGGCCTCAGGTGGCGGCTCGAAGTCCTTAGACTTCTGGTGGCATCTTCGGCTTACCGGACGACCCAGAGCTGGTCTGCCACCTCTGAACTTTTGAGAACCGCCTCCTAGAGGCGGCGACACCGATGGAGAAGGTCGCCGGCGGCTCTCGCAGCCGGAGCGGCGTCGGCAAGAAACGAGCTCGAGGTTTTCCGTACTCTGGCTACGGCCGCGATTATGGACGCGTCGCGAAAGGAGGTGCTTTCAGTATCGTTGTTTCCAGCACATTTCCAGAGCATGGGTCGCAGCGTTGCTTTCTGTCCGCACGCTTTACACGCATCTGTTGGATGTAAATTATTACAAGAGTTCTTTTTTTTTTCTATGGGTCGTTAGCATTTCCTACTGGAAAGAGAGGCAATCCTGCGACACATATCGTTCGCGTTCATTTCACACACCCTTGATACAAAACTCTGCCGAAGGGGACACTGAAGTCTGCAAGTTTTTTCACGGTCAAGAAAGCACGGAAATCAATTCGAAGCAGGACAACATGCAGCTACACATTCATTCCTTGTGCATAGGCTATCCATGTCATTAAAGATGCTTGCTAGTTGGCCACATTCTCCCTTTCAAAAACATAATAAATTTTGTCTTGGGCATATATTTAAGTATATTGCGTCTGTGTTGATGTCGTTCACAGTTAAAATTAGAAAAAATTTTCGAGTGAGGAAATACGGATCAGGTAGCCGCCGCTAGTGCTCCTAATGCATTTGTCGTCCTATTGTCAGGATTTGCACAATAACGCGGAAGTACGAATCAAAAGCCGTGCACCTCCGCGCCAACAAGGATTTAGTAAGCTTTTAACCGCAATCAAATTTTAAGTGAAAACATAGAGGAAACTAAAAAAAAACCTCAAATAACATGGATAACAGAATTCTGGTAAGGACACTTTGGCAGGGGGGGGGGGGGGGGGGGAATGGCTTCGGCATTGCCGGGGAGAGGCGAGGGCTTTGCTCCCCCCGGCGATTCCCGGAAAACATCGCAAGGACCTCGTGCCAGTCGGCGCCTATGCTCGTCATCATCCCATTGTCACCATACCGTTGCAATGCCATCCTCGTCATGCACTCCTCGTAATGCATTCTTTGTACTACCTTCGGCGTGATGCGATTGCGGACATTCGATCGCCTTCACTCTAACGTCGACATCCAGCTCTCATCATGCCACCGTTGTCACGCAATCATCGTCAGACCATTGTCGTCGTGTCATCGTCGTCGTATCTTAGTCATCATGCATTCGTTGTCATACCGTCGTCGCGATGCCGTCGCGGTCGTTCAATCGCCATCCTTACAAATTCCACATCCGACTTTCGTCACGCCGTCCTGGTCACGCCATCGTCATCACACAGTCATCGCCATATCATTGCCGTCGTGTCATGGTTATCGCGCTGTCGTTTTACAATCGTCGTATTAGTAAAGTCATCCAATTGTATCACCTCATCGTCATCAGTCATCGGCTAATCGTCCTCACACAGCCATCGTCAATCCATCGACATCATTCCTCTTTCTTCAGTCTATCTTAATCATGCTGCCCTCACTCAATCGTGATTAGGCCGCCACTGTCATGCCATGGTCGTCAATGCGTCGTCTTCAGACAGACGCCGTTATGCATCCGTTATCACACGCCGCCGTTGTCATGCTTTCGTGGCAGTGCCATCGTCGTCATCGCAGCTTCGTCATCCCTTTGTCGTCATACCGTCGTCATCGCGCAACGTCGCAACCTCATTGCAATCATGTCCTCGTCGTCACGCTGTCATCATTATACCATTGTCATTATTTAACGTTATCTCATTGTGGCCATGCCGTCATGCTCGCACTGTTCTCATCGTTCCACAGGCGGCGTGGAGTCGGCGTCATACAGTCAGCACCGCGACAAGCTCATGGGCGACCTTGGCAAGTGGGCGTCATAGCGAAGTCGGGCAATAGCGGAATATGTTGAGTATAGATGAAGCAGCGGCCGTCTCGAAATGACCGCTGCATACCCGCCGTGGTTGCTCAGTGGCTATGGTGTTGGGCTGCTGAGCACGAGGTGGCGGGATCGACTCCCGGCGGCCGCATTTCGATGGGGGCGAAATGCGAAAACACCCGTGTACTTAGATTTAGGTGCACGTTAAAGAACCCCAGGAGGTCGAAATTTCCGGAGTCCTCCACTACGGCGTGCCTCATAATCAGAAAGTAGTTTTGGCACGTAAAACCCCATAATTTAAAATGACCACTACAGACACTTAATAAACGTGACCTCAGAAGTACGGAGTGTCGTCACATAGCTCGAATGCTAATCGCTTTACCATCGACAGACAACGCCAGATGAGTTCGGCCTTCATTTTTTTCGGGCATGCCTGGCGAGAGACCAGAAGATAACTTGTTGTTCTTAAATTTTGAAGTATTAGGTGCCAAAGCCACTACCTGATTATAAAGTGCGCCATAACTGGGGACTCCCGAGTAATTTTGACCGTCTCGGATTCTTTAACGTGCACCTACATCTAAGTATACGAGCTGTTTCTTGCTCTGCTTTTCGCCATGAAGCAGTGCCAATAAGCTCGGGTTAAGGCTCTTTTAAAATGCGCGAGAGTTTTCGCATTTTGCCCCTATTTAAATGCGGCCTCCGTGGTCGGACTCAAACCCGCGACCTCATGTTCAGCAGCGCGGCTCCGTAACCACACTGCACAATTGATTAGACCCTTAAGGGTGTTTTCGCACTGGTAACACTGTTAACATTAGAGCCTTACAAAAATTTATAGAGGCCGACAACGTAGCTCTAACCAGACGTGCGATGACAAACGACGTAGTTGAAAACTGTAATTATTCTGACAGCCTTGGGTGCACAGAAATATGCGACAAGAGAATTTCACCGGGAGGGACATGAAACTCTCCTGCCGCATATTTCTGTGCGCCAGAAGCTGTCAGAATGATTACATAGTCTTCAACTACGTCTTCTGTTATAGCACGAATAGTTATAGCTGCGTTTTCGTCCTTTATAAAGTTTTGCAAGGCCCTAACGGTAAGGGTGCTACCAGTGCAGCAAGAAAACACACTTAAGAGGAAGCTTTAGCTCGGGTGTCCCATCTAAATATTCTTTTCCTTCTCTCCCTGATCTTTTTCTCCCCACTCCCCTTTCCCTGTGCAGTGCTGTTGAGGTGTCCTCCTCTGAGAGACAGTTAGGGCACTGCACTTCTCTCTTCCTCTCCTTCAAAAGTCACTAGACACACTATCTAAATACATGTAAAAGGAGAATTCGTTTTTCTCTGCAACCACAGCACCAAATTTGACTAGGTTTGTTGCATTTAAAACAAAAACTTAAAATCTAGTGACTGTTGGTTTCGGATTTTCGATTTATGTCGTCAATGTTTTATTAAAAATTGGCGAAAATTGAAAATTTTTAGAAAACGATACTATCAGGTTTACAACTCTGTAACTCAACAACAAAAATTGATGATACAATTCCGTGAATTTCATTTAATAGTGCATCTAAAGCGGACAAAATTGATATGTTACACATGAATCTCAAAAAATTTAGTAATATGGAAATATAGCTTTTGCAGAACCCTTGTAGACAAGGTAACCAATTCGCGTAAGATATAAACTGACTTATCGAATTTGTCTGCTTTCAATGATCTAATGGATTCCGTTTACAGAACCGCGATATCTGATTTTTATGCAGAGCTAGGAATCTGTAAACTTCGTTCTTCTATATTTTCAAACTTTCGAAGTTTCGAAAGTTCCTTAAACGAAATTCAGGACATAAATGGAAATTCCACGACCAATAGTCACTATAATTTGACTTTCTGTCTCAAATGCAACAAATTTCATTAAAATCGGTCCAGGGGTTATCTCAGAAAAACGTTTTTGCGTTTTACATGCATTTGAATAGGCCGCGTTGGAGTTGGGCCCGAGCTAAAGCTTCCTCGTAAGGGTCTAAACTTTTTTACAGTGCACTGAGCTACTGCAGGGTGTGAGGCGTGAAATACATTCTAAAGACAGCAGCGCCCTTTGGGGTGTATATCTGCCACTCAACAATAATCGTCATCTGCCTTGTTTGCGTTTCATTTCTTCAAAATGCCACGCCCGCTACTTTCCTGTCGGGAACGCTATATCATGCTGATAACGCGCATGCCGTTCGTTACTGGAAAGTACCGGGCTCGCAGCGTTAAAGAAAGGAAATGAGGGCAAGACAGATGATGATTATCGTTGTGTGGCAAATATACACCCCGAAGGGTGCAACTGTTTTTAGAGTGTACACTCTTAAAA
Organism: Dermacentor andersoni; assembly: GCF_023375885.2. NCBI lineage: Eukaryota > Metazoa > Arthropoda > Arachnida > Ixodida > Ixodidae > Dermacentor > Dermacentor andersoni. The sequence continues at coordinate 132,507,805 of NC_092821.1, forward strand.
CGGTTGCACCCTTTAGGGTGTATATTTGTGCCAGAAAAATAATCGTCATTTGCCTTGCTTGCGTTTCCTTTCTTGAAAACTCGGCGCTCACTACTTTCCTGTCGAGAATGCTGCGTCACACTGATAACGCGCATGCCGTTCGCGACTGGCAAGTACCGGGCTCGCAGCGTTAAACAAAGGAAACGCGGGCAAAACAGATGACGATTATTGTTGTGGGACAAGATAAGCCCCAAAGGTGTAAATTTGGGAACCCTGCGAGGAAGTGAGCGCAAGCAGACCTTTGCCCTAACCTTCACCTAACGCTTCTAGTAACGATTTTCATTTGTCTGTGAAGATGATACGTTTAAGAAAGTTTGGATAAACTACATAGTTTGCCTCGTCTAGCACTGGACCGTACTGTGGGTCTACAAAAAGTTTGCATAAATTTGCCACACCTTTCCTTTAAGAATGTATTACAGTAGACTACTTGGTTGTGTTACACGATAGAACACGGCGCGGCGAACCAATACTCTGAGCAAGGACATCAAAAACTTCAACACTAGACATACATGGAGCTCAATTGCTATCAACTGTTTCACAAAACAGTTGATAGTCTGTGCTGCGCGTGTCTTTAGTGTCCTACTTCTTCACTTCTTTGCCCACAGTATTGATTCGCAGCGCACTGTTCCACCGCAAAACCATTTTTGGGCCTCTTCAGCTTTTCTTTTCTCGCCAGCCATTGAAGGGTGCGAAGCCCATGCTGCCTTAGACGGCATCAGGTGCTCACCTTCAACTGTCGTCTTGATTGGATGAGGGTAACAAAGCGGCGGCTTGCCGACTTCTGTGGAGGAGAGGCGATACAATTAGCGCCTCTTCGTAGACCGGTCTTGCTGCAATGACGACGTAATTACTCTGTCATCGTAGCAGCCCTAACAGCCAGGTCTAACAAAGCCAGCATTCCCATTTGTCTGCAGTCACTACAACGATAGAGCTGCTCTTGCAATAACAATACGTCAGCCATGCTGTCTGAATCAACTTCATTTCCAACCAACGACACATAACATTGCTTAACATAACCTAACCAACTTAGTAAGTCACTTTACTCTGCACGATCCACCGCTGCTGTATAGAGCACTGGCATGGTCGAAATAAATATCGAATCTTGGTGGTACACACAGTTTGTTTTTTACAAGAACTAAGCTACATAGTGTAGTTTCTAGGCTCAACAACCTATTGATCAATGTTGGATTTATTGAAATGCACGTGTATGCTTGTCACACGAGTAATTTCCTTTCTTTGTTGACGTGCTTTCTCGTGTGTGCGTTCCCTTCAAAATATTTTACTTTGCAATTGCGATTGAGCATAAATGTGCAAGAAAAGAAGGAAGCGACTGCTGGTTTTATTGTTTAAGCCATACTGATCCAACAAGCCACACTCCGTGTTCGACACCTTGTATCAATAACTAATATATTGAGAATTCTTCTTGCATTTGTACTCTTAAAGCATGTCACGTAATTATCGTGACCGTGAAACAAGAACTATCAACATGTTCGACTCACCCGGACCCTTGTCGGGCGTTGGTTTAGGTTTCTTTGTCCCCTGGCCACCTGCGAGAAGGCAAGATAAATGTTCCAGGGTCCATGCAAAAATTATTAGTAACCTCTATACCTGAATACGAGGATAGCCAATGCACGAAACGAGTGGAACGGTCACAGTACTTGACGCTTACGTTTTCTATCTTTCTCCCTTTTTTCCAAATCATAAGTTATTACATTTCCTTGTATAGCACGTAAATTCAAACAGGACACAAGACAAGACAAGAAAAAAGGAACAAGATCTAGTATTAATAACTAATACTTGGACCATTTTGCATGCATTTTTATTCTTAAAGTCGGACACGTAATGATGGTGAGCGTCAAAAAACTGTCAACGTGTTCGACTCACCCGGACCCTTGGCGGGCGTTGGTTTAGGGTCCTTTGTCACCTGGCGACCTTCGAGAAGGCAAGATAGGTGTTCCAAAGTGGATGCAAAAGTGATCAGTAATCTCTATGCCTGAATACGACGATAGCCAGTGTACGAAACCAGTGGAACGGTCACGATACTTGAGGCTTACGTCTCCAATATTTCAGAATCCTTTCCAAATCTTAAATTACCACATTTTCTTGTATAGCATGTAATTTCAAACAAGACACCAGACAATACAAGAAACAAGGAACAAGACCTAGTATAAATAACTGATACTTGGAGCATTTTTCATGAATTTAGATTCTTAAAGTAGGTCACGTAATGATCGCGAGCGTGAAACAAGTATAAGCATGTTCGACTTACCCGGACCCTTGTCGGGGGTTGGTTTAGGTTTCTTTGTTCCTTGGCCACCTGCGAGAAGGCAAGATTGGTGTCCCAGGGGGAATGCAAGAACAATCAATAACCTCATTGCCTGAAATCGAGGATAGCCGTTGTACGAAAGGAGTGTAATGCTCAGGATACTTGAGACTTACGTTGCCTATCTTTCTCTCTTTTTTTCTCCCCATCTTACCATATCACATTTAATTGTATAATATGTAAATACAAACAAGGCAAAACACAAGACAAGAAACAAGAAACAAGACCTAGCATCAATACACAATATTTCGATTATTTTGTCGCATTTGTATTCCTAAAGCAGGGCACATTATGATTGTGGCGGTTAAACACGAACTATGAACATGTTTGACTCACCCGGACCCTTGTCGGGAGTTGGTTTAGGTTTCTTTGTCCCCTGGCCACCTGCGAGAAGGCAAGATGGAGGTTCCACGACGGACGCAAGAACAATCAATAACCTCATTGCCTGAAAACGAGGATAGCCAGTGTACTAAAGGAGTGAAATGGTCAGGATATTTGAGACTTAGGTTGTCTATCTTTCTCGCTTTTTTCTCCAAATCTTTCCTTACCGCACTTCATTGTATAGGATGTAAATTCAAACTAGACACAAGACAAGACAAGAAGCAAGGAACAAGACCTAGTATCAATAACTGATACTTGTACCATTTTTCATGCATTTGTGTTCTTAAAGCAGGTCAAGTAATGATCGTTAGCGTGAAACCACTATCAACATGGTCGACTCACCCGGATTCTCATCGGGGATTGGTTTAGGGTCCTTTGTCACCTGGCCACCTGCGAGAAGTCAAGATTGGTGTTCCAGGGTGGATGCAAAAATGATCAGTAACCTCATTGCCTGAATACGAGGATAGCCACTGTACGAAGCGACTGGAATGGCCTGGATACTTGACACCTACGTTGCATATCTTTGTCCCTTTTTTTACAAATCTTAACTTACTACATTTCTTTGTATAGGATGCAAATTCAGTCAAGACACTAGGGAAGAAACAAGAAACAAGACCTAGTATCCATAACAAATATTTCTATAATTTTTGCTGCATTTGTATTTCTAAAGGAGGCCACGTCATGATCGTGACGGTGAAACAAGAGCTATCAACATGTTTGACTCACCCGGACCCTTGTCGGGGGTTGGTTTAGGTTTCTTTGTACCCTGGCCACCTGCGAGAAGGCAAGATAGGTGTTCCAGAGGGGATGCAAGAACAATCAATAACCTCATTGCCTGAATACGAGGATATCCAGCGTATGAAACGAGTGGAATGGTCAGGATACTTGAGACTTACGTTGCCTCTCCCTTTTTTCTCCAAACCTTACCTTACTACATTTTCTTGGATAGGATGTAAATTCAAACAAGACATTCATGAGATCCATATAAGCTGCGATATACGCAATATATCGAAGCGCATTCTCGCCGTCGCTGTTGGCTCGTGCTGTCAGTCATGTTATCAATGGCACAGGATCGGCCAGCAAGTGGAGTGTAAAAGTCCTCCAGACTCGCACAGTGCCCCGTTATGATAGGTCATTAAATGATTCTCATGACCTGCGTGTCAGGTAGGTCATGAAAAAGCCGTCTACGTCTTGTCGCTCTCATGGTCGTTTTGTTAACGTGGTAGGCTCTCTGCACACTGCCTGTCAAAACATTAACTGCCACAGGGCGTCGGACCTGCCGGCTTTTTTTGTGGGGGAGAAGAGGCATACGGACCTAATTTAGGGTCGCGTGGGAGAGGGCTATAGAGTAGGCGTGATCGCCGAATGCGAACTGCGCCCTCTGGTGTCGTGGAACTCCTAGGGAGCCAGCATGAAAGCGCTGTTGAGACAACACTTGCGTATAGGCTACCTCAAAAAAAGAATCTCTGTGCTGTGTGCCTTCTAAAGCGGGTCTAAATGTGAACGACTGCGTCGGCGCACACATGGCTGAGAAGCTCAAGGACGAGGTAAAATTTTTGCGAAAGTGAGAGGCATTTGCTGACGTGCTCGAATGAGCATTGTGTCTTGCGTATCGTAAATAGTTCTTTGCATAATTGATGGTAGGGTGTGTCCTGATCACGACGGAGGAACCGTGCCTTAAGAAGGTCATTAATCACACGAAAGAGCGATAAAGCTTCCTTATGGGAGCCCTCAAACACTTTTAGAATGTGGTCAAAATAAGCGTTGCCGTTCTTGCTGCTGTCAGCATATGAGCGATACATCATTGTACTACACGCATCAGGGAATTTACACTCGCATCGAAAGCAGAGAATAGTCGCTTGCTCTTGGATGCGCAATGTCGTCATCGAAAGCAGCTGGTGCATCAACGCTATTGAGATCATTTCGTGATCGCGAGAACATTCTCAGTAGTATGTAGTTGCCAATTTTGAGTCGAAATAAACGATTATTATATAGGTCTGCAATCTCGAATAGGCAGACAAGTCATTTCATATTTGCACTGCGCGTAGCTACGTTAGCTGCGCGTGGCCTACGAGATGGCAGTGGCGTACTGCGTAGCATAGTCAACTGTGGCCGCCACGGGGTCACGTGACGAACCTTTCCTCCGCAGCGACACTAAACGTAGGGCCAGAACTTTGCTCCGTTGCTTCTCGGTCGTGAAACTTCCATCGCGTCAACAGAGACGAAAAGGGAGTGAAAGCAAGGTGTCGTTGCGGTAACTGCACTTAGAGTTGAAGGATTGGAAACCTTTTTGCGGTGTGAGGTTCCTGGGACGACATACTTCAATCGCGGTATGTTTCGATTAGAGAGAAAATGCTTCAGGGCCCCTTTAATCAACCCTGATTCGAATAAAAGAAAGTGAAAAAAAAAAGTTACAAGAATAACAAGGCGTATGTGCCGGGTCCTGTGTCGCTCCTGTTCTTTGCAATACTTGCCTTTCCAAAGTTGACAGGAAACGCAGGTCCTTCATTTATGTCCTCCGATCTCTGTGATCGTGTCTTTGGTCAGAATTAGATTATTGTTCTACATGTGCCAAATAACTCAGCGGCAAGTACTACTCAACGAAGTAAACTTACACATGGCCTCAGGGCTTAGGGTTCAAACGGATTCATAAACAATATGGAAGTGAAGTTAATTTTGCTTTCCGAAAGAAAGAAGTGGGTTCAAATGGCTGTCAAGCATGTCGGGGCTACGACGTGCACTTCTTTCGGTAAAGTGCAAAAAATGCACCGACCATATGTGATGAAACACTACAACAGCAGCCACAGTAAGTGCGTATGTACTGAGTGTAGTTCATGCGTTCTACATGCTCCTTATCAAATCCAGGAGGCTCAAATAGGCAGGCTTGCGATTCAACGTGCATCAGCATTTGAAGGCCTTTTTCGAGGCCTTAACACCAGGCTGAGGTTTCCCTTGCTTTCCTACTTCGTCCACCGTCCCTCACCACTATAGGCGTGCGTGGTGACGTCCTTTCCTGTATCCGTGGTGCGGTTCATGTCTTGAAACGAAGTTTTGGAGCACTTCGTGATGACTTCAAGATTTGAATTTTGTGAAAGTTAAGGTTGTACGAATAGTAATTTCCGAGACATTATGGTGTGCGGCTAGAATTGTGCCAGTAGCGAACCGAATCGTTTTAGAATAACGAGCAACGGCTTTCATCGCTAGAAAACGATGCTCACATCCTTGTATGCCCATAACGTTAGCAAGTTTCTGTAATTACACTGGGCACCAGGAAGGCTTTTTCATCAATTGAGAGCATAAGGAACAAATAAGCAATGGGAACGGCAGCGGCTTAGCCTGAATGGTCTAGCTCCCTGACTTGCGCATAACGATCTCCATCCTTAAAAGGAAGAGGTCTGAACACCGACCAAATTGTTTAAAATAGTTATCTACGTTTCGGCTCCCCCACGGGAGCCTTGTTCACAATGAGAGAAGCGGCAGAGCTGGTGCCCCTTTTTATGTGCGTCCCAAAACATGACTAAGGCACCTGGCATACACGGGCGGCAGATTTCCTTCGTTGCGATTAAGAGTGTGCGCTGTGGTTTGGATGATTAGTGACTCAAGATAAAGACGCGAATAATGATTTCGTTCCTTGGGAATCACGCGAGATTTCTCCCAGTTAATCTTATGTGATGTGGCTGCGCAATGTTCGGCCAAGGCATTCGATGCAACGTGTCGTTTCTGGACGTCATTCATGTGCTGCTTAAGTCTTGTCTTGAAGTTGCCGGTTTCACCGTCGTAGACATACCGACAATCCGCACACGGAATGACATACACTACGCTTGGGAACTTGTCCTTTTCAAAGGGGTCTTTCACATGCACGAGCTCGTGTCTAAGTTTCCGGGAGGGCACGTGCGCAGCCTGCACGTCATATGACCGCAGGACGCGTGCAGGAGTCTCGCTTATGCCGGGGACGTACGGAATCGAAGCACGTCTTTTGGGGGGTCCAGGCTGGGTGGGTACTGTGCGAGCCAGCTGGCGCCCTACTGAGTCAATGAAGTACTCAGGGTATCCACAAGTCATTAATTCCCTCCGCACAAGTGCATTGTCCGATTGTCCGTCATGCGGTCTTCCGCTGTTGTGCACACGTTTTTCTCCCGACGAAGAAGAGAGCCGACGACAGACCTCTTTTGCGAAGCAGGGTGCACCGATGTGTAGTTTAGGTAGCGGCCAGTGTGAGTGTGCTTCCTAAACACCTTGAAACACCTTAAAATTAGGCTACTAAAATTTTGCCTATCAAATACGTATTTCACGTTCCAGAAGAAATTTTATCGGCAAGTACACGGAGCAGCAATGGGTGCGTCGATTTCGCTCACAGTAGTTAACGTAACAATGGAGGCTATCGAAGCTCAAGCGTTGTCCTCGTTTACACCGGCACCTAAAGTCTTCCTCAGATATGTCGACGTCTGTTTCAGTAGTTTGCAACGAAAAAAATCTTGACCCCTTCACGGTTCACCTAAGCAATATACAAGCAGCAATCAACTTCACCGTTCAAGTGTAATCTGAAGGCCAACTGCCGTCCTTGGACACCCTTGTGCAGCGAGAAGGGCCAAACCTGTTGTTCAAGGTGTTTAGGAAGCACACTCACACTGGCCGCTACCTAAACTACACATCGGTGCACCCTGCTTCGCAAAAGACGCCTGTCGTTGGCTCTCTTCTTCGTCGGGCGAAAAACGTGTGCACAACAGCGGAAGACCGCATGGCGGACAATGCACTTGTGCGGAGGGAATTAATGACTTGTGGATACCCTGAGTACTTCATTGACTCAGTAGGGCGCCAGCTGGCTCGCACAGTACCCACCCAGCCTGGACCCCCCAAAAGACGTGCTTCGATTCCGTACGTCCCCGGCATAAGCGAGACTCCTGCACGCGTCCTGCGGTCATATGACGTGCAGGCTGCGCACGTGCCCTCCCGGAAACTTAGACACGAGCTCGTGCATGTGAAAGACCCCTTTGAAAAGGACAAGTTCCCAAGCGTAGTGTATGTCATTCCGTGTGCGGATTGTCGGTATGTCTACGACGGTGAAACCGGCAACTTCAAGACAAGACTTAAGCAGCACATGAATGACGTCCAGAAACGACACGTTGCATCGAATGCCTTGGCCGAACATTGCGCAGCCACATCACATAAGATTAACTGGGAGAAATCTTGCGTGATTGCCAAGGAACGAAATCATTATTCGCGTCTTTATCTTGAGTCACTAATCATCCAAACCACAGCGCACACTCTTAATCGCAACGAAGGAAATCTGCCGCCCGTGTATGCTAGGTGCCTTAGTCATGTTTTGGGACGCACATAAAGAGGGCCACCAGCTCTGCCGCTTCTCTCATTGTGAACAAGGCTCCCGTGGGGGAGCCGAAACGTAAATAACTATTTTAAACCATTGTGGTCGGTGTTCAGACCTCTCCCATTTAAGTATGCATCATCCCGACAAGACGGGCTTCCGTCACACTCTCAACTTCAACGATCTCCATTGCGTGAGTCCTGGTGTTTCACATCTACTAAGAGCCACGGAATGAAATTTGTGCCGCTTGTGTTACAATTTCACGTTTAATCGCTCACCCTTGATCATTTATTAGAATACGGTGCATGGCGACGATGTTACTGCCTTCGCCCTTTGCAGAACATTACGGCGACGCCGACGGCGACGGCAGGAAGGCGCCTGGATTGTCCATTTATTTCATATCACAATAAATGTATCGAATATTAGGACACCTCTCCTCGATGATGCGCGTAATAACAGAGTCCACCATCTTACACAGCAATCCCTCCGGGTGTGATGAAGAATAGAGACCTACTCACCTGAATCGCCGTTTCCATCCTTCGGGAAGCAGCCATCCTTGGCTGCAGGAAAGGTTCAGAAAGAAGAAAAAATTGTACAAGCAGGCTGTGTAGTTAGCGAAGTTCTAAAATTTCTAGCTATTGACTGCAGTTTGACGTCTGTCACGTTTGTTGAATGACCTCCTCAGCCCAATTTTCCACCCTCGTGTACTTTGGATTTATTTGTCTTTGGAATGAAGCCATACCTGAAACCAAGAAAATGGTGCGTCTTCATTTGGAGCCCCACAATATGTCAGGGTTACTAAAATTACGTTGTGTGAGACCGCTGTATTATCACCAACGACTTAAAACTCGCGTGAAGCACTTCTTGCACTGCCGCGTCCTGACGCGTCTGTCCAGGATAAAGCTCGAACATAAATCTTCACGCGGAATTAAACCAAAACCCGCCTTCCTCCGGGTTGAATCTGAAACATCGTCAGTTCGTCCTCGTCGTCAGCGTAATAATAAGCCGATTTTACGCCCACTGCTGGACTAAATGTTTTTCCAGCGACCACAGTAGTGCATCTTACATCAGCTGACTCCCATCGCATGACTGCCATTTTCCTAATTTCATCACCAAAGCCTAGTTCTCCGCGAGGCTCGAATGCGTTAGCGTTAAAAAAATCGCATAAATTGTGATGGCAACAGAAATAAGCTAGTCAGAACGCCTGTTGCACGTGATTACACGAAAGTGTGACGTGTATTTGCTCTGTTACCAGATTCTACGTTAGGTGGTTCACAAGCGACAGGCTTGCGTCCTGTTCCACGGTGCTGCGCGCGTCGTTCTTTTCTTTTCTCATCCCTCTCATGCGGCGGGTTTATGAGAACAAACTGCATTCAATTTGTTTTTTTGGTATACACGTTTAGGTTTCGTAATCTGTACCTAAAGCCGGCGCTTGATTGGAGCAATTTCATGCTGGCCATTCCCGCTACGCCAGATGCGCCTGCAATCAACATTAGCATCATTATCCGCCTCGTTCCTAAAACAAAGGCACCATGCCTAAATGTCAATCAGTGTTGCCGTAGCTGCCAATTTATCAACAGGTGTGCTAAGCTTTTTAAGGACAACTAATGTCTTTCTTGGCGAGTTATCCCCACCTTTCCGTATCGGGTTTGTGTGTTTCGACCGGGGACAGTTCAGCCTAAAAATGTGGCCGAAATTTAAGGTAGCGCAGTCGGAAGCAGTTCCCGTGGGCATGTCCAGTCTTCAAATGTGGGCCAGCACTGCGGTTACCACCATGCGGTACCGGTTGTACTGGTGGCACCCGTAGTACCGGTGGTATGGATGCTGGCAACAGGGGTACAGGTGGTACCACCATACTACCGCATGGTAGCGATAACGCCTTGCAATGATACCGCTGGTAAGGAAAGCGTTCTTGGATTCCTTCCTCGTAGTAGCTAGCGGTTTGAGACAAAGACATCGTCCTATAAGACGCTGAGGGCCCGGCCTCTCGTAATGAATTCTCATTCATATGGTCCATGCACCCTATTCCACCCCCCGATCCCTCGATCAGGAAAACACTGTTTTTCATCGACATCAACAATAGAGGTTGAATCACCTTCCGATTTCTTTCTTCCTCATTTTCAGTGAATCGATGATCAAGGTTCGAAACCTACTGTTTCCTTTTTTTTTGCGTTTTTCAGCGAATGACAGCAAAGTCGGCTACTTATCTCACCTTTCCCACTTTTTCTACCACTTCGAAATCTACATATTTAAAATATAACTGGCAATGCGTGATCGACCTTGACTGCACGCCAGTAACAAGCGATATGTGTCCTATTTTTTATTGCTTTGGCTCCAGGACACACAGAACACTTCAAACTTCAGGTACGAAATGTCATCTGACGACCCTCCAGAATTTGGTTGAAGGTCGAAGCAATGCGTCCATTTATGGTTTTGCAGTTGAAAATCCGCTGGGTGCCTTTATTTTTTTTTTTCGAACCACACACAACACCATAAATTTCAGAGGTCGTTATATTTTATAACTGCTTCGCATAAGGCACATTATACAACTAAAAGGAAGCACTCCATCCGTATCAGCAATTATAACTTATTTTAATATACCTGGTTTGCCCGCATCAAGCAGTTACAGTTTTCCAGTGGTTTTTGAGCCATACAGAAAATTAGTAAAATGTTCCGTTACCTGTGGTAACACTGGCCTCAAGGCCTTTTTTTTTTCTCTGTGTAGAGGGGTTTAAGGAACTTAAAGAAATACAGTTTTTCTTTAAAGGGACACTAAAGAGAAACATGATTTCTTCTGCATCAGTAAATTACCTTTCACGACACTAAAAACACCAATCTTACCAGGATAAGACGCTTCGTAAGCCAGAAAAAGCGCAAGAGCGAAGGATTGGTGGCGACGCCTCATTGAATTTCCCACACCTGGTCGCTGTGACGTCATGGATATTGATGGCATTTTCGAGGTCCTTCTTTTTTATGGTATTTTACGTGCCAAAACCACTTTCTGATGATGAGGCACGCCGTAGTGGGGGACTCCGGAAATTTCGACCACCTGGGGTTCTTCAACGTGCACCTAAATCTAAGTACACGGGTGTTTTCGCATTTCGCCCCCATCGAAATGCGGCCGCCGTGGCCGGGATTCAATCCCGCGACCTCGTGCTCAGCAGCCTAACACCAACTTCTAGGTCCTACTTACTTATACAGTGGCACAGATTCACTACATTGTGTTCTAAAGGAACCAAATATTAAACCCAGCAATTTTCGGTAACCTTGACTCAGCCAACGCGATCCAAATGCGAAAACGTACAGTGGAGTCCCTGGCATCACACAGACGTACCGGCGTCGAGGTTTCAGCGCGAAATTCAAATGCTGATACTTCCACCTTCATTTTCTCATCTAATAATCAAACTATTATTTTGAAATGACTGCCTGCATGGTTCCCAAGCAATGCTTTATTAGTCTAAACTGACTTATCGTTTCGCTTTAGTGTCCCTTTAAGCTCATTGGTGGAATATGTCTGCGCCGAGAAAACGGACAATGATGGTAAACTCACTCGATAATTGCAACGATTTCGACCTTGTTACAGCCCATGAGAGCCATTATCAAGCATCGCTGTGTTAGACACCCATTAAACGATGTCTCGGGCTAGACATCTGAATGCATATGCGTAGAAACAACTCAATACGCCGCGACTGTAGCCTTAAAGTGTAGTGTTGTGAGCGCGCTTAAAGTGTAGCTCCTTAGGAAGCGTTACCTAAGGAAGGAAGGAAGGAAGGAAGGAAGGAAGGAAGGAAAGCGAAAAGTAGAAGGCAGGGACGTTAACCAGAATAACATCCGGTTGTCCACCGTACATCGGGGGGATGGGAAAGGGGAAAACAAATATGACAGGGAGAGAAAGATAGGAGGGAAGGAAAGAAGCAAACTAGCGGTGAGTCGGTGGGTCTAATAGTAATTGCACTAATAGTCACAGACGTTCACACAAGCCCGTCGTCCTCATGAAGCCCAAAATCTTTCTGGGGCATATCGTGGGCAGTGGCATACCAGGTGGTCGATATTTTCTTCGGTGCCGTTTTTTTACCTAAGGAGCTCCTATATAGACACACAGGGACGGAGAAGTCGTTTAGTTCGGCGTCCGCTCCACCGAATTCGATATGCTTTGTTTCGCTTAAAAGACGAAGAAAGAAAATTTTGTAATATGCCGGTAGAAGGAAGCATTATTTTATTCAGGTCATCGTTTCCTCTTTAACTATTGTTCGAAAGTGCGAGATAAAGAGAGAAGAGCTGCCGCACGAAGTTTACAACTATGCATAACTAAGCGTTAAAACGACATCACAGTTCGGTAAAGTGCTCCTCTTAATACATTTAAACTGGATAGAATTAGAGTAGTACATACAGAAGGTTGTGGGTTCGGTTCCCACGTGCAGCAAGATTATGCATATATATATATATATATATATATATATATATATATATATATATATATATATATATTCTCACAGTCGGTAATGTGGGAAGAGGGGGACGATGATGGTGGCCTTGGAGACGACGAAGAAGAGTTTAGCATTATCGTTTTACTTCGTTAAGAAAAGATATTCTAGAATAAATATTTACACAGCTTGGTTTAAGCTTTTCAATTATAAATAACCTTTCTCTAGGAGCCTCCTCTCTTGGAAAGTGCCACAGGGATATTTGCTAAACCGTGGAGGAATTTATAATTGCTACAAAGAGATTGTCTTTAATTCTTAAACATTTTTTTTTTCATTTCCTCCAGTTAGATTTACCAATTTTAGTATTTCATAAAGATTGCCTAATTTCATCCAAATCTTGGACAATCCCCCATAGTGGGCGTGCGCCATCGCACAAGGAATACCACACCATACCATACCTATCGCTGCTCTACGCTTGTTGGCTCAGCCAGTAAAAGCCATCTGTAAATAGAGGCACGCTTCATCCTTCCCGGATCATCACTGGTGGACGTGCGGGGTGATCACTTGCGCAAGACGGAGCTTCGCAGCAGACGTAACCTGGCCGCCATGTCATCCGAAGGAGAGAGTTCAACCACGGCCCCCTCGTCGCCGCCGACGGTCATCCTCGCCCAGCCTCGCGACCCTGGCATGTTTTCCGGGATCGACAACGTTGACGTCGATGACTGGTTGCAGAATTACGAACGGGTCAGCGCACACAACAGGTGGGATATCACGCCTATGCTGACCAATATAATATTGTACCTCAAGGAAACAGCACGGGTCTGGTTCGAAACACATGAAGAAGAGATTATGAGTTGGGACCAGTGAAAACAGAAGCTTAGAGATTTGTTCAGCAAGCCCGTCGGCCGCCAACGTGCTGCGAAGAAGGACCTTGGGACCCGTGCACAGACGTCCACTGAATCTTACGTGGCGTATATCCAGGACGTCCTCGCTCTTTGCCGCAAAGTGGATAACAATATGGCAGAGGCAGACAAGGTCAACCACGTTCTAAAAGGCATCGCGGACGACACGTTTAACCTGCTTGTTTACAAGACCGTAACAACGGTCAATGAGATCATTAACGAATGTCGCCGCTTTGAAGACGCGAAGAGTCGCCGCATAGTTCAGCAGTTTACGCGTCTACCTAATACCGCAGCTTCATCGATGTGCGAAGACGTTCGTCCACCGCGTGAGCCCACCTCCTGCGAGAACGCCGTACGTATCGTTCGCCGAGAAATCGAAGCAGCGTCTCCTGCCATGCCAGTGACGCAGTGCTTTGACGATTCCCGGCCGCTTGTGTCTCTCATTCAGTCAGTCATTCGCCAAGAACTTGCCAATGTGGGTCTTCCGTCCATCTGCTCCGCCAACCGTCCTGACATTGCTTCGTATGCTGCCTCTGCCCCTGTTCACCGGAGCCAATACGGTCCATATCTAAGCTATCGCAACCCGGCCGAATGGCGCACACATGACGATAGACCCATCTGCTTTTAATGTGGACGTGTGGGCCACATCTCTCGCCACTGTCTTTGTTCCTGGCCAGCCCACTCTCGACCAAGCTTTCCCGCCTACCGCCGCTCCACATTGAACCGTCGCACGCCATCACTCTTCACCGAGGTTGAAGACGCACCTGACAACGCTCGAGCCACCGCGACCAGCCGCTTGCCATCACCACATAGTCGCCGCTCCCGTTCGCCCCAGCTGCGTCGCTCTCCATCCCCAGCTTACCGTCGCCGCTCTCCGACGGGAAACTAACTGGGGCAGCTCCTGGAGGTGACGTTGCTCTAGAACCCCGGCCTGAAATTCCTCTGCTGACCCTGCGTACTAATCGGAACCTTCTGGACGTGGACGTGGATGGTTTGCCCGTTACAGCACTCATCGACACTGGAGCCCAAATTTCCATCATGAGTGCGGAGCTTCAAACGCGCTTGAAGAAAGTACTTCCTCCTGCTCCGACTCGACTGCTCCAGGTCGCCGACGATGGAACTCCGGCTGTGCTTGGAATGTGTACTGCTCGTGTCAGTGTCGCCGGTTGCCACACGTCCGTTTTGTTTAGTGTGCTCGAACGTTGCCCTCACAATATTATCCTCGGACTCGACGTTTTTACCGCTCATTCTGCTCTGACTGACTGTTCCGCCGGTGTTGTACAACATCACCTACCCCTACCTGTTCCCGTTGACCTTCCTGCTCAAGCTCCACCTCAGCTTTGTTCCGAGGATTTTATACGCCTGCCATCTCTTGCAGCAACCTGCATCCCTGTCTTAGCCTGCCCACTTGTACCTGACGGAGACTATGTCCTTACTCCTGCGACTTCAGTCCTGCTTTCTCACAATGTCTCCTTCCCGCACACCATCGTTTCTGTTGCGGACAATCAGACATGTCTTCCCATCCTAAATTTTGAACAGTGCCCAAAAGTACTTCCTCGAGGCATGTCTCTTGCCACGTTGTCACCGACGCACTAGTGCCACATTTCCGCTCTATCTGTTGCGCCGTCTTATACCAATGCTCATTCTGCGCCTTCTGCATCAACCCCGACGGACGACTTTACAAAGATGATTGCACCGGACTTCCGAACCCAACAAGTCGCAGAGTTCCGTGGCCTCCTCGAGTCCTACTCCGACATTTTCGACCTGAACGATCGCCCTTTGTCTTTGTGTCAATCTACGGTCGTGAAGCATCGTATAAATACCGGGGATGCAGCACCTGTTCGCCGACGCCCATACCAGGTGTCGCCCTCTGAGCGACAAGTTATCCAGAGCGAGGTTGACAAGATGCTTGCCAAAGGGATTATTGAACGCTCTTCCAGCCCGCGGGCGTCCCCCGTTGTTCTCATCAAAAAGAAGGATAACAGCTGGCGATTCTGCGTTGACTATCGTCATCTAAACACGATCACCAAGAAAGATGTATATACACTTCCCCGCATTGACGATGCTCTGGATTGTTTCCACGGTGCCACTTCTTTTTCATCTATAGACCTTCGCTCTGGATATTGGCAAATTGCCGTGGATGAAATGGACCGTGAAAAGACCGCATTCGTCACACCAGACGGCCTATATCAGTCCCGGGTAATGCCTTTTGGCTTGAGCAATGCCCCGGTGACCTTTGAACGGATGATGGGCATGCTCTTGCGTGGTTTGAAATGGTCCATCTGTTTGTGCTACTTGGATAACGTCATCGTATTCTCTTCAACTTTTGCGACTCATCTTGAAAGACTTTCATCTGTTCTTTCTGTTTTTCGCACCGCTGGCTTGCAGCTCAACTCGTCCAAATGCCACTTCGGTCACCACCAAATAACCATGCTCGGACACCTCGTCGATTCGTCAGGCATTCGCTCCGACCCCGCTAAAGTTCATGCTGTGCAGAATTTCCCCGTACCAACTTGTGCCAAAGATGTTCGCAGCTTTATTGGCCTTTGCTCTTACTTCCGCAGGTTTGTGGAAAAGTTCACCCATGTGCCCCGTCCCCTGACTGACCTCCTGAAGAAAGACGTTCCTTTCCTTTGGGGCTCTGAACAAGCGTCTGCTTTCTCGCAGCTCATCACGCTGCTCACCACACCTCCCATTCTCGCCCATTTTGACGCCTCCGCTCCGACAGAAATCCGCATTGACGTCAGTGGCTACGGCATCGGCGCAGTTTTAGCTCAACGCCAATGTGGGCACGACCACGTCATCGCTTAAGCCAGCCGCCTCCTCTCTCCCGCAGAGCGCAATTACTCGATTACTGAGCGCGAGTGTCTCGCTCTCACTTGGGCGGTGGGCAAGTTCCGACCCTACATATATGGTCGACCAAATTTACAGTTACAACCGACCACCACGCCCTTTATTGGCTTTCCTCCCTCAAGGATCCCACCGGACGCCTCGGTCGCTGGGCCCTAAGGCTGCAGGAATACACATACACTGTGGTCTACAAGTCGGGTCGACTACATCAGGACGCCGACTGCCTGTCTCATCATCCCGTCGATGTACCGGACGGTTTAGTGGATGTCGCACCGATCTGCGTTCTTTCGCTCTCTGTCTTGCAAGACATTGGCGCTGAACAACGACGCCATGAGTCGTTACGCCCCATTATCGAACGCCCATCTGACCCATCTCTTCACATGTTCGTACTAAAAAATGGAATCCTGTATCGCCGCAACATGCACCCCGACGGGCCCGAGCTCCTCACCGTCATTCCGTCTCATCTGCGACAGATTGTACTGCAGCAACTGCACGACGTTCCCACAGCTGGACACCTTGGCGTCACGCGCACATATGACCGAATTCGGCGACGGTTTTTGTGGCCCCGTCTCAACCGCTCCATCCGGCGCTATGTTGCCGCGTGTGAGTCGTGTCAACGCCGGAAAAGACCAGCTGTGCCTCCTGCCGGACTGCTGCAGCCTTTGGATATACCGGCCGACCTTTTCTTACGCGTTGGCGTTGGTCGTCTCGGACCATTGCCTATATCAAATGACTGAAATAGGTGGATTGCCATCGCTACGGACTATACAACTCGCTGTGCCATTACTAGAGCCCTACCGACCAGCTGCGCCACAGACGTCGCTGATTTATTGCTTCCCGACGTTATCTTGCACCACGGTGCACCTCGTCAACTTCTCACCGATCGCGGCAGATACTTTCTTGCCAAAGTCTTAGACGGCCTACTTCGATCATGTGCTACTAAACAAAAACTTACTACCGCTTACCATCCTCAAACTAACGGTCTTACCCAACGCCTGAACCGCACATTAACTGACATGTTAGCAATGTATGTTTCCTCCGATCATCGCGACTGGGACATTGCTCTACCATTTGCCACGTTCGCCTACAATTCCTCGCGCCACGACACAGCTGGCTATTCACCCCTTTATCTCCTCTTCGGCCGTGAGCCGACTTTGCCTTGCGAGACTCTTCTTTCGACCACGCTCGACTCGCCGACAGAGTACGCTCGGGATGTAATAGCCACAGCGACCCAAGCACGCCGGATTGCCCGCATTCGTCTTTCTGCTTCACAGACACGCCAGAAGTGCCGTTAGGACCAGCGCCATCACGACGTGCACTACGAACCAGGTGCTCTTGTGCTAGTTTGGTATCCAACTCGGCGTGTTGGTCTTTCGGAGAAATTCCTCTCGCGGTACTATGGCCCTTACCACATCCTTCGCCAGGTCACCCCTGTCACATATGAAGTGTCTCCGCTGGATGCCACGGTGCCTTCACCTCTCTCTGACATCATCCACGTCAGCCGCCTCAAACCCTACCTTTCTCAGACCGATGAGCCGCAACAATAAGGTGCTTTTTCCGACGGGGGGATGTCACAGTCGGTAATGTGGGAAGAGGAGGACGATGATGGTGGCTTTGGAGACGACGGAGAAGAGTTAAGCATTATCGCTGCTCTACGCTTGTTGGCTTAGCCATTAAAAGCCATCTGTAAATAGACGCACGCTTCTTCCTTCCCGTAACATCATATATATATATAATATAAGCCGTGCGGCTTGACCAGGCGCACAAGTAATTCTTGATCGGTAAAAATGGACTTGGACTACAGCGTTCGCGTATTCTATAGGAATCAAACATCGAACTTGACAAGTTTCAATAACTTTTACTTCAATGAAGTCGGTCTTCTCGCCTACAAAGCATCGATTTTTATAAAATTTGTTGGATTGAAAATTGAAGTATAAATCTAGCAAACTTAGAGTGAATTTTAGCTTGATTCCAATAATGTATTTAGAAAAATTCTTGAGAATTGCAACATTTCAAAAGAAGGTTAGCGTCAAGTACACTATTTTAACTCGGCAATAAACAACGATATCGCAATTCTGTAAACTTCACTTATCGAACCAAATGAAGTGTACAAAATCGATGTCGTACGTACCGCTCTTTAATACAGCGCTAATTCGTGAATCGGAATATCACAGTACCTTCAAAACCGTTCTAACGATTGGGCGTTCGTTGTTAAAAAACTTTGTGAATCGTACTTTTCCGATTTATATACTCTAACAGATGTAGTGTGAGAACTGCGATATCTGCTTGTGGCGCCTAGTTACCGGTATGTAAGCTTTATGCTTCAATTATGTTGAACCCGCCACGGTGGCTTACCGGCTATAGTGCTGCGCTGCTAAGCACGAGGTTGCGGGATCAAATCCTGGCTTCGGCGGCCGCACTTCGATGGGAGCGAAATGCAAAAACGTCCGTGTCCCATGCATTTGGGGCGCATTAAAGATCCCCTAGTGATCAAAATTATTCTGGAGTCCCCCCACTACGACGTACCTCATAATCAAATCGCGGTTTCGGCACGTAAAGCCCCATAATTCATCCAATTATTTTGAATCTCACCGATATTCAGTAACATTTACAATATAACTGGAGGTCCTCAATCAAAATTTTGCTTCTCACAACTTCTATAGGTTGACATTTTCCCTCAAATGCAGGAAGCTTTGTTCAAATCGGTCAAGTAGTCATATTATAAGGGTAGTTCTGCTTTCTAAAACTGGTACAGCGCAACATAGAAAGGAAGAAACAAGCCGAGGCGGCCAGATAAAGGAACAGAGCGCTGACTTCCAACTGGTTTATTGGCAAGTTGCACGGAACATATAGCTACAAGAAAGCATCAGGATATCTAGTCACAAAACTACAAAAAAACGTCACACCGATAGAAGTCACAGCATCATGAGTCACAGAACGCGCAATTTTGTCATGCAAGGTTAAGCTGATCAAGAAATTTTAGTTCCCGCGGAGATAGGCACAAAGATGGCGCGCTAACACACGTGCTGTCAGCCCTTGCTATGAGATCAAGTTCAATAATCTCCCGCGTAAGTTGTGATCGGTGCTTTTTTAGCACTTCACACCGATAAATATTCGGCCTACATCCAAAGTCGCGACAGTGAACTCCTACGGGTCCCTGTATGGCTCGGTGTACATTGTAATCATGTTCTTTTCCCGCATGATAGTGGTATTGAACAAACAACCCCAACAATGCAAGACCCAAAACGCTTCTTGTGCATGCTCGAAGAGACAGTAGTGCGCGGATGGAGCGGATTTACAACAGTGCAGAGCGTGCGTAGCGTAAACCGGAACAGAAAACACTACTTCCACGTTACGTTTCCACGTTGCGTTCTACATGTATTTGAGCGGGGGAAATCGGAGTTGGCCCCGCGAGCTGAACGTTGTTCTCAAGATCCACGCGTCGATCAACGAACCGTTCTGTACCTGAGCCGGCAGCCAGGAAGGCCAGCAAAAGCAGGACGCCCGGTAGCAAAGCCCTTGTTCTCGCCATGAGTGCCGGATGTGACAAGTGGACCGAGACTGCACCGCGCGCAACTGTACTGAGCCCTTTAAGCTCTCACTTGGCGACCCTGGCCTGCGAAGCCTTGGAAACGTGACTCGTCATCGAGCGCGGCCGCAATTGGGACATGCGCTCGTGCAGCGGGGAGAAAGAGGGGTTTATTAATTAAAAAACAAGTATGTGCATAGGCAGCGAGTAGCATTGGATCCGTGTGGCGCTGTGCTAAAGCCTACAGAGCGACGCGAGCTTTCCTTTTTAATCGTATTTTAGGATATGTATCTTTATTCCACTGCAGGACGAAGGCCTCTCTTCCGGCAATCTCCAATTACCCTTGTCTCGCGCTAGCCGATTCCGACTTGCGCCTCTGCAAGTTTTCTCATTTCATCAACGCACCTAATTTTCTGCCATCCTCCGTTTTGCTTCCCTTCCCTTGGCATCCGTTCTGTGACTCTAATGGTCCGCAGGTCATCTGCCCTGCGTATTACGTGGCTATGTCCAGCTCCATCTTTTTTTCTTTTAATGTCAACTAGAATGTCTGCTATCGATCCACGCCACTTCCTCTCTCAACGTTACGCCTAGCATTTTTCGTTCCATCGCTTCTTGCGCGGCCCTTAACTGGCTTTTGAGCTTTTCTGTATGAATACATACATACATACATACATAGATACATACATACATACATACATACATACATACATACACACACACACACACACATACATACATACATACATACATACATACATACATACATACATACATACATACATACATACATACATACATACATACATACATACATACATACATACATACATACATACATACATACATACATACATACATACATACATACATACATACATACATACATACACACGTGCGTGCATGCGCAAGTTCGCCAAAGTGCTGCATGTTTCTAATTTATTAGCATGCTCTTGCATGCGAAAATCAATGCAACGACGCGGTTTGTCCGTTGTATTGAAGCCACTGCAGGACGTGTGGGATCTCCTGCTCGACTACATCCTCGTACAGAAAGTGGCCGTCATTCGGTGGAGCATTGTCGGTTGTGTCCTCGCAAACACAAGTAGAGCAAGAATAAAGAATAATGTTATGGCGCAACCAAGAGTGGCGCCAGTCAGAAGAAGACGATTTAACGTGTAGAAGTGGAATCGGTCTCGACAGCCATCTTGTTTATGCATCGTTCTCTATCTTGGAAATGTTGTAAATACATCTTTATATGTGACTTCTGCAACGTAAGAATATCAATAAAGAATGTAGCTGAAACAAATCACCTAACTATTTAAAATTTACCTATTTCGTGTTACAAGTGTCTAACATATATACTTTTGCGCTTTTGCTTTGTACTTGATGCCTACATACAGCTAATATCGCATATTTTTGTATATCGCATATTTTTGTATATCGCATAGTTCGGAGCCTTTCTTTGTCGTACATTAATTTATTGCTGTAATTGTTCTTTTTCTTGTTGCTTCGTAACCACTCTCCTCTTTTATGCCGTATGGCCCCGAGGGCAACGTAAATAAATGAATAAATAAATATGTGGCTTCCAGCTGCTGAGAGAACCGGTTTAGGCGAAAATTTCGTTTGTGTTTCCGAGAAGTGCTGCTTTTGTTCCGCGGCCGATTGCAGATATAGAGCACACGACAACGTCATTGCCGTCGCCGTCGCCATTCCTCCTTTGTCATTCTACCTCGTCACGTCATCCTCTTTGAGAGAGGCGTTTCCCGGCGAAGATGTGTCCAACTCGCTCGTGCGCTCTGTATATGCAAATGCTCCCCCTTAATAAGAACAGTGTTCCTCGCCAACACCAATGACAGCTTAGTTTAAACCGATTCCGACAGCGTGTGGTGGAACCGCATATCGTTTTTTTATTAGTTTTATTTATTTTATTTATTCCGGCGTTTAACATGTATCCAGACGGCACGGTGGCTTATGACCCAGGCCGTAGTGGTGGCGGCTACGGGTTGATTTTGACCACCTGGGTTTCTATAACGCGCACCCAGGGCATGAGTACCACGACCGTTATTCCCTTCTGCCGCCCATCGGTACGCCGCGGCCCCGATTCGAACCCGTTACCTCGTGCTAGGCAGCAAAACGCCATAGACTGTAAGGGCTGGCACAGCACACCGAATTTCTAGCTTTCAACTGCTGCCGGAGCGAAAGAGTTACAGTCAGTGTTCATATCTGCAGCATCGCCCTCGTCCCGTTTTTTCCCAAAGTAAAAGAGCGTCATGTGCTCTTTCTTTCTTTTTTTCTGCGAGAAGGGGGAGTTGGGGAGGGGTGGAGGGGGTTCCTGCTTGCGGTACTACCGCACCTTACGGTCAGAACATCTCACCCAGTCGGCAATATCGCACGCTGTCAAGGGCGCACTGTTAACGGACGGCATTGGCTCTGGCAGAAACAAGACAGACAAGGACGCGTCCACGATCCCCCCCCCCCTCTAGCGCAGGGCCCCACGGACCCGATTCTGCATTCCCAGGGGCACCACGTGGCGTCCCACTTTACTCCCTCGCCACTGCTTTTACTTTCCTTCAACCGCCTCCGTATTCGACCTAGTTAGCGCGTGAAATACGCAGAAACCTTTTTGCTTTGCGCTTAGAATTTCATTACCCGAAAGTTGAATAAAGGGTCTGACAAGGTCGAGTTAAGGACGCATTGTCTGTGATACCCGACATGCACGTTAGTACGATGCATTCGCGGCGTTCAATTTGTTCTCAACGCTCACAGTCAACAACACGATATGCGAAGCGTCTTGGGCCCGCATTCACAAAAAAACTTTTACGCTTCTTCTGATGACAGCTATTTAACCGTCTCTCATCATTTGCAGCAATAAGGCTACGACGACACACTTATTGCACTTCAAATTCAAAATTTTTATCCTCTTCGCGCCACCCATGTTCATTTTCAAAACATTCAGGCTCAGTTCTCGCCTGGACGTCCAACTCCGGGCCGTCGAGCAATCCGCAGAGGTCGGCGCCGAGCACCGCCTGACTGGCATCTGGCCCACCCAACGACACCATGAATTAATCCCCCCCTCCCACCGGACGAAATAAAGTTTTTATTTCTCTCCAGCGCCCAGTGTGGAAAAACGTTGCAGTTCCGTCTGAAAGGCGAAGCATTAAGTATTAGAGAAATACACTAAACAAGGTTCTTTGTTTCGTAGGCCGCAACAGTTGCAGTAAAAAATCGTTTGCTGACTTAATTGGGCCTATGCACCCAAATACAAGCACCCGCACGGCGCTGGCATGTTGATGAGCACCGGCAGTCGGGAGCGCCAGTGCTTTTCTGAAAACGAACGTTCCAAGCTACCGCTCCCTTCATCGTTACCAATTGTACCGCGTCTCCGAAACTCGAATTACGGGACCTCCCACCCCGGCGCGCAGGAGGACAGTGCGCGTGAATCGTCGCGGCCTGCCCTTGCATTCGCACCCTTCGCCCCGGCTCCCGCAGCGGATGACCTCGAACATGCGGCGCGGGGGAAGCCGCAGTCGTGCTAGGGGACTTCTCCTCTAGCGCGGCCATGGGGCAGCGCGGCCTCGGTCACGTGACTTGGAGCATTGAGCGCGGAAAGACGGCGCGCATCAACCTATCAACGCTCTCGGCTGGCCCTCGCATGCTGGACCACCTCACGTGACCCCCGACACACGCCGTGCGGGCTGCTAATTCTCCTCGCCCTTGCATTTTACTGGCAAGGCACGGCAGCAATGGCGAAAATGGGCCTGGAGTCTCTGTATAATTTCTATCAGGTTATGAATGCCCGGCATCCGGAAATATTCGAAAATGTTAAATATGCAGCACCTTTCCGGCATGTGGCTGGCACTAAATGGCCCAGTGCATGCTACATGTGGCATCGAAGTGCACGGCCCTTATCCCGAGATAAGGGCTTGGATCCCAAGGTAATGCTGTATGCTATTAAAGGGACCGAAAACAGATTGTCAAGGGCTTAGCTTTTACGGATGAACGCAAAACTCACCCTCGGTAGTGGTTACATCTGCAGCGGTTACTACCAAAAGGGCCTCAATATTTAGTAAGCAGAATTTTTCGATCTGAACAACCTCTAAAAAAGTAAGAGTCCCTCCTCCAGCAACGCTGAGAAGTGTGAGCGATGTCGATAGCCCGCCTCGCGAATTGTGAAAGCCGCCCATCGTTCTGCTTTCACGGGAGTGAGTGTAACTGTGATTAAACAGCTACATTTTGACCTTTTCAACCACTTTTGAAAATAAAAAGCTGGTGCAGTAAGTTCGTCCTGTTGTGCAGACATTTCATATATTTGTACCGCTTTTTTCCCCGAGCACACGCCTACGTCATGGCTGGCTGGCCCCCTTCGTAGTCGTTCTGTCGATAGACGAGCCAAGCCAACTCATCGAAAACGAAGCCAAAGGCAGCGCCACTTTTCTGCTCACTACAAACGAAGGCTTATCTGCATATTGTAAGTCAGGAAAAACTTATAATAATAGAAAGTATACTAGATTTCCATACTAATTAAAAGACCAGGAATCGCGTACATTAGTAGAGGGCCACGTGGTGGGACCTCTTATGCAGCTTTATGTTTCTCCCGCCTGGGGCGCCAAAGGTCATTTTCTGCTACTTTTAGTGATGAATTAAAATGTAAATCCACCTGTAATGAGAAAAACATGGCTCGTTCTAGCCACTACGATAGGGTATCATTCCATGAGCGAGGTTCTCTCGACTCATGTTCCGAGCGGTTATTTGGCCCTTTAACACTTTGGTGACCTGGGGTGGTAAAAGGCTTGCGTATCCTTGATGAAATACCGTGCACTTTCACTGCTTCCTTGACTCCCGCCGTTCCCCTCCTCCCTTAGTGACTCAATCACTGACACGTTTGCCACACGCTTCGTACAGATATATCCTCGCTGAAATGTTAAGCATAAAATGCTTTCAGTTCCCGTTGTCGGTGGCCTTCAAGTGACCCTGAGCCAAAAGCCAGAGGCGTTTTCCGGGCAAGTTGCGAGAACAAAGTGAGATTGCCCGGGCAACCAGTCAAAACTTATGAAAATGCGGTCACTGGCCCTCAACCATTTGTGCAGGGCCGCATTAAACAGGCTAGTTACTGCCCAGACAAGTTGGAAAAAATATTGATTCTGAGTTCTCCCTAATGTTCTTCGTACAATATCACTCAAGTGGTAATTTCTAGTACGCTGAAGTTTTATTTGTCATCTCCAATAGCTACGTTCAAAAGGCAGAGACAGGGCACCATACACTTCATTGTGATGTTTTGGCGCTGAGACACAATTGGCTCTGCCCTTTTCAATGCCAGCGGTCCGCGAGTTCCGCGGCGCGGGTTTTGCGTCGCCTTGAGAAGTGCGTGCGTGCGTGCGTGCGTGTGTGCGTGTGTGCGTGCGTGCGTGCGTGTGCGTGTGTGTGCGCGTGTGCGTGTGCGTGTGCGTGTATGTGTGTGTGTGTGTGTGTGCGTGTGCGTGTGCGTGTGTGTGTGTGTGTGCGTGTGCGTGTGTGTGTGTGAAAACTTTTATTGTAATGAGGTCCGGAGGCTCAACTTTTTAAGCCAAGGCGGCCCGCTCCCGCGTTGGCACTGTCAGGCCAAGCCCTTCAGCGACATCATGGGCCCTCTGGACGGCCCTTAGTTGATCTTGAAACAATGGACTGTGAATCCTTTTTTCCCACAGTGCCCATTTTTCAACGAGGTTGGTGAGAGTTGCGGGACACCCCGCCAGCATATGTCAGATTCCAATGATGCCATTACAATCGTTGCATTCGATCTTAATCTCCCTCTCTGGATATATCTTATTAATGTAGTATGGCGTGGGATATATACCCGTTTGCAATAAGCGAAATGAGGCTGCCTGAGCCCTGTTCAGTTTTGAATGTGGCAATTGGAATTGCCTGCGTCCAAAATAGTAATGTTTGGTTATGTCATTTAAATTATTAAACGATCTCTAGATTCCCTGGCTTGATGGTGAACGGCTTGGTTGTGATTGTCACGGTTAGCAAGTGCTCGTGCCAAGTCATGAGCAACCTCATTGAGGTTTGCCCGAGTGTCGTCCACTTTCCCCATATGCGCAGGAAACCATCGGATTTCAGTTGTCATAATTCCAATGTATTCAAAACGTTTAGCTGCAACTCCAGCTATGTAGCCTTTATCAAAACACTTTATAGCGATTTTCCAATCACTGAAAATGCAGGCCTCGAGAGGTGGCGCCACAGCAGGTTATTTTCTTCTAGCTGGACAGCGTTCATATGGACCAATGCACAGTATGGCTTGGTACGGTGTCGTGCGCTGTGGTGTGGTGCGGCATGCCGTTGCGAACGTCCACTGCACCCAATTTAAGATACTGGCTAGTATCATCTACAGCCAATCTGCTTTGCCGGTTGCCATTTCATGCTTGCAACTACTCTCGATTACGGCAGAGCCAGCAATTTTTTGTTCTCCATTTCGTCATATGGCTAGGGTAAAGCTAAGGGTGACGAGGTGCCATGAAGGAGGCAACGGCCATGATGGCGTTGCGAATAGAACAGGCACAGACAGACAGACAGGCAGAACGGACGGACGGACGGACGGACGGACGGACGGACGGACGGACGGACGGACGGACGGACAGACAGACAGACAGACAGACAGACAGACAGACAGACAGACAGACAGACAGAGACACAGACAGACAGACACAGACAGACAGACAGACAGACAGACAGACAGACAGACAGACAGACAGACAGACAGACAGAGACACAGACAGACAGACACAGACAGACAGACAGACAGACAGACAGACAGACAGACAGACAGACAGACAGATAGATAGATAGATAGATAGATAGATAGATAGATAGATAGATAGATAGATAGATAGATAGATAGATAGATAGATAGATAGATAGATAGATAGATAGATAGATAGATAGATAGATAGATAGATAGATAGATAGATAGATAGATAGATAGATAGATAGATAGATAGATAGATAGATAGATAGATAGATAGATAGATAGATAGATAGATAGATAGATAGATAGATAGATAGATAGAAGACCTGGCGGAGAGGTTGGAAACGTGCTACCAAACTATCAGCGTTTATGACCCTTCCGAGCCCGGATCCCTGTCATCATCTATAACCACGTACACGGCGGCACAATATATTTCAGCACGCAGCACACAGCGTGTTTACTGCCCCATTTACATGTCACGCAGTCACAGTGCTGAGTCTCTCGATAGTACATTCACAGCCACCTGTTATGCACATGTTCAGAGCCGTGGGTGGTAAATGCGTTCCCACTACGAGAAGGCCACGGATCACACATAAACGCAAAACAATTTCTGCGTGCTAGTTTTGCCTTCACTAGAATACTTTTGAAGCCTGCATTTTCTTTCCAAGCCAAGCTGTTCCACAGAAGGTTATTTTAGACAATTCATAGAAAGACAACACGCATTTACATATCGAACCTTCACACTGCCCACACACGGCACTTGGACTTATCGCCTTCTTCTTCTCGTGGACGGTTATCTGTCTACGATGTCCAATCGACATTTCGAGGTCTACAGAATACACATAGAAAGAGAGCCAGGATTTTAAAAATACATGCGTCTAGAGACAGTGCATAAAGCTCATAACATTCAAATAGTGGCCACCATCACAAATGCCCTCATTCGGCGATCATTTTGTCGAAGTTGAAGAAAATTGTTTACGTTCAATACAATACTGTGTATTTGTAAAACGTACACTCGACGATATGAGCATTCTTGTGTATCCACTGGAACCACTAAATAACATATTTTCGTTATAACCATTTGTTGTATGCAATGGGAAAGAATCTCACAGTGTCACTAGGTTATGATTTATTTCATGATTCTTCGTGCCATATTTATTGCGTAAACGTTCCTATAAGACTGTTGCCAATACGAACTTAATGAGCTGTAGTCTTCCTAGCGTTGTTTACATGTGCATCTGGGGAACCTCATCTCCGCTTGCTTTGTCGAATAAACTTCGTGACTGTGCAATTAACCAGCGTTCAACTCATACGTCTGAAGCTTCGCTGGTGTAGAACTTTTTTGTTTGTTCATTTGAGGCTACACGACTGAACAGTGCGTGTGCGTGCGTGCGTGCGCGTGTGTGTGTGTGTGCGTGTGTGTGTGTGTGTGTGTGTGTGTGTAATAATAATAATAATAATAATGTGTGTAATAATAATACAGCAGCGCGCGCTATGTTGTCCCAACTCTAGTCTAGAAACAGTCTAGTCGACATCTAGCACTTTAGGCTCACAGAGGTTTTGACTCCGACTCGACGGGTATAATGCCATAACGTGAATACAGTCAGAAAAACTTGAGTTTTCAGCTCCTGTTCTTCATAAGCGAAACGGTGCAGGTAACAGAGTTCATTCTAAGCGCAACGAGGCTTTGTCAGGTAAAAAAAAAAAAGAAATACGAGTAACACACTGGCTCATAGAATAAAAAATGGAACTGTAGTTCGAAAGTTCACCATTGGCAACTTTCTGGAACTGGTGATGCGCTATCGAAAGTCAGCGCCTGTGTTGTCGACTTTCTGTCAGTCCTAGTCTTTCTGCAGCGCTGTTTCCCACTTAAAGAGAGCTGTAAGGTACTTTAAGCTGGCTAAAATTGCAGAACCCACGGGAATATACATAATACTAGGCCCTACACAAAATACTTTTGTTTAGAAGTCGAAAAATTACAGTATTTCTCAGCCGATTTTTCACCGACACGTTCAAACAAGCCGCTGTAACCGTTCGCGTATTTGTAGTGTTTGGGGTGTGCCATTAGTATTTTAAATCTGGTGTCGGGAAAAACAAAAAGCGAACTATTTTGGTATCCATATTTTACTAAAAGAGTTGACAAACGGCTACACAAAACTAGAAAAAGTTCCGCATATTTTTTTTTCTTTTTTTGCCAGACTGCGATACGCCAGGGATATCCCATGACGTCGCTTCCTTCAACGCTCGATGTTCTTTGACCCCATGGCAGCTATGCGATACGGGTCACTCAAACTCGGTTCAGTTCTTCCGCTACACTCGAGGAACTACGATGCGAAATGCACAATCCATTCGTGGTGCACACACCCACATGCGTTGCCTCAGCGGCAAAGTAGCCAACGAGTCTTCGAAACTGAAGCTTAGGCGCTGCGAGGCGAGGCAAGAAGATAAGCAGGCGAAGGCGGAGAATGACGAAGAAACTGATAATGAGACAGTAGATAAGACAGCAGCAGGAGGTTGGCGCACGTGCATCGTCTCGACGTCAAAGGAAGCAACGGGTCTCCGACGTTGCAGCAGGCAGGTGGATAAGAAGCATGCGAAAGGACGAAGTAGCCGATAAGGAAGCAGTAGATAAGCCGGCAGCATGAGACCGGGCCCACATGCAGCGCCATCAGAGGAGTGACGTGGCCAGCTGCTGAAGGCGCTCGTAGCTGGGAACAAAGCGGCTCCTGAGGGCCATCACCAGACTCGCACTCACCAGCTCGGTCAGCAGCAACTGTTTGGGAGTGAGGAGGAAAACGGAGGCGGGGCTAAGTAAGCATCATTTCTTTAAGCCTTGTACCTGCACATCATGGTTTATAAAAGTTGACTGTGTAAGGTCGGTTTAGATGTTGACGCTTGCAGCTCGCTACATCGGATGAGCGCGACCAGATGGTGCATTCCGAGCGGCGCTCTTGGGTCCCCATGCTTCAGCGCCCCCACTGCCACGGCGGTCGGTGCCTGTACCGCTCAGCAGCGAACCGTGGCCTTCGAGATCCCACAGGTGTGCCTTTCGCTAAGGGGCGCCAGTGTGATCTCGGAGGCAACGCAGCGAACGCGTCGAAGCAGCGGGTTCCTCTTTCGGTGATGTTTGGGGCTCTTATATTGTTACGAAGAGGAAGCCCGATGCACAAGTGCATGCGCAAGTACGCACATGGGGAGAGTTAGCGGTAATCGCGCAGGCTGGTACAAATGTCACAGCTCCAGGACACAGCCTACCACTTCCTCTTCGTCTCCCTCTTGAGTGCATAGTCCTGTCCAAATGCGACGTAACAATGTGTTTCGTGCTGCCATGGCACATCTCAGTGCATGAACATTAGTTTCTCACTTTATGCTTTATGATGGGCACCGTGCACTTCTTTTATTACAAAAGCAATTCGTCGCCGTGAGGTCCCGTAACTGTTGAAGCCCGATAAGATCGCGGCCGCGCCCCGTGGTGCGAGGAAAGGCGTGCGAAAGTGAGCCGATAAGGATGGTGGCTTGATGCGGTGGCTTCGCGTGCGCGCAAGGTAGGAAGACGGGGAGGGGTCGCGCCGTCGTTTTGCGCTCAAGGAGGGGGGGGGGGGGGGAAGCGGAGAGATCTAGGTGCGCCAGAAGGGGACCGAGCATGGAAGGGGGCATTTCCTTTTCCATATCCGCTACGGCCGCGCGTCCGATATTGGAGGTAATCTGCGATGGGTTCGAAAGCTAGGCCGCCCAACTGGCTGATGGCTCCGTGCGGGCTGCGTTCTCGTGCGCCTAGTTCGCGTTGAAGTGAGAGACAGAACGAAGGGGCACTCAGTCATCGCAGCTGTCGTCCTTAATCATGCCAGCGTTCTGACAGCGAGTGTCCGCGGTCATCAAGTGAGATGAGTCCATGTTTGTCAGTGTGCGCATGACAAAACTGCTACTTTTTTTAGAGGGGGAGATGGGGGTTCTGCGTCATATAGTTTGGTACTGCTGTGTTGGCTATCCAAGCTTAATTGACAGTGGCGCTTGGGGATGCTTGTCGCCGACTACGCATCTGGCTTCGGTGATGGGCTGATCGTTCTTTCGACAAACCTGCGAGGGCCAGCCAGGCACAGAAGCTGGCTTGGCGCAACTACGTATGCATTGTAGCCGTTAGCGAAAGGCGCACTGGGGCCGCCTCGGAGGCCATAGTTCGCCGCTGCGTGGTACAGGCACCGACCGCAGCGGCGGCGAGGGCGCTGCAGTATGGTGACCGCAGCTGTGAACACTATCTGCGTTTGCACTCGACGGCGACAGTCGCGACCTAACATATTCTTACACCACTCTTCATACGCAGCAACGCAACAAAGAGGCAGCAGGCGAGACAATAACGTAAAGTGAACACAAAATGAAGCCAAGAAAAGAGTAGGCACGATTGCCTGTCTATCAACTCAAATTGCACAGGGATGTGCGAATTATGATATGATTTTCGATTAGGCTCTTCTCCTTATAATCAATATCCTGAAACTTATTGCAAAGCGAACTACCACTCATTTGTTTCAGTAATTAAAAGGCCGCTGATCTTCCCTGCGATGAAATGGCTTCATTTTATGTTGCTTTTACAAGGTTATTACTAAATACTGAGCCCCTGAGTTCCCCTTATCCTTGTGACTAAACATACGTGACAAGAGTCTCAGAAAACAGCATCCCGCCTGTCGGGTATCACAGTTCAATTTGCCTAAGACCACATAATGTTTCGAATAAACGAAAGGTGTTATATCATAACGGAAACTGATTCTAGCGGTTAAGAGAAAGCTTTAGCTCTAGGGCTCCTATCTAAATACATGGGAAAGAAGAAATCGTTTTTCCGGGCAATCACTGCGCCAGAATTGATTATGTTTGTTGCATCTGAAAAAAAAAATTGCATCTAATTACTGTTGGAATCGAACTATTTATTTATGCATTTAGGCTGGCAATATTTTACTAAGAATTTTTGAAAATCGCAAAGGTTCAGAAAAGGAAACTATCAAGTTTGCAACTTCGTAACTCAGCAATGATAAGCGA
This sequence comes from Dermacentor andersoni, assembly GCF_023375885.2. NCBI lineage: Eukaryota > Metazoa > Arthropoda > Arachnida > Ixodida > Ixodidae > Dermacentor > Dermacentor andersoni. Next base: position 132,539,325 of record NC_092821.1, read on the forward strand.
TAACACAACCCTGTAAACTGCTTCTAATAGTACACATTAAGCGCAAAAAGATAGATGTATTATACGTGGTTCTCAAAAACACTCTTAAATGCGAGTAGGACTTTTGCGAAACACTTGTAAATTGTAACAAATTATGTGAACTGTAAATCCATAAATCAAATTTATCAGCTTTAAACGCTTTAACGTATGCCGTTTGTAGAAGTACAATATCTGTTTTTGGTGCATAGTTATGAATTTGTAAACTTCACGCTTCTATTTTTCTTCAGCTTACTGATTTTCGGCAAATTTTGAAAAAATGCCACGGCCTAAATAAAAATTTTGCTTGCTACAGTCACTATAATTTACCTTTTTCTAGATCTATCATTTTTTAAATCGGTTGAGAGCTTACTTTAGAAAAGCATTTATGCGTTTCACATCTGTATGAATAGGCGGCAAGAGAGCTAGTTTTAAGAGATATGCTTCTCGTGACGTCAGAGACACGTCGACAGTGCCAACAGCGCTGGCAGAGACATGCGTGGTAGTCCAACAATAACCGCATTTACATGAATGCGACAGTCGCTTACCGTATGAACTTTAAGGCGTATTGCATCTCATGTAGATGAGGTAAAGTCAGAGAGAGCACTAGCTTTAAGATCTGACACTAGATGGCATTAGCTAGCCTGACAGTAAAATGTGCTTTCACGCTTCTACCCTATCCACGTAAACGCGGCTAAGAAGGTTTCAGATAGGCTTTTGCATTTCACGCAGTTGTCGGAGGACCCATAAATGATTACATTTCTGCCGCCGACGCTTTTACTCGAGCAAATAATTGGAACATAGCCCGTGGCTGCATTAACAGTTTTGTGCACTGTAGTGTCGAACTCGGCTGCCCCAAGGTGGCACAATCAGCACTTATGCGAACTTCGGCGCCTACGGCATTACGTGGTAATCCGTGGTAATATACGTGATAATAGGTGGTAATAAGCGGTAATACGTGCACGCACAATATGAAACGCTATCTTTAAGTCGTGCCACAGATATACGGTATACCGAAGAACCGCAGTAATCGTCGACAGCAGCAGCGCTGGTTGCACCATTGCGTCGCGCAGGTGTTTTTCGCCGAGGGAAATAATATAAGCAGCGCATGTCAGTGATTATGTCGCTACCAGCAGTTAAGTAGAATAGGTCACTGCAGTATTATATTTGCGTGCTCGCTGGTAACACTGCGTCACTAGATGTCGCTACCAGAGTTCTTGCTGCCGTACACCTCTGCCGCAACCCTGTATTCTGCAAACGCTATTAACACTATATGGCTAAAACGTTTCCGGACAAGCTCAAGCTCTCTTAGCATTAGAGTGCGCGTGAATTCTTTTCTTTTTATTCATTCTTTAACGAGAACTATGCCGCAAACCAAAGCGTCTCTAAGCTGTCCTGGTTGAATAAAAGCGTTTCCAGATGGCTCTGCCAGCGTTCCTACTGCCGTCGACGTCACGTAGTAGTACTCTGCAACGTTAGAGGATTTTTTTTACGAAATTACAAAATGCGCAATGAGCCTCGTCATTTTTGTTTTCTTGGCTCGCCGCTGTAGGCCAAGATGACACCGAGTTTACCTCCAGACGACGTAATATGAGATATTAGAGAGTTTTACTGTGTCCGGTATTCGGGCAGACGCAAACGGACTGTGCGTGTCACCGGATGAGCGGAGGCACAGACGAGAATGACCTGCATGGTGCAGCCACCTGGTGATGCAGAACTCGATCAAGCACCAAATAACATTGCAGTAACCAAGTGTATCCTACTTCGTTTCCGGTGTAAATTTTCGGCAGCGGCGTAATCGTGATGCTGCCGAAAATTTACACCAGCAGTAAGGTAAGATACACTTCGTTACTGCAATATTATCTCAGTGTTTGTATGATTGAGCTCTGCGCCACCAGGTATCTGCACCGTGCAGGCCGCTCACGTTTACGACTCCGCCCCCCAGCCGGTAAAACGCACTGTTTGCCTACGTTTACCGGAATGCCGAACAAGCTAAACCTCTCTGTTGTAATAAAAAGAGTGTCATAAAACTAGGACGCGCGTGCGGCCTCCTTTCAACTCGTGCTAAGCGAGCTTGCTAAACGTCACGACAACGTCTGTTCGCAAACCGCCCCAATTCCTATCCAGCCGCGTTGACCTTGGAGTTAGCCGTTTTCGAGCCAACAATGTTGCACGTAGTCCTTGTAGTTCTTTATTTGTTGTCTCGTTCTTTTTTTTTTGTTGGCGTAGCAACCCCAACGGCATGTGTATCCTAGTTAGTGCCACAAAACGTACCGAACGTCGAAAGGTTGCGCTTGTATTTCACTAAAATTTGTATTTCGCTAAACAGCGAAACCGTAAGAGAAACAGGGAAGCGTATTAGGAAGCAAGTACTAGGGCTTCGTCTGTATGTTACCTTTGCTTTGTGGTCACGCCTATCGCGTTAACGACTCATCATGCTCGACCAATAGCGACAAGGCTAAATTTCTGCTAAAACAACGAGGAACTGTGCATGAAGCCCTCCTTCACTGCGATTCAGGAAATGCAACGTGTCTGCGTTATAATGCAGCCGTTGGCAAAAAAAATCTCTAGGATATCAAGCTGCTGTTCTGTATTTCGATAAAAGATGTATTTGGTTATGCTACGTAACCATCAGCGAAACGTACTGATGAAGCTCTCCCTTACCGCGAGCTTGACCAGCAAAGATTTGAAGGCGGCATCCTGCAAATTGAAGAGGACGAGGCGGTACGTTTGCATTAACGTCGCTACCGTGCATCCACTTCATGTAATAATATATAAAGAAATAGGAACACTAAGCACATGGGTACGGTCATCTAAACAGGGTAATCTAAATCTTGTCCGTCAAGGAAACAAGACAGTCCCCCGTATTCTTAAACACGCCTTCACTTGAAGCTTCTCCTCGACTCAGCCAAGTCGAGGCGACGGGGCTTCCTTCACTCAAGGCGCCGTTGCGTTTCATGAACACTACTTCACCTTTCCTCCGCCAAGGAACGCCTTAAACATACGCCCTCGACTCAAGTGAAGTGTATCGACCGAGAAAAGCGTCTGATATCGAGACTACTCTTGAATGTGCTTATTAAAAGCCCATTATTTAAGACAAATATGTGTTTCAGTTCATTCGTCTTCCTAATCAAACAACTACACGGCGCAATGCACAACTTTAGCTCGGCAACGCTGCCACTGTGAGCGTTCGACTGATAGAGCAAGCGGGAGCTGTGTTTGAGGTCTGGCAACAATCGCATCCCAACAGCTGAGAGCATGGCGCACGGCTGAGAACCAAGATAATTTGCGCCGGCATTTGTCCGCTGCTCTTTGTTTCCTAGTGTTTCATTGGTGACTGACGCTGCGGTTGTTAATCGCGGTTATGATGGGTGATTTTGTCTTTGTGCGTATGGTGACCGAGCCTGAATGACTTCTGAGGCCACAGATGGAACGGACGATGGGCAGCTTTGTTTACCTTCAAGACCGAGTGGTGCTGTGAGCTTGCTGAAAGCAACAACAGGACAGAAAATATGGGTGAGTGAGCCATTTTTTCATGGAAGCACAGTATGTCAATGCGGTTTTCTTGAGGTTGCCGCTGCGCTGTCGATAAGCCGTTTCCGATGTACACAAGCATGATTGACTCCAGTTGCTCATGCTGCGGGCATTAATTAGTACCTGAAACATATTCGAGACAGCATAAGCTTGTGCAAAACATATATTTTTTTTTGCTAATGGGAACTTGTGGAAAATTCGGCACGACAATCTGTTGTTGGTTTCGCTTTTTTAAACGAAAATGTAGAAGGTACGGATCGGCGCCTGCATCCAACGATCATTCCAGTATCGCGTATGAAATATTTCGGTAGAGGAGAAGCAGTTATAGTATACATGTCGCAGAATGCATATGTGGTTGAGTGCGTAGTTCAGGCAGGTTGAAAAAAAAACAAGCGTCTTTTGAGTCCTGTACTTTGTTTTAGAAGCCGTGGTGGTCAGTCGGCTTGCTCAACTTGTAGCACATATGGTCAACGAACCAGCACTGGTGCCTGCATTTCCTGTGCTTCCTCACTTCACATATACGCTACGCAATGTTTTAATCTTCCGAAAATTCACTTGTCAATACTCCATCACCGCCATTTGTTTTTTCGTCTTAACTTTTTCAGTGTGCTGTGTGGTAGCAGCTGATGCACGTTCCATAAACTGTGCTTTCAAGTTCACGCAATGCCGACATATTTTTAGTTGTGCTACGTCTTTTCATTTCCGTTGCTTAGGTATACTGAATTAGCGCGCGAGCGCCCTGTCTACATAAAGGTATTGGCATTCCGGTGCAGGATGTGGGTCTTGGAAGGACCAGCTGATGAAAAAATCAACGCCTGTGCTGCACAGTAAGGCTTCTGGCAGACCGGAAAGCATCGATAGATATGGTGCCTGCCTGTTGGAATTGCACCAGCTCGCTTCCCTGAAAGAAGCTAGGTGCTGAAGAAGTACTTGAGTAACCTACCCGGCAATTAGTCTGTGCTTATTTTCATAAACTTTGTAAAAATATTCATGTTACGTGTCTGCACATTCACAAAATGGCGAAATGGACACCGTGTTATTTAGAACCACAAACATGAAACAGCCATGTCATAATGAAATCAAATTAATTTTTTATTCCCCTTCAGCTGTCATATAATTTTTGTTTTAAATAGCATGAATATGATTTGCGAAGTCATCAGTTGCCCGTGGCGTGTTGCAGCTGCGACAGGATCTTTTTGCTGCCCACAATTTGTGAAGCAACACTTTCGTAGCATTTGTAGCCAGCACTTCAGTATTTTGTGGCATGCTGAAGCTACTTTAGCATGAGCAAGTGTAGATTGAAAATATGCCATAGTAATGATGGTTGATCTCAGCTTTTCTGAAATAACGGTAGTAATGCGCTCTATACTGTATTTTTCAGCATTGTCATTGTGACAGTCTGCATCATCATTTGGCCTATTTTGGTATCCCACAAGACACGCTGCTACCCTGGGTGTTGTACCTCGGTCAATTGCTGAAGTTCTGCAAGCCCCATTGAAGCCAACACTCATCCGCATCCAATGGAAGAAACTCATTGTTCGGGCCGTCATAATTTATCTTAAGCTGAAGCTAGAAGCAAGGTAGAAACAGCATATATTCTACAACAATTTACCACTGCATGCCGTCGGGTGGCTACACCCGACAGGCTACTGTCTTCAACAGAGATGGTGTTTTATTCTAGAATATATTTGTCAGCAGTACTACTCCTTCTGTTTATATCCTTCGAAACAAACAAGCGAGGACACCAAAGACAACATAGGAGAAATTACTTGTACTTACTAATTTAATAAAAGAAATGACAAATTAATGGCAATGAAAGTGGATGAGAAAACAACTTGCCATAGACGTGCGATGCTCTAACCAACTGAGCTACCGCGGCGCCGTTTTCCCATCGACTTTCTTGTATATTTATATTTTACTACTAGAACTATATACTACTACTACTACTAGAACTAGATCATTCCCCACCTGCGGCAAGTTGTTTTTTCCTCCACTTTCATTGCTCTTAATTTATAATTTCTTTCATTCAATTAGTAAGTACAAGTAATCTTCCCTATGTTGTATTTGGTGACTGCTTGTTGGCTTCTCATGATATGATTATTAAAAATCGCGCCCCTCGGTTAACCCCCTTTCTTAATTCTCCTTCATTACTGCTTCTGTTTGTAGGATAAGAGCTCAGGCTGTATTGCATACTATCAAAGTACAAAAAGGCGAGAATAATGTTAATTTATTGTTTTAGAAAAAAATTGGCACTTGAATTGACCAGAAATTATTAAGGGGTACGTACTGTCTTAATATATATGATTGAATAAACGACATCTGGATGAAAAATACAATGACTTCAGCTACAACGTGTCTATGAAGGCAAATCCATGCAGTCAAACTGCTTTTAGTGGTAATGTTTGAGCTGGTAGGATATCAGAAAAGTGATAGATGTCTTAAGCAGAATATTTCGACGGCTATTATAGTGCAGCAGGACATTACTGGACCTCTCCTCCACTTGCACACCAATGCATACGCAGAACATACAGCACAGTTGGAAAGGCAGTTGCTCTTCGTGCGTTCGTTGGCAACCTGGTTCCTGCATAAGAGAAGGGGTTGGTAATAAACATACAATGACTTTAAAAAAGGTCCATGAAAACTAGCTTAGGTACTGTATTCGTTGTCTTTAGTTTACATTTCGTAATAATACATTCGTTCAATAATTTTGTGTTCTAGAGCGCGATATTTTTTTACATTAATTAGCTCATACTGTTTTTATTTATTTTTATTTGCAAAAATCATTTTTCAGCTGGTCTACCGCTTGCGCAGCAAGACCGACATACAGCGATATAACACTTAAATAATGAACCCTATAGAGAGCTGGGATGTTCGCAAGAAAGGTGTGCGAGATATATCTGCTACCACTTGCTAGCACTGTCTGTATTAGGATCTGTCACTACATGCTATACCTTTATTTATCGGAATAAAAAATAATGTCATGTACAAAAACTCTACTCTGTTGTATTGCTATTCTGTCTCTTTTATTCGAACACAACATTACATTAACCTGTGTATACGTGCAGGTATAATTCTGAATGCCATTTCATGGTTGGTGACTTCCTCGTTGAGCTCGGATCTTCATAGGGATGACGAGCTAATTAAACTGAATGGTCTGAAGGAAGGATTACTAATTATTGCTTATGACTTTAAATTGCACCAACTGCACACGGTCAGCTCGAAATTACAGTACATTTCTTATTTTCCTTAGCGCAACTAGCCGCATCAAATTAAAGAAAATTGCAAAAATTAAAGTGAACGCACCTGCTCGTTTACAGAGATGCTCGCTTTGCTGCGGTGTGCTTCGCCGTCCTTGGATTAGCGTAGGCAGTGATGATCTGCCCGAGTACAAACAGCGCCGACGGGGCGACTTACGGCGCTCGCGCAAGCAACACACGCACACAGGCAATACACGCACTAATAACAGGAATCTTCGTAGCTGTTTTCTTTTTACAAGTTCGAAGTCCACCGCAGTTATGTATCGCGCCGTGCTTGAACTGATGCGGCTTTCTACGATGAGCCGCGAGAAACACGTGAATGCACTGACGCCCATAGTAGTTTGGGAACGCTGGCACGAAGAATACCCGTGTGCGGGTGATCAGTTGGCTCATGCACGGAGTAAGACGACAGTCACTGCACTAGCTCGCAGTCTTCTTGACAGGACGACCGATCGGTCTCGGCGCCGCAGTGAAACGATTTCGTTGCCGATGCGCTCCAGACGACTGCACCAGTTCCTAAAACGTAGCCCTTGAGAATGCGCGGCACGGTTTAACCCAAGAAAAGCTACGGAGGCAACTGGCGTCCATCGGAAAAAGCTGACGAGGTGAGCGTCAGATCGCAAGGCAGCTATGTTTACGCACTAACTTCACTCGAGGAGCGATTCAAGGTAGCTGCGAGGCTACCTTGAGATTCTGAAGTAAAGCGCTCGAACTTTCCTTCACTCAAGGCGCGTTTCAAGTGGAGGGCTATTTGTGAAATTAAAAACCGCCCTCAAGGAGCATTTCGAGTGGAGGGTCAAGTCAAGGTGCGTTTGTGAATACGGGGGAGTGTATCACGTAAATTTAGGTTAAAAATTTACAGGCAGCTTACAGGGGCCACGACACCAAATTTTCTAGCGTCACGTAGTAGCGACGGTGAATGACGAAACTAGCTTTTTATTGCGCGAACTTGCGGCCACAGAAACAGGCTACACTCAAAGCACAGCAATAGCGGCGAACACGGCCGGCGATCGCCGAAATCTGATCTGCCGGTCAAGTGCGTCGACATTTGTACACGAGCCATCGAACGATCCAGAGTAATCGCTGGTGCCCGCGTGTCATCCAGAAAGTTCTACTCCATTCGCGTCGCGCATACATGCAATCAGATTACACAATGTTCGGTGGGAACAGACAGCCGATAGAACCATCGATAAAATTCGAGGAACTTCCGATAGATGCAGGCGCATTCCGCGCTATGCGATAACGTTTGTTGCATGGTGAAAAGCGCTCACCCGAGAAAGACAAGTCCACGTGTCACTAGCTTTAAGTGGGCGTTGCAAGTTGAACGGTACGCGTCCCACAGTAGGCTGGCAAAATTTCAGCCGCATTACAGCACACTATAGTAACACTGTTACACTGGAAGCATAGCGCGCAAAGGACGATCCACAAAGACTAGACAGGACAAGCGCTAACATTCAACACGTCAACACATTCAACATGTCCTGTCTAGTCTTTGTGAATCATCCTTTGCGCGCTATGCTTCCAGCGTAACTGTTTTACCAACCAGCCCAAGCCTATGTACTTCTATAGTAACACTGACGGCAGGCGAAATAAACTTTCTGCGTGGTAAACGTGGGCAGTATAGGCATGGTTTCGTTTTCGCATGTACGTACCGGCGCGACCGGTCTGTAGAGCGCGTATACCGCGTTAGTGCTCCAGACCGGCCATGGCATCGGCCGGTGGTCAGCCCCGAGATAGTTTCCTTCATTCATTCATTCATTCTGCAGGGTTTACTTCATTCGTACTGTTTTAATATTTGCGGATACAATGCAACGGCAATATCTCTACTAGCCACTGTGTGCCCGAACTTGCAAAGAGAGGACTGAGTCCGGCATGGCAGTCACGTGGTTGCGGAATGTTTGGGAGCAGACGACACGAGTGACCCCGCACTTCTTGACGTCACACAAGCCATACCAAAGTGGCCGCCGCTGTCGGCAGTAGGGGCTTAGAGGCCGAGATTTTCATGTGAAAATGTGCGCCGAGGGCCCTTTTTTGTCGTCGTCGTCGTTGTCGTCGTTGTTGTTGTTGTCGTTGTTGTTTATAACCATGCTGGCCCTTACATTTTCAGTTGCAATTAAAAGCGGAGAATAGCTCAATTACCATGTCATGGTCCCTTTATTACGAAAGATCCACTATTAGACGACTGGGAGGTGTGCAAGAACTTGACCAATCGATGCGCCTGCGTGTCTCTTGGAGTTTTGTCGTTCGAAACAATAGCTCAAGAACAGTTATTTCCTGTTTGATTGTACTAAGAACGAACATTCTAATACGACTGGGTGAATTGCTTTCTTCTTCATTATTTCATAAAAATTATTGTCCCTTACATTTGGAGTCCTGCGACAACCTGCGACAATTGTGAGCATGAAACTCTTAAATCAGATACAGATCAAATAACAAGACCTCTTCTATTCCCATTTGATTCGAGACTTTCATAATCCATTCAACTCGACGGATATTCGTCCTTTTATTTTATTCGAATTTCGAATTTCGAGTATTCTCCTATTTCTCTTCATCTAGTATTAACCGTACAGTTCAAGAATATTCTAAAATGCTGTGTTGTAGTGGGCCAGTGGGTTCTGTGACATTATGCAAAACTGAGCTGCAAGGCGATATTTTCGACATGGACGTAGAAAATAAAACATTAGAGACACATGGAAGACACAGCGCTTTCATGTGTTTGTATATCTTAGTTCTTCATGCCCTTGTCGAAAGTACTGCTCCGCATCGTAATTTAAAAGGTCGTGCAAATTGATTGCTTCTTGTGTGTGTCAAAAAAAAGCTACGCTTATCTATCCGACAAATTCGATCAACGAATCTGAATAAAATAATAATAACAATACAATTACGCATTCGATTCCAGAAGTTAGTATTCATAATTGTCGAATATTCGTTACAGGCTTTCTCATTTGCAGTTTCGAATATTCTACAATCTCCTACAACTCACCTGTCCGGACAGGCCGTCCTCGAGTGCGGGGCAGGTGGCGTTCGTCGACGGCGTCGGTGGCTGCATGAAAGAAAATTCCGCGATTAAAGGGCCCGGGACTCATTTCAAAAGCTGTAGAGTACGGTCCAGGAAGCGCCTGACATAAATATTCTTCTTTTTCACATTTATTTATTATTGGAGGCGATAAAATAAATTGAAATTGCGAGAGTCCATGAAAGCAGGAAGCGAGGTTCATTTTCATCACAGGGCTCTACCCATATAGTTCGACTAGCGTCCGCAAGTGACGTTGGACGAGTTTCAGTGTGTCCGCAAACTTCTTACGGGTTGCGGTGTACCGGACAGGAGAGCAGTACGGAAGGAAGGAAGGAAGGAAGGAAGAAAGGAAGAACGAAAGAACGAAAGAAGGAAAGAAAGAAAGAAAGAACAAACGAACGAAAGAAAGAAAGAAAGAAAGAAAGAAAGTGACGATTGCCTTTAAGCTTGTAGCGATAATAGCTTGTTGTCTTTCTGCGCCTCGTGTGCATCGCGAATATCCGCCAACTATGTAATCAGTCCACAATCACTTTAGCTTGTCGCGAATTTTTTTTTGTCCTATTTTATGACGGGATTTGTCGTTTCCAAACGACATGTGCGCGTTGACGCAGCCGCTCGGGGTGAAATTCTCAACTCACCGCAATGAATGACGGCTGCGACATCTCGGCCTCGAATACGCTCCAGTCGTCGTAGACGTCTTCGTCACCCACTGCGGAAAAGCACGTCGAGTGTAAAACTCCACTGGAAAATCCACTCGCTGCATTTCTGTAACCATGACTGGCTGTGCACATAAACGCAAACCGCGCAAGGAACCATGAACAGGGCGAGCGCAAACTGCTGAGTTCAATGTCTGCTTCGCGTCGGAAAGCCTACAACGGCGCACTTCGCAGTTCGGTCGCGCAGACAGAAGGTGAAAGGTGAAGGTGAAAGATGAAAGGTGAAGACAGAAGGTGAAGGTTCAATAAACGCCAGAGCGATTCAGGAGGAATATATTCTGCGTTATACAGTGATACCAGATATGTCGCTTAGGAAGGCACTCCCTATTTTTTTTTTTTTTTTTTGTGACAAGCTTCCATTAGCAATAAGGCATCTTTACGTTTACATTTTTCTTGTCTCTTATTCGCTGCGTGAAAAACGTGACTCACACTTGCATGCAACAGAGTGGGCATGCAAATTAGCCAGAGCATGCTTATTTTCAATTGTCAGCTGATGCTCGCGCGTACGATCGTTTGACACAGCGCACCGTCTGCACTATACGTAGGCCCTCCAAGATACTAGCGGGTTTTCATAAATTCCAACTCTGCAACAACGCACGTACGGCCGGACAAGTACCTCTGTTTCGGCTAAATACCAAAAACAGTGGGAAACAAAACAAAAAAAGAGCTTTTGTGTGTCTTCTTTGCCTGCGGGCTGCGTAAAATTTGCGTTATTCATTTCCATCAAGTACTTAAAACCACTGTCTGAGCAGCAAGCACACATCGTGAAAGTGGTAGTTGGGCAACTTGGTTAGCATAGCGAAGTAGCTTTTTCGTTTACGCTAGGAGACGCGGACAAAGGAAGGTGGTACAGGGGATGTGTACCCTCTTTCTTTGTCTGCGTCCTCTAGCGCAAAAATAATTAGTATAGCATACTTATATTGTGATATATCAACAGCTGCGCGCGTCAAGTGACGTTTCTGTTCCTCGTATCTCTTATAAACATGCGGGTTGGTGCATATACAGCGACGCGCTCCCGTACACGGAACACGCCTCGAGTTTTTTTCTTAAGTACCTTCAAATCGAGTGAAGTCATCAATAATACTGTTAAAAGATGAATGATTTCTGCGGTTTTACGTGCCAAAACCACGATTGGATTTATGAGGGGCGCCTTCGTGGGGTGACTCCGGATTCATTTTGACCACCAGGAGATCTTTAACTTGCCCCAATGCACGGGACATACGTGCCCCAATGCATTTCACCCCAATCGAAATACGGCCGCTGAGGCCGGAATTTGTTCCCGCGACCTCGCAGCGCAACACCATAGCCGCTAAACCACCGTGGTGGGTTGAAGTTGAAGTTTATTGACATTTCGTCAGTTTACAATACATTTTTGCAGGATGAGTGTGCAATCGGAGGTCCGAAAGTAGACTGTCGAGGGCACCTCCTAACTAAAAAGTATGCAGGGGGTGAGTATATTAGTCGACAGCCAATGGGAGATTAGCGAGATAAAATACATCATAATATATACATAAAGAATATGGCAACGAATAAATAAAGCTTCAGTTTTGTTTTACTACAAAAAATAAAAAGAAGAAAAACTAAGATATCAAAGCTCTAGATTATCTAATAAATGAATTTTAAGACATTGACAAGATGAGTACGTTGTAAATGATTTTAAATCAGTAGGTAACATGTTCCAAAACGGTATACATGAAAATCTTGCTGTCATTTGGCCGTAATTTGTTCGTACTTTAGGTAAAAGCAGATTTTGATTTGTGGAAAACCTGGGGTTTTGGAATTCATAAGATTAAGATGAGCAAAACTGGGAAAAGAAAATTCATGATTTAACAGAAGAAACAATTATCAGTAATTTGTGACTAACAACTTTCCGTAGAGGTAAAATATTCAGGTTACAAAAAACTTGAACTGATGGAGAGGAAAATGAGTCGAAGGAGATGAGTCTTAAAAGCTAGCTTTTGCAAACGTCCAAGGTGTCCAAGATGCGACCAATACGTATTGCCCCACGACGATAGGCAGTACGAAAAATAAGTATGAATAAATGCATAATATAGAGAAAGTAGGATTTCTGTTTGAAAGTAAGACCTGCTTTTAATAATTTTTGTGGACTGAGCATGTCCACAAAATTTTAAATGTTTATCCAAGATGACTCCACTAAATTTTGTAGACTCAGATGTATGAATGAGGTGTCCATTAAGTGTCACCGATAAGGAAGAAATATTTGGCGATAATTGAGGGTAATTAAACCCCAAAAATTTTGTTTTCAATGGATTGATGCGTAATGCATTCGTTTCGCATCAGGAGATACAGTTATTTAAATCAACATTTTGTAGATGTTGAGACCTAGGTGCATTCTATGTGGGGCAAAATTTGGTGTCACCAGCATAAAGGAGAGAGTTCGTGTTTTTCACTCTAAGGCAGTAAATCGTTGATGAATAACACGAACAAAAGGGGCCCCAAGATGGATCCTTGGGGAACGCCAGTGTTAGTGATTTTTGATGTTGAGAGTATCATTTACTTAAACAAAGGAATGAGTGCAAACAAATGAGTAACCGATGCTGGGATCGAACTTCTGTCTTCCAGGCCTACAGCGCCATGATCTAAGCATCGGGCCAAGATCGTATGCATTCTTTTCTGTACTGACAAAGCCGCTCTCCTAATAGCCTGGCGTGTGCGTCAAATAAGTCATTTTCTCACATTGTTCCTTCTTGAACTATAGTGCTTTTGAGACAATGAGTTATACTGCGCTGCATCAAGATTTCGCGAATTAGTTATACTGCGCTGCTTCAAGATATACTGCGCTGCTTTAAGATTCAACTGACTTCAAGATTTACCCACAGTTTTCAATCTACACTGTTTTTGAGATCGGCCCACACTTTCCAGACTGCACAGCCTTCAGGAGTGGCCCACATTTTCCAAACTGCACTGCTGCTGAGATCGGCCCACACTTTCCAGACTGCACTGACCTCAGGATTGGCCCACATTTTCCAAACTGCACTGCTGCTGAAATCGGCCCACACTTTCCAGACTGCACTGACTTCAGGATTGGCCCACATTTTCCAAACTACACTGCTGCTGAGATCGGCCCACACTTTCCAGACTGCACTGACTTCAGGATTGGCCCACATTTTCCAAACTGCACTGCTGCTGAGATCGGCCCACACTTTCCAGACTGCACTGACTTCACGATTGGCCCACATTTTCCAAACTGCACTGCTGCTGAGATCGGCCCACACTTTCCAGACTGCACAGCCTTCAGGAGTGGCCCACATTTTCCAAACTGCACTGCTGCTGAGATCGGCCCACACTTTCCAGACTGCACTGACTTCAGGATTGGCCCACATTTTCCAAACTGCACTGCTGCTGAGATCGGCCCACACTTTCCAGACTGCACTGACTTCAGGATTGGCCCACATTTTCCAAACTGCACTGCTGCTGAGATCAGCCCACACTTTCCAGACTGCACTGACTTCAGGATTGGCCCACATTTTCCAAATTGCACTGCTGCTGAGATCGGCCCACACTTTCCAGACTGCACTGACTTCAGGATTGGCCCACATTTTTCAAACTACACTGCTGCTGAGATCGGCCCACACTTTCCAGACTGCACTGACTTCAAGATTGTCCCACATTTTTCAAACTACCCTGCTTATGAGATCGGCCCACGCTTTCCAGACTCCACAGACTTCAGGAGTGGCCCACATTTTCCAAACTGCACTGTTGCTGAGATCGGTCCACACTTTGGAGACTGCACGGACTTCAGGATTGGCCCACATTTTCCAAACTACACTGCTTCTGAGATCGGCCCACACCTTCCAGACTGCACAGACTTCAGGATTGGTCCACATTTTATAAACTACACTGCTTCTGAGATCGGCCCACACTTTCCAGACTGCACTGACCTCAGGATTGGCCCACATTTTTCAAACTACACTGCTGCTGAGATCGGCCCACACTTTCCAGACTGCACTGACTTCAAGATTGTCCCACATTTTTCAAACTACCCTGCTTTTGAGATCGGCCCACGCTTTCCAGACTCCACAGACTTCAGGAGTGGCCCACATTTTCCAAACTGCACTGTTGCTGAGATCGGTCCACACTTTGGAGACTGCACGGACTTCAGGATTGGCCCACATTTTCCAAACTACACTGCTTTTGAGATCGGCCCACACCTTCCAGACTGCACAGACTTCAGGATTGGTCCACATTTTATAAACTACACTGCTTCTGAGATCGGCCCACACTTTCCAGACTGCACTGACTTCAGGATTGGTCCACATTTTCCAAACTGCAATTCTGCTGAGATCGGCCCACACTTTCCAGACTGCACTGACTTCAGGATTGGCCCACATTTTCCAAATTGCACTGCTGCTGAGATCGGCCCACACTTTCCAGACTGCACTGACTTCAAGATTGTTCCACATTTTTCAAACTTCCCTGCTTTTGAGATCGGCCCACGCTTTCCAGACTCCACAGACTTCAGGAGTGGCCCACATTTTCCCAACTGCACTGTTGCTGAGATCGGTCCACACTTTGGAGACTGCACGGACTTCAGGATTGTCCCACAGTTTCCAAACAACACTGCTGCTGAGATCGGCCCACACCTTCCAGACTGCACAGACTTCGAGATCTGCCCAGATTTTCCAAACTACACTGCTGCTGAGATCGGCCCACACTTTCCAGACTGCACTAACTTCAAGATTATCCCACATTTTCCAAACTACTCTGCTGCAGTGATCGGCCCACACTTTCCGGACTGCACCGACTTCAAGTTTGGTCCACATTTTCCAAACTACAGTGCTGCTGAGTTCGGCCCACACTTTCCAGACTGAACTGACTTCAGGATTGGCCCACATTTTTCAAACTACACTGCTGCTGAGATCGGCCCACACTTTCCAGACTGCACTGACTTCAACATTATTCCACATTTTTCAAACTACCCTGCTTTTGAGATCGGCCCACGCTTTCCAGACTCCACAGACTTCAGGAGTGGCCCACATTTTCCAAACTGCACTGTTGCTGAGATCGGTCCACACTTTGGAGACTGCACGTACTTCAGGATTGGCCCACATTTTCCAAACTACACTGCTATTGAGATCGGCCCACACCTTCCAGACTGCACAGACTTCAGGATTGGCCCACATTTTATAAACTACACTGCTTTTGAGATCGGCCCACACCTTCCAGACTGCACACACTTCAGGATTGGCCCACATTTTCCAAACAACACTGCTGCTGAGATCGGCCCACACCTTTCAGACTGCACAGACTTCGAGATCTGCCCAGCTTTTCCAAACTACACTGCTTCTCAGATCGGCCCACACTTTCCAGACTGCACTAACTTCAAAATTATCCCACATTTTCCAAACTACTCTGCTGCAGTGATCGGCCCACAATTTCCGGACTGCACCGACTTCAAGTTTGGTCCACATTTTCCAAACTACAGTGCTGCTCTGATCGACCCGCACTTTCCAGATTGCACAGACATCCTAGATCGGCCCACATTTTCCAAACTGCACTGCTGCTGAGATGGGCCCACACCTTCCAGACTGCACAGACTTCAGGATGGGTCCACATTTTCTAAACTACACTGCTGCTGAGATCGGCCCACACTTTGCACATTGCACGTACTTCAGAATTGGCCCACTTTTTCCAAACTACACTGCTGCTGAGATCGGCCCACACATTCCAGACTGCACTGATTTCAAAATTGGCCCACACTTTCCGGACTGCATTGCCTTCAAGATTAGCCCACATTTTCCAAATTACCCTGCTTTTGAGATCGGACCACACTTCCACACTGCACTGACTTCAAGATTGGCCCACATTTTCCAAACTACACTGCTGCTGTGAACGGCCGACACTTTCCAGACTGCACAGACTTCAGGATCGGCCAACATTTTCCAAATTACACTGCTGCTGAGATCGACCGACACTTTCCAGACTCCTATGACCTCAGGATAGGCCCACAATTTCCAAACTACCCTGCTCTGAGATCGGCCCACACCTTCCAGACTGCACAGACTTCAGGATGGGTCCACATTTTTTAAACTACACTGCTGCTGAGATCGGCCCACACTTTGCACATTGCACGTACTTCAGAATTGGCCCACTTTTTCCAAACTACACTGCTGCTGAGATCGGCCCACACATTCCAGACTGCACTGATTTCAAAATTGGCCCACACTTTCCGGACTGCATTGCCTTCAAGATTAGCCCACATTTTCCAAATTACCCTGCTTTTGAGATCGGACCACACTTCCACACTGCACTGACTTCAAGATTGGCCCACATTTTCCAAACTACACTGCTGCTGTGAACGGCCGACACTTTCCAGACTGCACAGACTTCAGGATCGGCCAACATTTTCCAAATTACACTGCTGCTGAGATCGACCGACACTTTCCAGACTCCTATGACCTCAGGATAGGCCCACGATTTCCAAACTACCCTGCTCTGAGATCGGCCCACACTTTGCAGACTGCACAACAACAGGATTGGCCCACATTTTCCAAACTACAATACTGCTGAAATCGGCCCATACTTTTCAGACTGCACTGACTTCAAGATTGACCCACACCTTCCGGACTGCATTGCATTCAAGATTAGCCCACATATCCCAACTACCCTGTTTTGGAGACTGGACCACACTTTCCAGACTGCACTGATTTCAAGATTGGCCCACATTTTCCAAACTACACTGCTGCTGTAATTGGCCCACACTTTCCAGACTGCAGAGACTTCAGGATTGGACCACATTTTCCAAACTACACTGCTGATGAGAAAAGACCACACATTCCAGACTACACTGACTTCCAGATTGGCCCACATTTTATAAACTACACTGCTTCTGAGATCGGCCCACACTTTCCAGACTGCACTGACTTCAATATTGGCCCAGATTTTCCAAACTACACTGCTGCTGTGATTGGACTTTCCATACTGCAGAGACTTGAGGATCTGCCCACATTTTCCAAACTACACTGCTGCTGAGATCAGGCCACATTTTTACAGAATGCACTGACTTCCAGATTGGCCCACATTTTCCAATCTACCCTGCTTTTGATATCGGGCCACACTTTCCAGACTGCACTGACTTCAAGATTGGCCCACATTTTCTAAATAACACTGTTTCTGAGATCGGCCCGTACTTTCCAGACTGCACAGACTTCAAGATTGGCCAACATTTATAAACTACACTGCTTCTGAGATCGGCCCACACCTTCCAGACTGCACAGACTTCAAGATTACCCAAAACTACACTGCTGCTGAGGTCGGCCCACATTTTCCAGACTGCATCAACTTCAGAACTGGCCCACATTTTCCAAACTACACTGCTTTTGAAATCGGTCTACACTTTCCAGACTGCACCAACTTCGGTATTGGCGCACATTTTCCAAGCTACACTACTGCAGAGATCGGCTCACATTTTTCAGACTGCACTGACTTCAGGATTAGCTCAAATTTTCTAAACTACACTGCTTTGAGATCAGGCTACACTTTTCAGACAGCACTGACTTCAGGATTGGCGCATATTTTCTAAACTACACAGCTTCCTAAATCGCTCAACACTTTCCAGACTGAACTGACTTAGGGATTGGCCCAAATTCTCGGGACTGCACTGCTTCTGAGATCTGCCCACATTTTCTAGACAACACTAACTTCAGGATTGGCCCACGTTTTATTGTGATGGACGATGATATCTCCAAAGTAGATGAAGTTCGGCTACACTTTTAGCACATTAAACAAACAAGGACGCATGAGCAGACCCGCTTCATTTGTTCCTTCATCAGCGTTTTGCCCTGTTTTCAGTACGAAATCCAGTGGACTAGTCTAAGCCAATACTTTATTATTTTCGAGGTTCGCTCCCTTAATATATAACGCGAATATGTGGCGGAAGGAAATGTACTAACAGTGAGAGTCATCTGACAGTTTTGCAGCCCAATCGTAAATGTCTGGCGCATGATGTTTGTGGGGATGCGCGACTCTCACGCGTCCCCTGGTACGTTGTTTTCCCGCATAGCTCCCGTCTCCTGTGATCCGGCTTCGCCGCGGGGCCTGGTGCCTGCGGTGGTCGGTGTGGTTTAAGCGCAGTACGAGAGATGGCGCGAGTGTTGCGCTGCTAACGCCGCCTCACGGCGGGGTTACTTGGGTAAGGAAAAGGAAGGCTCTTCCTCTTTGGTTCGGGAACGGCAAGCAGCGCGGACGTGCCGCGCGTGCGCCGATCCAGGCTTCTGCGAGACCGTCTCGTGAGGCCTCGTGCGAACGCGCCGCCGTTCGTGTGACCGTACGCGCGAACTACCAGGCGTTGGGATCCAGCATGAGGTGAACATAGTCGCTCGTTATCCGGTCGCGGTGAGTCGGACATCCTAGATTTGTCGCGCGCCCATCGGCATGTTTTGTGGATAGCAACTCGGCTAGCAGGCATTGATCTATGAAAGGTGCAATAAATGCCCTTGTGATTGTTTGCCCTACTGTACTGTCGTTCCTTTGTCCCAAGAGCGCGGGTGAGAACTCCACATGTTTCAGAGAGGCATACCTTTCAAAAAGCCACTTTGAAACGCATGCATGTGATTGTGACTTGATGGTTAGAGCATTGGACTGCTGTGCTGGAGGACAGAGGCTCAATCCCACTGTCGGTCACGCATTTGTTTTATCAGCATAGGTGGACTTCACCGATTTTGGATGTATCCAACAGAAAACTCTAGGTGTGTTAAGCGAGCGCACTATATACAATATGCCCGTAATCACAAGGTTGTTAGAGATACGAGGTATAAAAAGGTCACCTTTATAGATGAAAATGGCAAAGGCCGCCCGCGCCGCTGACGCGTATCATAGTTCAACTTGCTTCAGGCCACAGAATATTTCAAATAAACGTAAGGCATTACACCGCAACTGAAACTGATTCACATGGTGAATGTCGCGCGCAACTGTCACGACATCGCCATCTAGTAGGATTGTACGAGCAAGGAAGACACCATCTACTCACTTCCCGACATCGCCAGCGCCACCAAGCTCGTCACGCCGTACTGAGCGAAAGCGGCCACCTGGTTTATGGCCGCGCTTGTCAGCACCATCACTAGAGCGCCCTGCGAGCGCCAGCAGCAGTGCTGAATGACGCGCAGTCACGTGAATCTGACGTGAAATTGCGCTTTATAGCTAACTATCGGCGATCAGTCAACGCTCGGCTTCTAATATTTCACGCCCTCCACGCACGCACTCGCACGCATTCGCACGCACACACTCCACACGCTACGTCTAGATGAAACCGTTAAGTCGGATCGAATCGGCTTGTCGGGCTGGAAACCAATCGTCGGGGTCGTGCAAACGCTAGCGTATCTGGCCGAACGAGTGTCGAGGCGACTTCGGTCACTCTGCATGCTATTGACCGAAGTCAGAAGGTGGGTCGATTCGCCTAAACCACTTGGCAAGCAGCATGCAATTAAGCGTGGTCGGGTCGGACTGGAAACTGCGACTAGGCTTTGGACTCGACGACACACTTGCGTCGAGTTAGTGCGAACGATGCTACCATGTTGAATGCCTTAGCCACCTCGGGCCCACTGTCCATCCTCGTGAACATCGGCTTTATCATTTGCAATATAAGCGTGACAAACCAGAAACTCTTTTACACCAATGAAAACTGGAACAACTTGTTCACTTTTATATCTAAATCTGGGTAGTACGTTCGTTCAATAAAAATAAATCATTATTTCAGATAAAACTTATTTAGTGATGTAATTATTTGGTTTTCCCAACTATGCCCATATGAAACTTAGCTCGAGTATGCCGAAAACGCAGTTATTGCTTCCAATAACATTCTATTCAGTCGTTTTCTGAGCGCTGCGCCCCACCTAATTACTGCTTGCGCGATTTGCTCTCCCAGGCGAAATACGAGAACTGCTGCTTCATTACGCGTCCGTGACACCAGTGACCCCAGAAGTGATTGGACGATTCTAAGGGAACTCCGCTCAGTGCCTTACTATGTGTGCTACTCCAGAGACCGGCGAATTCTACCATATTGTGGAATTCACCATCTTCTCAGCTCTGATTGGCCCAGAGGGTTGCTACGACCTCTCTGATTGGCTCAAAATGTCAAGATTTGATAATTTCCCGTAATGGCGGAATTCGCCGACACGTTCGGAACGGCACCCTCGACAACCGCCTGAAAGCGGTAATCCGTCGGCGTTTGTGTTGGCCTACACTGATTGCGAGGTGCGCGTTTCGCGTGCCGATCGCAGCTTATACGCTATGATCGGGCTATTGCCGCGTCAAGCAACGATCGCAGAATGACTTCCGTCAAATCACTTTTAGTGTCACTCGTGTTGCGGCGCGAGGGGGCGTAATCAATCTGTGTATATTCGTTCACTATCTCTGACACCATTACAACAGAACGAGCTCTGTTCTTATACCATTGACGGTATAAAGGGTTACTGCTATATGACGCACTTACTGGTATACCTTTAATTCGTCTGGAAGTTTGTAAAAGTCACACTTACGGCTATCACTCTCCTCACCAAGGGCTTGACTGGCTTTTGTTTGGTGCACGTACATGAAAGAAAAGAATAATACTATAAAGGTCAACAACATCGAATTTGCACTCCGTTATACAATTATGCTATTGGAGAACGGAAACCACGAGTGACGCCGCACTCGGAGTTCTGACGCTCAAAGCTCCTATCAAGGCGCTGCCACCGCTGCCTAATAGCTTGCAAGTACAGTCGAGCGTAGCTACAACGATCGCCTCTACAACGAAATGACCTTGATAATGAATCAATAATTGGGTCCCGGTTTTATTGTGAGCCCTGTGGAGCGCGACCTTTACCACGGAGTGACCTGTATAACGAATGATATCAGTACCCCTAGCAGATACAAACATTCCACTATGGCACCACACACCGAACAATAACGAATCGGTCTATAGTTAACCACCCGTACCAACCTTACGAAAGTGCTTGTCGGTTCTGCAAACTTCAACATTGCGCAATGCAACACTAAATGGCACAAATAGATATCCACATTGCATGTAACAAATATACGCGTTCAAGAGAATAATTTCTTTATTAAAATAATGTTTTCTACGTCTTCCTTTCCAGAATTCGGCGCGACATTCTCGATCAGCTTCTTGCCGTGTACAGTTCTAGTCCACCAGCCAACACTTGCTCCACTCACTCACTCGTTCACTCACCTTGCCACAGGTGCACATCCCATCATCGGGGCACTGAAACGAGAGCAAACACAAATGGTAATAAGTAGATACGAATCCCTCATTTGTTCAGTCGCACAATACTCAAAGCACCAGAAGGCTTAACAGCGGAGCAGGAGAGTACATATGCAAAGATATAAAGTTCAGTCAGCCGTAACTTGATCGTATATGGAAGGCTAGATCCGGGTTCGTTGAGCCAGTGCAACAGAATATGCAAGAGGACGCTTCACGTTCCATGCATTCTATATTAAAGTTGGTTTCTGTTAGTTAACACAATGTATCCATACATTTCAATTGGTCTACATAGGCTAGCTAATAGTACACTCGCGTAATATTTGACAGTGATTATTAAAACGGGGCGATTCTCTCCAGCTCTAAGACCCATCATCTTCATCCGCCTATTTTTATGTCCACTTGAGGACGGAGGCCTCTCCCAACGATCTCCAATTAGCCCTGCTTTGCGCTAGCTGATGCCAGCTTGCGCCTGCACATTGCCTAATGTCAACACCCCAGCTGATTTTCTGCCGCCTTCGAGTGCGCATCTCTTCCATAAGCAACCATTCTGAAGCTCTAATGGTCCGCCTCTAATGGTCAATTTTCTTTCGCTTAATGTCAACTAGAATATCGGCTATCCCCGTTTGCTCTCTAATCCATGCTGCCATCTTCCTGTCTCTTAACGTTACGTCTAACATTTTTCTTTCCATCGCTCCTTGCGCGGTCCTTAACTTGTTGTCAAACTTCCTTGCTAAACTCCAAGTTTTTGTCCCATATGTCAGTACCGGTAGACTGCAATGATTGTACACCTTTCTTGTCAATGATAGTGATAAGCTCCCAGCCAGGATCTGGCAAAGCCTGCCGTATGAACTCCACCCCATTTTCACTCTTCTGTAAATTTCCTTCTCGTTATCGGATCCCCTGTGAGTAGTTGACCTAGATAAACGTACTCCTGAGCAGACTCTACGGGCTGATTGAGGACCCCGAGTCTGCGTTCACTTGCCAAGCTATTGAACATTACCTTTGTCTTCTGCCAGTGTCATGCACCCAGTGAACAAAGTTGGTCCGAATTGGTTTCGAATCTGGTCCCCTCAGCACAGCCACCCGACGCTCGACTCATAGGGCCACGGGCTACCCAGTGACCCAAGTTGGCGGTAAAACAGACAGACAGACAAATAGATAGATAGATAGATAGATAGATAGATAGATAGATAGATAGATAGATAGATAGATAGATAGATAGATAGATAGATAGATAGATAGATAGATAGATAGATAGATAGATAGATAGATAGATAGATAGATAGATAGATAGATAGATAGATACCGGAAAGTTCGGGTAGTAGCCTAAGAATTAAAAAATAATTCAGGTTATTTTGCTGTCCACACGAAATGGCGGTTGAGCAGAACGCTTGGGAACTCGACCGGAAGGTCGCCTTCGCACAATAAATCGCTTTTCTTAAGCGCTTCTTGATCGCTTCTTTTCGTAAGCGCTTTTCTTAATCACTTAAGCCTAAGTTGTGTTTCGCATAGGTACAACCATAAAGCGTCCGTGTCCTAATCTTTCTTTCTTTCTCTTTTCTTTTTGTCGACGCAAGATGACGTCAAGTTGCAGGCACGTCTGTAAAATGCGTTCCGTTACTTTGACTCGAAGCTGTCTTCATAGCAGTCGACGTAAACGCTTCAATAAACTGGGCAGAATCGGAAGACACCCGCTAACGCGTGCGGTCTTACAGCAAAGCTATGCGGGAACTGCGACCTCACCCGGTCACCGTCGGTGGCAGGCGCCGTCGGTTCGTTCATTGCTCGAGCATCGGCGTTCACTTCATCACCGGAGCCCTCCATTGCAAGCATGTATTGCGACAGCGGAGCTGATGGCGGCGGTTAGAGTTGATTTCGATGTCGTACAGGCTGTCCCCTTTATGGTTAGGATAGGATATCGTTCCTCGATGGCACGTACCCACTACGGGGGAATGGCCAAGATTTGGATGGTATTAGGAAGATGTAGCCATATCATAAGAAGCCAACAAACACTGACATCACGGAAAACATAGGGGAAATTCCTTGTGCTTAATAAATGAAATAAAGAAACGATAAATTAATGGAAATGAAAGTGGATGAAAAAACAACTTGCCGCAGGCGGGAGACGATTCCTCAGTCTTGGCATTTCGCGTGCGATGCTCTACCAATTGAGCTACCATGGCGCCGTTTCCCCATCCACTTGCTTGAGTATCTTATGTTTCCTAGCAGAACCCTGGGACTGCTAGCCAGCGCCACCACTCACAGACCTTGGCGGCGGACGTGGAACGTCATTTCTCCCGCAGCCGCCACGAGAACGTGATCTTCTTATTGGTGAAGGCAACTAGTCAATAAACCGACACATTCTACATGAAGGCATCAATGTTGCCGGATTCGAGACCCTCGTTATGTAATAAACGAGAAGAAAAGGGGGTTAACTGAGGGGCTCGATTTTTATTAGTGCGAAATGCGAAGGTTAAAGGATCGTTCCCCACCTGTGGCAAGTTGTTTTTTCATCCACTTTCATTTCCATTAATTTATCGCTTCTTTATTTCCTTTATTAAGCACAAGTAATTTTCCCCATGTTGTCCGTGGTGTTATTGTTTGTTGGCTTCTTATGATATGACTAATAAAAATCGGGCCCCTTGGTTAACCCCCTTTCTTCTCGTTTATTAGGTGGATGTAGGTATTAGAAAAACTGGTAAAAGTGTCATGTGGAAACGGATAAACATAATGTATGAAGAACTTGAGAAAGACGTCTTGAAACAACTATTAATTCCTCCACGGCTGAGCAGACATCCCTGTGGTAGTTGCCAGAACCTCATGGACAGGACAACTGTTTTTCACGTGATCATTTTACTGGTCCATTCAATAACCTATTCATTCAATCATTTATTGACAGAAAAACAGACAGACAGGCTAACAGACAAGTGCGGTATGACAAAACAATGTAACCTTTGCTCCTACAACCATTGTCAATGGTTTCGGGACAAATATTTACACAGACTATCTCTGGTGGCGAAACTTAGGCAATTTGCATTGATTTCCCTGGCGCGAGAAATTCAGCGGACAACACAGATTGTGAAGGCAGAACGAACACAGATGCACTGTTAAGCGTGGTTTCTGTGTAGCTGATCCGCTTCGTCTTAGACGGCAATAGAATCCGACGCGCGAGCCAGGAAGAAAGAATTTTTCTCAACTGGACAGCGCAATAAAAGGCTGCACTAGATGCCAGTAGCTGTAGTTGTCGGGCTGCAGCACTTGGGATTCATGGTTCGAATCCCCACCATCGGACACGTTAAAATTTCTTGAAAGGGAAAATTCCTATCTGCCCACATGTAGCAGGAAGCTACAAAGGAAACCCATACAGGTTTCTAAGAAGGAAAGTTTCGCAGTTGACGAAGCATTAGTCCTGGTACTCGAGCACAGGCCTTTTCGGGGCGGTTGCTTTGCCGTCTCAGCTAACCAGGGTCACCATGCTCGAAGGCCTGAGTTCGGCTCAGTCCCGAGTTCTAGCGAGCTTGCAAAACTGTGATCAGTGGCACAGTGAAACGCAGCGCACTTCCTTCACCCCACGTTTGACGCCGTTTCTTGTCTCTTGGGAAACGGGAAAAACAGATCCCACTGCTTTCTTTCTTGCGATTTACGGATCCACCCACGTGACAACTCGCCGGCACGATGAACCGGCTCGGTGGACGCACACAGCATAAAGATAGGAAGAACACCCGTGATACGCGAAACTGTCAGCATGTACCAACGCGTGTGAGGGCGTGATTTTCTGCCCATCAAATACTCCAGCGTGTACCAGAATATCACGTGATCGACTCGTCGTAACATAGCACGTGAGAGGTGTATTTTAACCGCGGCGACATCGAAGTCTTATCTCATTTTTATTTTGCTTCGTCTTTTTTTTTTTTTTTTTTGCCTGCGTGTATGCGCATTTATGAGAGATTTCGAATATTCTCCTTTAAGGGATGACCAGCCTTTTGTCGCGCTCACGTGGTGTATTTGAGGCTATACGTTTCACTCGCCCATGTTGTTCCACGCATGTGTTCCATCTTTCTTTCGCGAGTGTACAAGGGGACGAAAAACGCCACCTAGATAGGACAAGGCCTGCGCACCACGATCCACAACATTATGGTACCGGGCCCGCCTGCCACAAGATCGAATGGAGATGCTCTCAAGTAAGCAACGGTGATTTTGACACAACCGCTTTCGTCACGCCAGCCTTGGCAATGGAAATTTCGGAGCATAGTAGCATGACGTCATAAAGCAGAGTGCGCAGGCTGTGCGTTCCCTAGGTGGCGTTGCCGCGAAGGACTGGCAAGGCGTAATCGGTTTTATTACTCGATCGTCGCTTGACGGATGCTCCACTATCCAGGGCCAGCGCCCGCATCACAGCATGTACTACGAGATACCCACCCCTCTGGATAGGCTGGGTCCCAACGACATCGAACTAATTGTCCCGGGAATAGACCCGACCATTTCTTGCTCTGCGAAACACGGTGGCAGCGGCGACCTGTCTTGCTGTCACGTCCTTGGAAAGCTATTGGCCTGGAATCGAGTCCTCTGGGACATCGGCTTGCAGCTACGAGAGCTCACGGCGCCGGGAGAGCTGTCCCTGGTGCGTATCGGCCGCAGCGGCAGTCGCCAGCACGAATTGCGCGGCCGTGACGCGCGCCTTGTCTTC
This sequence comes from Dermacentor andersoni, assembly GCF_023375885.2. Classification (NCBI taxonomy): domain Eukaryota; kingdom Metazoa; phylum Arthropoda; class Arachnida; order Ixodida; family Ixodidae; genus Dermacentor; species Dermacentor andersoni. The sequence goes on from NC_092821.1 coordinate 132,565,768, forward strand.
CAAGTCCTCCTGGTGTGGCACCGTTGCGTCGTGAGCGTCGACCTCGACGAAGCCGTCCTCGAAGGCAGCGGGCTCGGCGAGTACCGGGAGCGCATCATTCGGGCGCTTTGGCAGAACGACAGCCTGAAGACGGTGACCCTCGGCAGCCTTTTCCCCGACTACAGGTACACCTTGCTTCGTGTGCGCCAACACTTATTTGCTTACTCATTTCTCATCTGAATGTGTCGCCGGACGACTTTTGAATAACACCTTTCGTGAGTCAAGACAAATCGTTCGACTACGCCTTTCTGCACTACGTCGTACGAGTCAACCGGAAATGGCTATCTGTACGACGCGATCGTCCGCGGCATGAGCGGCGCGCGTGAGCGGGTGCGAGATAGCGTTTGATTAAGTTTAATTAGGTTATGGCAATTAGGTCTCACACACGAGTTGCGCCAGTCGGCCGAAACAACTGCTTGAATCGCCCCAGCCATGTCAGAAAGAGTTCTGCATGCCTCCGAGTACACGTTTTAAACGTCTCCGTGTTCACCAGAGTTGCGGTCGGCAACTGTTCCCGTGCCGTACATTCCAATGTTTTTCTTTTCTGCTTCTTAAACAATGCGCGTAACCCGCCGTGGTTGCTTAGTGGCTATGCAATCGGACTACTAAGCACAAGGTCGTGGGATCGAATCCCGGCCACGGCGGCCGCATTTCGATGAGAGCGAAATGGGAAAACACCCATGTGCAGTGGCGTAGCTAGGTCATCTGGCACCCGAGGCCGATAGCTTTTCTCTCACCTCCCCCCCCCCCCCCCCCCCTTGGTTGTAGTCGAGGAAGGCGAGGATATCGACAATTTTCGAAGGTTTCCAGACGTATACGACACCCCCCCCCCCTTTGCTACGCCACTGGCCCCGTGCACCCGGGGCCCAGGGCCCCCTGCCCCCCCCCCCTCCCCCGTTGCTACGCCACTGCCCGTGTGCTTAGATTTAGGTGCATGCACGTTACAGAACCGCAGGTGGTCCAAATTTCAGGAGTCCCCCACTACGGCACGCCTCATAATCAGATCGTGGTTTCGGCACATGAAACCCCATTATCCGATTTTTTTAAACAATGCGAGTATGTTTTCCGTTAGTTATCCTTTCATTATAACTTTTTGTTGCTCTTAACAATTTCTTTCCGAGATGAGTTTTAACGAACTTGTGGCACTTCTGTGCAGGTGCATTCGAGACGAGCTGTTCGAAGCGGTTGCCGCGATGACGCACCTGCATGAACTGGTCATCTCAGTCAGCGCCGTGGTGCCTCCCGTGCTGCTAGACGCGATTTGTTCGCTCCTAACCGCTACGTCGAGCCTGACCACTCTCTCTATCAAGGGACTCGTCCTCGGCGCAGAAGGCGCGATGCGCCTACTCGATGCCCTCTGGTTCAACGACACCATCGCAGAACTGTCCGTGCACGAAAGCATTCTGCATTCGGATCCCCCGGACGAAGAGCCCAGATTCAGTTCGCACCTTGCCGCCACCACTCTGCTGCGCTCCCTGACCATAGAAGGGGTGCGTTCAAATCCGCAAAAGCTGACGTCCATGCTAGTACCGCTCGTGGTGCGCGGTGCGTTCCGTAAGTTGAAGCTCGTGGGCTTCCTGTTAGACAATGACAGCGCATGCGCGATCACTCGTCTCGTGTCTTGGGAGGGTGGCCTGCTGAAAGAACTCGACGTCAGCGGATGTCGCTGGGCAGCTTACGCGGTACCTCGGCGCCTTGACGACGCTGGACGACTAGAAAGCGAACAACCGGGTCCCGCCTTCTCGAACCCTGCCTGTTCGTTGCTTCAGGAGCTTGACGACACTGCCCGGGTGGAACTCTCGTTTCTCGCGCTTAGCTTCGCGGAACTCAAGCCAGACGACCTCAGAGCTCTCTTCAGCACAGCCTGCACTGTTGAATCCCTAGTGACCATCTCGGTCGGCGATGTGGCGCTAGGGGAACTGCCCGAACTTTGCCGAGTCATCAGGGACACCGGTATGAGCGGCCGAGTCCGCATAGAAGGTGAATACTTGGTCGACTCTGCGGTACTCGGCGCACTGGAGGAGTTTCCGGAAGCATTACGTCATGCGGCCGTCAGCCTGCACGGGCAGCCTAGCCGGGAGGCGTTCCGAGTCACGGTCCGTCTGCTGGGCTTCTGGTATCACGTGACTACCCTCCGTCTCCTCCTGACGCAGGAAGTCGTGCGTGACGTCATCGGAATTCGCCTGTTGAGCAACTATTTGAGCGCTGCTAGCGAGCTAAGGAACCTCTCTCTGACCGGCTGTTCCCAGCCGGACCTCAGCAGGTGTCTCCATGCAGTAAACAGCTCTCACGCTGTTCTTCTCGATGCCATCCTCGGAAACGCCGGCATCCGAGTGCTTGAAGTAGACGGGCTCCGTTTAGGCGACGACAACTTGTGTTTTCTGGCCGAGGAGGTGACCTTCAGCGAGACGTTGTGCGAATTCTCTTTCTCATCCTGGGATAGCTACGAGAACAAAATGTTCGTCGTGATGCTTGCCGAAGACTTCCGCGTGAACAAGGGCATCTTGCGGTTGCGAGTCTCGAATTCTATGGGCGGCGAAACGGACGAGGAGTGGTTCGGCATCGAACAAGCTCTCGGTCGCAACACGGGGTACGCCATTTGCGCGGCGCACTTCGTCCTGTTTGACGTCGTCTCGACGCGATGCGCTGAAGCCTTTGCGAACGTTTACAGCTGTTCATCCCTGAACGAGAGACTCCAGGAGCTCGCCTCCGTGGACGAGGCCGAGGCGACGAGCATGATTGAAAGCAGCTTGGAATTGTAGTGAACAGTTCTAAGAAATTATTGTGGACTTCTTTTTGCAAGTGCCGCGAGTGGTAAAAAGGCAGAGACCAGCGATGTTTTCGGCCACTAATGTACACGCATCACTGACGATTTATTTGTCATTTCGCGAATTGAGGTGTGTACGTTATCATCTGCATATTAGCAAATCCCTGAACGACGCCGTGTGCGGCGACCGCTGTCATCTGTGAAACCTCCGCGCTCTTAAGTTTATCGACCTCATTTCCCGTGAAAGGCCGGGATATGGGAAAATCTTCCTGAATTCCTCATTATATTTTAGACGATGAGCAAAACGAGAACAAGGTGAAAGGAGCCAACGTTTAGACAAGTGGACTTGCCTTCTTCAAGGCGACATATGCTTTCCTCGCCACAGTATGTATAAGTGGGGTTCTTCTAAAGGGGAGAGGGTGTAAGGCGGGTGTTCTAAAGCAGAGAGGATGTAAGGCCCGCTTATACCCTCTCACCTTCAGAACACCCGCCTTACACGCTCTCCCCTTTAGAAGAACCCCACCTATATATACTGTGGCGAGGAAAGTATATGTCACCTTGAAGAAAAGTCCACTTGTCAAAACGTTGGCTCCTACTTACACGTTGTTCTCGTTTTGCTCATCGTCTTGAATTACCATCTCCCGCCTTCCCCGTGTTTTCCATTAGATTTTAGTCACATACGCGTCTTTGTTATTCGCCGTGTTTTCATGTTCATCACTATATTAACTTCGGATGTTCTTAATCATCACTGCACTCATTTTAGCTTTGACTATGTGTGACATTGATTTTTAATCTTTGAAGTAAATTCACTGAGCACAAACACTAACTTGCCTCGGAGAGTTCATTAAGGCGAAAGCCTTAGGTGTCCATGTTGACGGTGCCCTTGGCGAAACTACACCGTGACGAAAGATGGGGGGGCGCCGCAAAGAGTAAAAACGTCAGTAAATCTTCGGATTGCCGTCACATTTCTCAGGGAAGTTCCTGTAAACAAAGTAAATTAGTGGTTTTGAAAAGAAAATTTGGTACAGTCCGGTCTTGGTGGCAATCCAATCCGGGCCTCCTGGGTGCGAGAAGAGCACACTTCCCTGAAGCGACGGCTTCTCCACGGTTCTGGCAACAATGGTCGTTGTTGATGATAAGGACAGTAGCTTGTTTGCTACATCATTTGGCAGGAAGCGCTCCTACCTACTCTTCACACGCGATTCCGCATGCTTACGGTTCAAACCTACTTAAGCACTTATGAATCTCGTCTGCGACGTAGACGATATGCTTTTATTAGTGAACCAAATTCATTTATTGAGACCACGTGATCACGGTGGCATACCCCACAAGTTGCATTTGTGCAAGCACAATTAGCGCTTTTTACATGTTCGCCTTAGGGAAATCATTCCTCTTGATAGGTCTCCAGGGTCGCTCAAAAAGTGAATTTGCAGACATTTTTCCAAACAATGCGAAATTCCTGCCCCCAACGTATTTGAATGACCGTTTACAAGAATATTTGGCCCGTTTTCCAATAAATGTAATGGCGACTGATGCTTCTTCGTGTGAAGAGAAGGCAGGCGTGGGAATCTACTCACCATCCCTCGACTGGTCTTTTTCACTTCGCCTACCAGATTACACATCAGTTTTTCAGGACCAACTTCTGGCAATAGTTCTTGCCTTGCGGAAATTGCCCCTTCATACTACAAAAGTTGTTATCGTCACAGATTCTCTATCTGTAGGCAGCGCACTTAATCCTTCTACAAAGTTGACAGCATTGAACACGTTTTGTACATTAGCTCCGCCTCACTTCAGTTTATTTCATTTATTATGGGTCCCAGGCCACCGAGACATTCATATTAATGAAATAGCCGATTCCTTAACACAAGCTTCTTTAACAGGTCCGGTGATATCTGTGCTGCCGGCAACTGCGCACATCACTGCAGCCAGATATAGGCAGTTTTCTTTGACCGAAGACAAAAAAAGCCTTGTCATTAGCAAAATCTACAGATTGTATCCACCTAAATTATTCTGGGAACCGACAATGGTGTCCTAACCAGCAATTTAATGTTTCATTTACAAGGCTGCGTTGCCGTATTCCAACACTTAATCTTAACTTGCTCAGATGCGGTCTGGCGGTATCCCCTTTATGCTACCTCTGCAATGAGCCGAATCCATATATCCTTTTTTATTATCGTGTCGGTGGTTTTCCACTCATCGAAAACGATGTCTAGAAAGTCCGCTTCAAAATCTAGGATTGCCTTTAAGTAGTACTGTTATACTCTCCCTTGGAGCAATGGTATTAGGATACAGCCACATGAACGTTGGCCTAGCCATTTATAATTTGCTATGTGACACAAAAAGACTGCCTTATTAATATTTCGTAGTTTCCACAATTTATTTACTTCTACTTCTTGAAAATAAAAAAAGTAAAAGCACAAATTCATAGTTAGAATCTTCATATTATCAATAAACATTTAACTTACTCATGTTTAAGTATATCCTTTACTTTATGTATTACAGTAACAAGTTTTTGTTAGTATTCCTACCAAGGCAAGACTCACTATCGTTTGATCACTACTTTATCTCATGTATTAACAGTTTATTTTTCATCTTGCGTTATTCATTTATTTTCCTTTTTTGTTATTTATTAACTAATTTATTTTACTTTCAATAATATTACCACCCGATTCATGGCCTATCCTCCATGGTGGGTTAGTGCCATTAATTGAGGCTTCTTCATCATCGTCGTACTACTCTACTTACCCGGTACCCGCCATGGTTGCTCAATGGCTATGGTGTTAGGCTGCTGAGCACGACGTCGCGGGAACGAATCCCGGCCACGGCGGCCGCATTTCCATGGGGGCGAAATGCGAAAACACCCGTGTACTTAGATTTAGGTGCACGTTAAAGAACCCCAAGTGGTCGAAATTTCCGGAGTCCTCCACTACGGTGTGCCTCATAATCAGAAAGTTGTTTTGGCACGTAAAACCCGATAATGTAATTTAACACCTGCCGAACTCTTTCTTTTTTTTACTTTTTAAAATGTAAGTAAGGCTACATGCATGCTTTCACGCTGAACATGAAAAGCCTCGGACTCCACGTGTACTTCCTTGCCACATAAACGTGCTACGTCTGCTCTCTGCCCTGGTGAACCGCAGTGTTGCATGCTGACACTATTAAGTCCACCTATCGCTCGTATCATGCGCAGGTATGCAACGTACAAATTGGGCACATGCCAACGCGCACATTAATGAGCTAGAACGTAAAAGACAACTTGCCGCACGAAAACTTTCCGGATGTAGTTTCGGTAACACCTTGCGACGAGTGTGAATGCATGGGTAATAACAGGTGATCTTTAGAGGAAGCTTCAGCCCCGGGGCTTCTATCTAAATAGAAAAGCAAACAGTTTTTCTAGGCAACCACGGCATCATTCATGGTTTAGTTTGTTGCATTTAAAAGGAAATGTTTAAATCTAGAGATTGCTGGAAAGACATGTTTCATTCAGGCCGTCTGGGTTTTTTTTTTTTTTATCAAGAGGTGGAAAATCGCATATTTTCAGAAAGTGGAACTGCCTAGTTTACAACTGTGTAGCTGAACAATGAAAATTTCTAACGAAATTCTGTAAATTGCATCTAATTGTACATCGAAAGTGGACAAAATTGTGGTATTATACATGGCACTTAAATAGGCTGCTAATGTGTGTGTAGGACTTTTGCAAAACCCTCGTGGACATTGTAACCAATTAACGTAAAATATGAATATATTAAATTTATCCGCTTTCGATGTTCTAACGGATGCAATTTAGAGAACCGCGATATCCGTTGTTGCAGAGTTACGCATTTGTAAAATTCGTGCTCCTATTATTATTTTTTATTTTATCTTTTAGATTTACCGATTTCCGGCAATTTCTGTCAAAAACAAATTCAAGTCCTAAGTTAAAATTTCGCAGTCAATAGAGTTTAATTTAACTCTCAAATCCAGAAAATTTCAATAAAATAGGCCCCGGGGTTGTCTCGTAATAGCATTTCTGCGTTTCACATGCATCTGAATGGGCGGCGTCATCAGCTGGTTGGGCCCGAGCTCTAGCTTCCTCCTAAGAAACGAGTGAAGCAGCCCGAGTATGAGGCACGGAAACGACAGCTAGCCTCGAGTGTCTCTCACTGATGCTGGCACCACTGGCTACGGAAACAACCGGGCCTGCACACGCGTATACCGCAGTTGGTGACAACCTGTAGGGATGCAGTGGCATATTATGTACCGCTGTCCTATTGGAAGAACTTGTGCAGATGCGCCAGCCAATCATGTTTCCTCTTTAGAAAAAGTTTAGCTCAAAAAGATTCATTGTTGTTTAGAAAAAGTTTACTTAAACAAGGGACGATACGAACACTGAGTCTCAATCACGGCACAATTCCACCAGAACGAAAACATATACAAGAAACGAAGGATTGTATACATGGCACGTTCTCGAAGTAGTGTCCTAGTCCTCGCTCACTAACACATAACTACATAGACCCATGCAAAAGCACAGTAAAACATAAACTAATTGTCACAAGTATAAAATGATGTTCCATGTTTAAAGAGTACACAATGGTTATGAACAGTGATGATATGGCAGACACTTTCCATAATTTTGAAGTGATGCTATGAGATGTGTATATACAAAAATGATCATGTATATAAGAGCATTTGTCCAAAACGCAGAAACGCTTCCGGTTTTCCCGCCAAGAGTGTTTATGACCGCTAACCTCACCGCCCAGATCCATCTTTGTTTCACAGGTTTCAGTTTGTAACCTGGACGTTTTGCTAGTTGTGTGGGAAATTCACAATATCCGTACTCATCCAAAGGTAACATCAAAGATAGAAACGACAAGCTTTTATTTTCAATTTAGCTTATCATTTGCATTAGCAGAGCATTTAAGTTGTGAGCGGACTCCAGCTGGTAACGCTCTCTCTCAGAAGTGAAGTTGGGGCACAGTGGTGCAGCACAGCGGGCACAGTTGGGTACAGTGGCATCTCTCTGGGGCAAAGTGTTTCGGAGAGTAGAGGCCCAGGGAAAAGGTGCACAGCGGGTTTTGTGGGTGAAACTTGCGCTGAATTCGTGGGTTAATTGTCACCGATAATAGCTTAGGAAGCGATTCCTCACATCGCGACTACCACCGGAACCTTTGCAAATGCAGACCTCGACGAACACCTTGAACGGAAATGATGGGACAGTACTGACGATATATGCGCTCGAAGCTTGCGTCACACATTGAAGCGTAGTTAGACAGGTTGTTTGTTTCACTGTTTCTTTATCGTGAACAAGGTTCCTATGCCGGCAGAAATGTCATTAAATTATGCTACTATTTCGGCTTTGCTTTATTTCGCGTGTGCGGGCATGTGTGTCCGCGCAAGTGGATGGATGGATGGATGGATGGATGGATAAAACTTTATTGGATCTATTTGAATGTGGTTGGGCTCCTAGACGTCCGGGAGCCCCCTGGCCGACATCTCTAGGCAAGCACGGTCCACCAGCCAGAGCTGGTCATCCGAGCTAGTGGCCCGAAGAGCGGCCTCCCACGAGGAAAAGGAAGTGGAGGAAGGGGGGGGGGGCGTAGTGTTAGTGCAGATTGGGTTAAATATAAGCCCACTCATTATGCCAGTGCTGTCCTTCTTGAAAATGTAATTGGGTGAATTGCGTCCAAAAGAAAACGCTAAAGTGTACCAACTGCATGTGGTAGACTTCGAATGGGCTATCAACCTTTTCAGCAAAATATTGTTTAATACTGCAGAACATACGAATTACCAAAACATGAAGTTAAACTGACAATAAAGGAAAATACTAATACGAGCTAGATTTAAGAATTGGGTTACTGCAACAGCTAATTCGTCGTTCGTAGCCAGAACCAAGCTTATGAGTGAGAAAGTGACGGAAATAGAAAAATCACCGTCTCGCCAACAATTCCGGACTATGCATACCTCTCACGTGACGCCAGCACTGGCTGATTAGCAGAGAACGACAAAGAGAGATGCCACGTGGTTTTTACATGAACTCGTCCGTTTTGACGCGGGTGATTCAAATTGGGGACATGCAGCGCGGGACCTTCAGTAGCAATATTCTACGCAACAAAGTAATATATTACCACAAGAACAAAATTATCGTAGACTTCTAGACAAGTAAGCCATCAACCTATTATTTCCCTTAAATGTTCCATTAACTCTGGAATTCAAAAATGAAACAGCATCGCAGTTCTAGAAAGCACAGCCTACTTAGGCGGTTGTTGTTGACTACTACGATGAATAAGGCTTCAACGGGGGACTTGTCGGTACGACATGATTTTGTTTAACTACATTACTTATCTGTTTTACTTGCATTATACGTGAAGCGACTTTTTCGTGAAGTGGTTAATTAAATGCTATAAAAAAATTATTCATCTTCCGCAACGCGTTTCGCGGTATATATCAACGGCGTGCTTTCTCTGGCAAATCAGCGAGACGCGGAAACACCCCGACCACGTGGTCCACGTGACCGCGGATGACACTGGCTCCGGCATCGGCCCTGCTCACTATTGCCGCGACGAGTTACCGCACTACCTCCAGCACCGAACCACCACCACCACCTTCCTCGTCAAGATGCTCACCGAGCACATGCGTCAAACAACGGCAAAGAAAAGATTGGGAACTTTGATTTATTAAAAGATAACGCGCTCGGAGGCTTACATTTGTTACGCTGAGGATGTTTAGGTACCGTTTGTTGTTTCACTGCAAAATATTTTGCAGAGAATGGAGATGGCCGTTGGCATATCTGTAGGGGTCAAAGAGGTCTAAAATATTCTTAAAAAGGCATGCTGGAGTGGCATCACCCGCACTTTAGTACCATGTTAGCAGAAGCCAGAGTTTGCTTATACTTCTGTCCTGAAAGAGGGTGGCGACCGCTGAAATCCGCTCACGGCTAGTTTCATTTCGCTCAGCTACAGTAAATGTTAGCCTAATTGAAAGAAAAAAATAACAGCTCGTTGGCTGCGTATCAATATCATGATGAACCATAAAGTTTGACGAATGTCTCAGCCGTAGTTACATTCTCGGTCGCTTGGCTGGGCCGAACAGCGCTAGCTCTCGGGGACTGGACGCGTCGGTTTGCACGGACGACGGCGTTCGAAGCGCGTTCCTCGCGCATTTTCTATGCCGATCCAGGACAACAGACCCTGACTGGTAGCGCCACGGCGGATGACAGCGTTTTTTAGGCACGCGGCAGGCCGCTCCTTTTTCTTTCTTTTTTTTATCCAGCGGTCGTGGTTTAGGCTTGCTTCTCAAACCACTGGCAGAGAGAATGACGTCGAACAATATCGGCACGGCAGAATTAACCAGCCTAAATAGCTCGGAATAAGGAGAAAGCGCTTCGTATGAATCCGCTATTCGTTAACGTTTTTTCGTGCCTATGGTAAGATGGCGGCGGTCCGGCTTTACCTTTGGGACGTCATCTTCACTCCAGCAAATTTTTTAACCTCCTTAGTAGGGGTTTAATAATAATACTAATAACGCCTTTGTCATTTTTTCTGGAAAACATCGTCCTACATTTTCATCAAGCGAGGTGGAAGCCTTTCCTCCTCTCCAGCTTGTGCGAGCCCGCTGCTCGAATGCGTTCCCGTCGCGTGCTGGGGAACAATATGGGCACATTTCAGCTGTTCCGTTTAAGTATTTTAGTTGGCACACAGCACAGAACATTCGCGCAAGCCAGCATGGCGGCAAAAGCAGACAGCTCGTAGATGGCGCCACTGCCTACGAAGTATGGCGGCGCCCGTGAAATAAAAGAAGGAAGGGGGGGGGGGGGTATCTAAGCCGACTCGCTTTATAAGAGTGCTGTCCGGCGTGTAAGCTGCTCGGCCAGACAGCAGCAGCAGCCGCTGTTGGCGAAGTCCGGGCGGAAGCTTCGCTTTTAAAACGCGCGCGCCTAGCTCCGTTCCCACCCCCCTCCTCCCCTCGATGGGAGGAGGAGGGGTACACGTGACAGGTCGGTCCGGTACGGTAACGACCGCGTAGCGAGAGCAACGGAGGGGGCAACGTGGAGGCCGCCTGCCGGAGCAGGGGTCAAAGCGACGGCGCTGCCCAGCGAGGTGAGGTGGTGGTCGCTGTTGTTGCGGCGTGGGGCGGGACGCACATGAGGAAGTCCGTCGCGCTGGGCGTCTCGCTCGCGGCCTTCTTGCTGGTGGCCGCTGCCTGGCTTCGTAGCGACAGACGCCGCCGCCTCCACGACGCACCCGTCAACGGCGTCGACGATCAGGTACGCGAGTGTTCAAGCAACGGCTTCTCTCGCCGTAAATGTACACCGAGCTATCCGGAACAAGCAGGTTTCCGCATGCTTGATTTCGCTGCGCGTATTCACTTCAGCGTCGGATTCGCACGGTTTAACGGAGTCTTCTGCCGGTCCCAGCCCTGCTAAGTTTGTAGAGGTCAACAGCTAAGCATTTGCTGTAATTGATACTTTATTTTGCCTTTCTTTTGAGAGGTATGCTGAGCTTGTTACCTGTTTCTTGGCTTGTTCTTATTATTCTTATTACATTACTGTACTCGTTTTCTCTTTACGCTCTCTAAGTATGCTAGCGCTGTATTCCGTGATTCTGGGACACGGGCCCAGTCATGCCTTCTCAGGCTTTTTTCCCGTGCCCCAAACATCAGTACGATGCTGAAAAAAATTATTTATTTATTTATTTATTTATTTATTTACTTATTTACTTACTTACTTACTTACTTACTTACTTACTTACTTACTTACTTACTTACTTACTTACTTTTAATGGACATGTTTATTTGTAATGAAATTATATGAGTACTGACACTAAAATTATTTCTTTACTTTTCATTTCTGAGTTGACTGACAGTAAGCCTATAGTGACAAGCCTTAGAGCACTCTGAATAATTTATTACACAATGATGAAGCCTTAACTAGGCTGGTCTCAGAAGCAGCAATTGAAGTGGGAGGTAAGGCAACCAGTAAGTATCTAATCAAGAAACGACAAAGAATGAAATTGTCGAACTCAAGAGATCATATAGAATTCGCGGAACTGTCAAAACTAATCAACAAGGAGAAAATAAGGGATATTCGAAATTATAACGTGAGAAAGATTGAGGAAGCAGCAAAAATTGACGCAGCCTGCAAACCGTGAGAAGGAAACTAGGCATCGGACAAACCAAGATGTATGCACTGAAAGATAGACTGGGTAATATCATCAGCAATCTCGAAGATATAGTAAAAGCAGCGGAAGAATTCTATACTGACTTGTACAATACCCAAAGCAGCCACGATGAGTCCGTTCAAAGTACTAATGAACAGGTTACAGAGGCTCCTCCTATAACTAACGATGAAGTTAGAAGCGCCTTACAAGACATGAAACGGGGAAAAGGGGCAGGAGATGGACTACCAGTCGATTTAATCAAAGATGGTGGAGACATAATGCTTGAAAAACTAGCGGCCCTTTATACGAACTGCCTATCGACTTCGAGAGTCCCAGAGAACTGGAAGAATGCCAACATTATACTAATCCACAAAAAGGGAGACGTTAAAGAATTGGAAAATTATAGGCCATTTAGCTTACTTCCAATATTATATAAAATATTCACCAAGATAACCCCCAATAGAATAAGAGCAACACTGGAGTTTAGTCAACCAAGGGAACAGGCAGGTTTCAGGAAGGGATACTCTACAATGAATCACATCCATGTCATCAATCAGACAATCGAGAAATCCGCAGAGTACAACCAGACTCGCTATATGGCTTTTAAAGATTACGAAAAGGCATTTGATTCAGTAGACATACCAGCAGTCATATAGGCATTGCGTAATCAAGGAGAACAGGACGCTTACGTAAATATCTTGGAAAGTATGTACGGAGATTCCACAGCTACCTCAATTAACCACGAGAAAAGTAGGAAGATACCTATAAAGAAAGGGGTCAGACAAGGAGGCACAATCTCTCCACCGCATGCTTGGAAGAAGTCTTCAAGCTATTAAATTGTGAAGGCTTAGGAGTAAGTTCAACGGCGAATATCTCAGCAACCTTATATCTGCAGATGACATTGTCCTGTTCAGCAACGCTGGGGACGAGTTACAACAAATGATGGAAGACCTTAACAGAGAGAGTGTAAGATTGGGGTTGAAGATTAATATGCAGAAAACAAATATAATGATAAATAGCGAGGCAACGGAACAAGAGTTCAGGATCGCAAGTCAGCCTCTAGAGTCTGTGAAGGCGTACGTTCACCTAAGTCAACTAATCACAGGGAACCCTGACCATGACAAGGAAATTCACAGAAGATTAAAAGTGGGTTGGATCGCATACGGCAGACGTCGTGAGCATTTGACTGAAAGCTTACCGTTATTATTGAAAAGGAAGGTATAGAATCAAAGCATTACAGGCGCTGACATATGGGGCAGAGACTTGGAGACTGACAAAGAAGCTTGAGAGCAAGCTAAGGACCGCGAAAAAAGCGATAGAACGAAGAATGCTAGGTATAACTTCAAGAGACGGGAAGAGAGCGGTGTGGATCAGAGAGCAAACAGGGATAGCCGACATTCTAAATGACATTAGGAGAAAGAAATGGAGCTGGGCAAGTCATGTGATGCGTAGGTTAGATAACCGGTGGACCATTATCGTTACAGAATGGGTGCCAGGAGAAGGGAAGCGCAGTCGAGGACGGCTGAAAACTAAGTGGGGTGATGAAATTAAGAAATTCGCAGGCGCTAGCTGGAATCGGTTGGCGCAGGACGGGGGTAATTGGAAATCGCAGGGAGAGTCCGTCGTCCTGCAGTGGACACGAAATAGGCTGGTGATTATGATGAATCGCTTTTTTAGAAGCAGTTTTGCTTTCGTTTAACAGTAAGGCTGTGTGTCATGACGCAGTACGTGGCCACGCAGGAGCAGATCACGATCATCGCAACATTTTGGCACTCCCTCCGGCTTGCCGGATCATCTGCTATGCTTCTACATCGGCCCGAGCAGCGCCTATTGCAGCCAGGGTGCCTCGATGTCAGCGTCGCCTCGTGGTATTGAGGCACCCTAATAGCAGCATACCATGACGACTGCGCGAGCCAGACCGAGTGCCGAAAAGCCGCGATGATTGCTGCCACGTGACCACTTTCCCTGTATCGAAGAATCAGTGTTATTCGGTATCTATATCGTGAAATTCTCCGAAAGAATGGGACACGAATAGTGAAATATCTTTCGTCAGGGGTTGCTATTCCGAGCGCCATGAAATTCAGCCATATTGTCAGACATCAGGCAACAGTGCTGCTTATACCGCCTCTCTTATAGACTTGAAACGTCGACATTGCGGAATTCGACAGCATACATGGGGATGCCCATCCAGCTTGCAATCGGCCACTCATGCCAGTCTTGTCACAAACTCAAAGGCAAACATTAGGCAGGTATCCGCCTGGTTGGGGACGCACCGAATTAAAGGGCAAGGAAACGGAAACTGCCATAAACTGTATAGTAATGCCTACGGAAAAGAGGTACGGAATATCGAATAGAACGTTACAGGATGCAGGCCCAGGTTTGATTAACAGCGGTAGGACAAGGAATGAAGGCTGAAGCCAACGCTTCCACAGGGGCGACTTCACAAAAGGGCATGCTATAGTCTTTCCCCTTGGCGAAACGTGGGCTTCAGCGGCATTCCTTGTTCTAGGAACTGTTGGTCACACCACTTTCCAGTGAGCCACTGGCACGACACCTGCAATGGGACTTGAGCTTGCAACTGCGGCACATTCTCGTCCCGTGGCAAAGCACCACCTGCGCGTTACACGCCACAAAAACCCTGCAGACGTTCTTGCGGGCCACTAGCCTTAACGAAACTTTGTAAATATATCTGTAATGTACATTTGTGTGCGTGTTTGTGTCACTGTGTGTACTGTTAAGTGTTTGTCACTGTATATATCATAATCGTCGCCCGCACGTGGAGTAGCATGTCAGGCGAACAGCCAGGCAAGCATCTCCAGCGTATCATTAAGGTATGTATCTCTCTCTCTCTCTCTCTCTCTCTCTCTCTCTCTCTCTCTCTATCTATCTATCTATCTATCTATCTATCTATCTATCTATCTATCTATCTATCTATCTATCTCTATCTATCTCTCTCTCTCTCTCTCCTGTTCTGGGCCAGGACAGAAAGAGAGAGAGAGAGACACGTACTCCCTCGCCTGAAGCGTGGGAAGCAATATCCAGGGATCCGAGCCTGCAGGCACAACTTCGGGCCATTGAAAGAGCGAAGGAGGTGGCTGTAAGCCATGGTCGCTAGATTAAAAAAAATAACCTTTTTTTTTTATCCAGTGGCCGTGGTAAGGCATTGCCTGGTAGCCACCCCTCACTAAACCAAATTGACAAAACAAAGTTGTTTCCTGTTCCTCCTGTTCTGAGCCCGTTCTTATTTGCGTTTATTTCTTCTTCCTCTTCTTTAATTACACGCTGTGCTACACGTGTGCCGCTCGCGTGTCCAGGAGGCGCAGGTCTGGTCCGAGCAGGCTCGCCGCGTGCGACTGCTGGAGGAAGCGTGCGCCAGTAAGGACCGCGACGTGCTGGGCCCGCACTACCTGGGCAGCCGCAGCAACCGTCGCCTCGGCAAGCCCACGCACTGCCCGCCCCACCTGTGCCCCATCTTCGTGGACGACCGCCGGAAAGTGGCCCTCTGTTTCGTGCCCAAGGTGAGGCCGTGTATTCACAACTGTAACAGCGCGAACAAGACGACGACGGAGCGAAAGGACACAGGACGAGCGCTCGTCCTGTGTCCTGTCGCTCCGTCGTCGTCTTGTTCGCGCTGTCCCCGTTATGAATGTATACCAACTCGCCAAACTTTCCACTTTAACGGGGCAACGTAGTCGTTCTTCTCCATCATCATCATTAGCAGCAGCCTGGTTATACCCACTGCAGGGCAAAGGCTCTCCCATACTTCTCCAACTACCCCAGTCATGTACTAATTGTGGCCATGTTGTCCCTGCAAACTTCTTAATTTCGTCCACCCAATTAACTTTCTGCCGCCCTCTGCTACGCTTCCCTTCCATTGGAATCCATTCCGTAACTCTTAATGACCATCGGTTATCTTCCCTCCTCATTACGTGTCCTGCCCATGCCCATTTCTTTTTCTTGATTTCAACTAAGATATCATTAACTCGCGTTTGTTCCTTCACCCAATCTGTTCTTTTCTTATCCCTTAACGTTACACCTATCATTCTTCTTTCCATAGCTCGTTGCGTCGTCCTCAATTTAAGTAGAACCCTTTTCGTAAGCCTCCAGGTTTCTGCCTCGTACGTGAGTACTAATTATGTGCTACCAAGTTGGAGGTGCGGCCCTTACACGAGTCTATACGGTATGTGCTTCCGTCAAAAAGCTTCCGATCCGTCGGGCGACGCGTAGGAAAGATGGCTGCTCCAAGTGCTTACGCTTGAGGACACGCTTGAGGTGACTCGATCGTCTAACATTATTACGCATGCATTAAGCGCTTAACGCTCCAATTACATATATAGCAATAACCCTCGCTCGGGCCGTCACTGTTATTTCATTGTTTCCCTTCTCCTTCTCCAAAGCGCATTAAATGTGTAGCACGTGACATGACATCAGTAATCGGAAGGCCGAACACGGAGGTTATGCCGTGGGCTATCGTTGCGTTCGAATTATTCGTTTACGGTTTACAAAACGCGCACTTATTGATAGGAGTGTCGCCGACTTTCCAGATGACGTCACGCGACCAGCAGGTTGACAGCTTGTCACAAATTCAACACAAGCTCCGCCCACAGAGCCGCAGTGCACCTGTCCGCTATGCCTCCGCGGCACACAGTTCGAGCAACACAGAAAGAAGTGCGTGGCTACAGTGATGTCACGGCAATGAGCGAACCTAACTGGCTGGCGCATTCACACAAATATGAGCTCGAGCTGTGTATTTGACACGGCTTTCCTAGGCTCACACCGACTTACAGCTATAGCTAACCAAGATTGAAGCCAACCAGTGGTAAGTTTAAACAGAGCACCGGAACAACTAGTACTCAGTAAATTGTGCTTTCTCTAATTTGTAAACGGGTGTATTCGATAACTGGGGTGTATAGCGTGTTATCAGTGAGTCGCGTGAACGCGGCATACTAAGCTGAGATCGACTGAGCCCCAGGCATGAAGTCATCAACACCAACCGTCGTCTGCTGTTTTCACTGTGCATGTTCTATAGCATCTCCCGTTAACGTGCACGTCTTAAACAGTGATCACAACACTGATCCGAATATTCCATTCTGCAAATTTAAGTTAAGACGCAACCAAGGGTGGAAAAAAAGCTTTAGGGCAGGAAAGGGCTCTTTCCTCTACTAAAGCTTTTTCTTCCTCCTTTGGTTGCGTCTTGACTTCGGGGAATAAGAAGAACCAACTAGCCCAGCAGCATCTTCGGGGAATCATCATCATCATAATCAGCCTTTGTTACTTTTGTCTTTTGTTATTTGGGAGAGCTTGCCTACTGGTTGCCTTGGCAATCTTCGGGGAATAAGATTAACCAACTAGCCCATCAGCATCTTCGGGGAATCATCATCATCAGACTTTGTTACTTTTGTCTTGTTATTTGGGAGAGCTTGCCTAATGGTTGCCTTGGTAATCTTCGGAGAGTAAGATGAACCAACTAGCCCAGCAGCGCCTTCACGGAATAAGATGAACCAACTAACCCAGCAGCGTCTTCGGGGAATAAGATGAACCAACTATAGCCCAGCAACAAACATTAATACGCACATTCCGTGCTGCTGGCGCAGGTGGCCTCGACATCACTGAAGTCCCTGTTCGCCTCCCTGCTGCGAATCAACGCCACCTCCAGCAAAGGTGACGACGACGACGACGCGCTGCACGCCTTGTTCAACGAGCGAGTCTTCCGGATCGGTCCCACCCACTGGCCGCGCAGCAAGCTCCGCCAGTACACCAGGGTGAGTGTGTGAAGCGGTAAACACGCGTTCCGTCCAAAACTATTCGATCCGTCGGAGGACTCCTGTCTGAATACGTGTGAACGGAGAAATCGCTTTTCTCAGCGATTTGATGAGGTTTGTTGCATACGAAACAAAAAATAATCATAATGAATAAATGAACTCAAGATCTGATGGCTCCAAGCTGGAAATTTTTTATTTAGGACGTCAATTTTATTACAAAATTGTTGAAACTTGAAAATTTTGAAAGAAAGACAGAACTTATCCATCAAGTTTACAAACTAGCCCAGCAATAAAAAAACTGCATCAACAATCCTATGAAGATCACCTAATAATACATCTAAAGCGAGAAAAAAATCACGTAATGCATTAATTTGTGAGTGGGACTTCTACAAAGCTTCGGAAACGATGAAATTTCACGGAAGTTGTAAATTCATATACAGTGTGGTAATGTTTAAGTTTCACGGAATTTTTAAAGATCACCTGTGGCAGATAGCATAATTATTGTCGTTGCGCTGGATTCTTCGACAAGGCGAACATTAATAGCACGAGAAACACATATTGCACTAAGGGTCGAAAATTGACTAAATAATTTCTTTAAAAATTGCTTGACGGCACATATTTCAAATTACGATTCTTAGCTCTTGAGTTTGCAAGACGCATCCACTTGAAATGAATTTCCGGGATGACGCCACTTTCGAGATGTTATTTCCCAAAGTGTGCGACGATATACATGGGCGTTCTAGTTACTTTCCGCTTCAATGCATAATAGAGCGTTTTTAAAAAAAAAATTGTGTTTTTAAAGTAATTGGATCAACAGCACGTGCATTTCTACGGGGAGTTTTATGACGCGTATCTCCAAACTGGCGCCATTCTGGAAATTCATTTCAAATGGGTACGCCTGACAAACTCACCGGCTACAATTCGTAAATAGCAATGTGCCGTAAACAGTGTGAAGGCGAGAGATGGAAACTCAAGACGATGAGCAAAACGAGAACGAGCTGTAAGCAGGAACTGTGCCATAAAGTAATTAATTGTTAGGTTAATTAGTCAAAGCTTGTTAATTATTTGAAGAATTATGTAAATTTTCAATCCAAATAATCTCCGCCTCTATGAACAATCCAGCTCAAGCACTAGAATTATTTTATCTGCAACAGGCGATTTGAAAAAGTCCATAAAACATAAGAGGAAGCTTTAGCGCGGGTGCGTCTATCGAAATACATGTAAAAGGAGAATTCGTTTTTATTGGCAACCGCTGTACCAAATTTCACGAGGTTTGTTGCATTTAAAAGAACAACTTAAAATCTAGCGACTGTTGGTTTCTAATTTTTGATTTAGATCAAGTTTTTATCAAAAATAGGCAAAAGTCGAACATTTTCAGAAAGCGAGACTATCAAGTTTACAACTCCATCACTCATCAAGGAAAAATGATATCACAGTTCTGTGAATTGCACCTGATAGTACATCTAAAGCGGAAAAATTGATATGTTACACGTGAATCTAAAAAAATTCAATAATATGCAAATGCAACTTTTGCAAAACCCTTGTACACAACGTAACAAATTCACGTAAGATATAAATCGGCATATCGAATTTGTCCGCTTTGGATGAAGTTGAAGTTGAAGTTGAAGTTTATTCATATGAAAAAACATAGGTACATAAATGTAATATACAGACGAGGGTCCCAAAGTAATGATACTGAAAACGGGACCCTCGATACTGAAAACGGGAACCTCGGATGACGTTGAACGGATGAATGGATGACGTTTACAGAACCGCGACATCTGTTTTGATGCAGAGCTATTAATTTATAAACTTCGTGACTCTCTCTTTCTCGAACTTCCGGATTATGGAAAATCATTTTCGCGAAATCTAGGTTCCAACAGTCAAAACAATTTATCTTTGTCTTTCAAATACAGCAAATTTCATTAAATCGGTCCAGAGGTTATCTCAGAAAAGCGTTTTTGCGTTTTACATGTATTTGAATACGTCGCGTTGGAGTTGGCCCGAGCTAAAGCTTCCTCTTAAGAGGAAGCCATAGGTGAAGCAGGCGTTAAGCACTCCCCGTATGTGGGCCGATCCCGAAGCTGTGCAATGCCGGCCCGACCTGCGGCGGAGGTCAAGCAGGCGTTAAACACTCCCCATACGTGGGCCGATTCCGAAGATAGTGCAATGCCGGCCCAACCCGCGGCGGAGTTGAAGCAGGCGTTAAGAGGAAGCTTTAGCTCGGGGGCTCCTATCTAAATACATGTAACAGGAGAATTCGTTTTTCTCGGCAACCACTGCACCAAATTTGACGAGGTTTGTTGCATTTAAAAGAAAAAAAGCTCTAGTGACTGTTGGTTTCTAATTTTCGATCCAGGTCGTCAATTTTTTATTAAAAATTGGCAGAAATCACAAATTTTCAGAAAACAAAACTATCAGGTTTACAACTCCGTAAGCCAACAAGAAAAAATTATATCGCAATCGTGCGAATTGTACCTGATAGCACATCTAAAGCGCACAAATTGACATTTTGCGCATGAATCTTAAAAATTTTATTGATATGTAATTACAACTTTTGCAGGACCCTCATAAACAACGTAACAATTAAATTCACGTAAGATGTAAAATGACAGATCAAATTTGTCGGCTTTGAATGATCTAATGGATGCCGTTTACAGAACCGCGATATCTGTTCTTGGTGCAGACCTATGAGTTTGTAAACTTCGTGCTTCTATATTTTTCAAATGTTCGAGTATTTCATCTCTTTAACAAAATTTAGGCCCCGAATCGAAATTCGACTTCCAACATTCACTAGAATATAAGTTTCTCTTTCAAATGCAACAAATTTCATTAAATCGGTCCCGGGGTTGTCTCAGAAAAACGTTTTTGCGTTTTACATGCATTTGAATAGGCCGCGTCGGAGTTGGGCCCGAGCTAAAGCTTCCTCTTAAGAACTCCCCGTACGTGGGCCGATCCCGAAGTAAGTGCAATGCCAGCCCGGTCCGCGGTGGAGGTGAAGCAGCCGTTAAGCACTCCCCGTACGTGACCCGATCCCGAAGGTAGTGCAATGCCGGCCCGGCCCGCGGCGGAGGTGAAGCAGGCGTTAAGCACTACCCGTACGTGGGCCGATACCGAAGATAGTGCAATGCAGGCCCGGCCCGCCGCGGAGGTGAAGCATGCGTTAAGCACTCCCCATACGTGTGCCCATCCCGAAGATAGTGCAATGCCGGCCCGTCCCGCGGGGGAGGTGAAGCAGGCGTTACGCAATCCCCGTACGTGGGCCGATTCCGAAGATAGTGCAATACAGGTCCGGCCCACCGCGGAGGTGAAGCAGCCGTTAAGCACTCCCCATACGTGGGCGATCCCAAAGGTAGTGCAATGTCGGCCCGACCCGCCCCGGAGGTGAAACAGGCGTTAAGCACTCCCCACACGTGGACCGATCCCGAAGCTAGTGCAATGTCGGCCCTACCCGCCCCGGAGGTGAAGCAGGCGTTAAGCACTCCCCATACGTGGACCGGTCCCGAAGGTAGTGCAATGCCGGCCCGGCCCGCGGGGGAGGTGAAGCAGGCGTTAAGCACTCCGCGTACGTGGCCCGATCCCGAAGGTAGTGCAATGCCTGCCCGTCCCGTGGCGGAGATGAAGCAGGCGTTAAGCCCTCCCCACACTTGGGCAGAGCCCGAAGGTAGTGCAATGCCGGCCCGACCCGCCGCGGAAGTGAAGCAGGCGTTAAGCCCTCCCCACACTTGGGCCGATTTTGAAGGTAGTGTAATGCCGGCCCGGCCCGCGGGGGAGGTGAAGCAGGCGTTAAGCACTCCCCGTACGTGGACTGATCCCTAAGATAATGCACTACCAGCCCAACCTGCGGCGGAGATGAAGCAGGCGTTAAGCACTCCCCATGCGTGAGCCGATCCCGAAGGTAGTGCAATGCCGGGCTGACCCGCGGCGGAGTTGAAGCAGTCGTTAAGAGGAAGCTTTAGCTCGAGGGCTCCTATCTAAATACATGTACAAGGATAATTCGTTTTTCCCGGCAACCACCGTACCAAATTTGACGAGGTTTGTTGCATTTAAAAGAAAAAAGCTCTAGTGTCGGTTGCTTTCAAATTTTCGATCAGGTCGTCAATTTTTTATTAAAAATTTGCAAAAATCACAAATTTTCAGAAAACGAATCTATCAGGTTTACAACACCGTAACTCAGCAAGAAAAAATGATATCGCAATTCTGCGAATTGTATCTGATAGCACATCTAAAGCGCACCAATTGACATTTTGCGCATGAATCTTAAAAATTTTATTGATATGTAATTACAACTTTTGCAGGACCCTCATAAACAACGTAACTATTTCACGTAAGATGCAAAATGACATATCAAATTTGTCGGCTTTGAATGATCTAATGGATGCCATTTACAGAGCCGCGATATCGGTTCTCGATGCAGACCTATGAGTTTGTAAACTTCGTGCTTCAATCTTTTTCAAATGGTCGAACATTTCAAAATCTTTCTTGCAAAATTAAGCCCTAAATCGAAATTCCACTTCCATCATTCACTAGAATTTAGCTTTCTCTTTCAAATGCAACAAATTTCATTAAAATCGCTCCCGGGGTTGCCTCTGAAAACCGTTTTTGCGTTTAACATGCATTTGAATAGGCCGCGTCCGAGTTGGGCCCGAGCTAAAGCTTCCTCTTAAGCACTCTGCGTACGTGGGCCGATCCCGAGCTAAGTGCAATGCCAGCCCGACCCGCCGCGGAGGTGAAGCAGGCGTTAAGCACTCCCCATACGTGTGCCGTTCCCGAAGGTAGTGCAATGCCGGCCCGTCCCGCGGGGGAGGTGAAGCATGCGTTAAGCAATCCCCGTGCGTGGGCCGACCCCAAAGATAGTGCAATACAGGTCCCGCCCGCCGCAGAGGTCAAGCAGGTGTTAAGCGCAACCCGTACGTGGCCTGATCCCGAAGGTAGTGCAATGCAGGCCCGGCCCGTGGCGGAGGTGAAGCAGGCGTTAAGCACTCCCCGTACATGGGCCGATCCCGAAGATAGTGCAATACAGGTCCCGCCCGCCGCGGAGGTCAAGCAGGTGTTAAGCACAACCCGTACGTGTGCCCATCCCGAAGATAGTGCAATGCCGGCCCGTCCTGCGGGGGAGATGAAGCAGGCGTTAAGCAAATTTCCCAACGTGGACCGATCCCGAAAGTAGTGCAATGCCGGGCTGACCCGCCGCGGGGGTGAAGCAGGCGTTAAGCACTCCCCGTACGTGGACTGATCCCTAAGATAATGCGCTGCCGGCCCAACCCGCGGCGGAGGTGGAGCAGGCGTTAAGCACTCCATACGTGGTCCGATCCCGAAGGTAGTGCAATGCCGGCCCAACCCGCGGCGCAGTTGAAGCAGGCGTTAAGAGGAAGCTTTAGCTCCGGGGCTCCTATCTAAATACATGTAAAAGGAGAATTCGTTTTGCTCAGCAACCACTGCACCAAATTTGACGAGGTTTGTTGCATTTGAAACAAAAAGCTAAGCTCTAGTGACTGTTGGTTTCGAATTTTCGATCTGGATCGTCAATGTTTTTGTTAAAAATAGGCAAAAATCACAAATTTTCAGAAAACGAAACTATCAAGCTTACAACTCTGTAACTCAGCAAAAAAATGTTATATCGAAATTCTGCGGATTGTATCCAATGGCACATCTAAAGCGGACAAATTTGACATCTTGCGCATGAATCTTAAAGATTTTGTTCATATGTAATTACCACTTTTGCAGGACCCTCATAAACAACGTAACAAACTCACGTAAGATGAGAAATGACATCAAATTTGTCCACTTTGAATGATCTAATGGTTGCCGTTTACAGAGCCGCAATATCGGTTCTCGATGCAGACCTATGAGTTTGTAAACTTCGTGTTTCAATCTTTTTCAAATGGTCGAACATTTCAAAATCTTTCTTGCAAAATTAAGCCCTAAATCGAAATTCCACTTCCATCATTCACTAAAATTTAACTTTCTCTTTCAAATGCAACAAATTTCATTAAAATCGCTCCCGGGGTTGCCTCTGAAAACCGTTTTTGCGTTTAACATGTATTTGAATAGGCCGCGTCCGAGTTGGGCCCGAGCTAAAGCTTCCTCTGAAGCACTCTGCGTACGTGGGCCGATCCCGAGGTAAGTCCAATACAGGTCCCGCCCGCCCCAGAGGTCAAGCAGGTGTTAAGCACAACCCGTACGTGGACTGATCCCGAAGGTAGTGCAATGCAGGCCCGGCCCGTGGCGGAGGTGAAGCAGGCGTTAAGCACTCCCCGTACATGGGCCGATCCCGAAGATAGTAAAATACAGGTCCCGCCTGCCGCGGAGGTCAAGCAGGTGTTAAGCACTCCCCGTACGTGGGCCGAAACGAAGGTAGTGCAATGACGGCCCGGCCCGTGGCGGAGATGAAGCAGGCGTTAAGCACTCCCCGTACATGGGCCGATCCCGAAGATAGTAAAATACAGGTCCCGCCTGCCGCGGAGGTGAAGCAGGCGTTAAGCACTCCCCGTACGTGGACCGAACACGAAGGTAGTACAATGCCGGCCCGGCCCGCGGGAGAGGTGAAGCAGGCGTTAAGCACTTCCCATACGTGGGCCGAACCCGAAGTTAGTGCAATGAGGGCTCGCCCCGTGGCGGAGGTGAAGCAGGCCTTAAGCACTTCCCGTACGTGGGCCGCTCCGAAGCTAGTGCAATGCCGGCCCGACCCGCCGCGGAGGTGAAGCAGGCGTTAAGCACTCCCCATACGTGGGCCGACCCCAAAGGTACTGCAATGCCGGCCCGGCCCGCGGGGGAGGTGAAGCAGGCCTTAAGCACTTCCCGTACGTGGTCCGATCCCGAAGGTAGTGCAATGCCGGCCCGGCCCGCGGCGCAGTTGAAGCAGGCGTTAAGAGGAAGCTTTAGCTCCGGGGCTCCTATCTAAATACATGTAAATGGAGAATTCGTTTTGCTCAGCAACCACTGCACCAAATTTGACGAGGTTTGTTGCTTTTGAAACAAAAAGTTACGCTCTAGTGACTGTTGGTTTCGAATTTTCGATCTAGATCGTCAATGTTTTTATTAAAAATTGGCAAAAATCACAAATTTTCAGAAAACGACACTATCAAGTTTACAACGCCGTAACTCCGCAAAAAAATATTATATCGAAAATCTGCGGATTGTATCTGATAGCACATCTAAAGCGGACAAATATACATCTTGCGCATGAATCTTAAAAATTCTGTTCATATGTAATTACAACTTTTGCAGGACCCTCATAAACAACGTAAAAACTCACGTAAGATGAAAATGACATATCAAATTTGTCCGCTTTGAATGATCTAATGGATGCCGTTTACAGAGCCGCGATATCGGTTCTTGATGCAGACCTATGAGTTTGTAAACTTCGTGCTTCAATCTTTTTCAAATGGTCGAACATTTCAAAATTTCTTTTGCAAAATTAAGCCCTAAATCGAAATTCCACTTCCATCATTCACTAGAATATTACTTTCTCTCAAATGCAACAAATTTCATTAAAATCAATCCCGGGGTTGCCTCAGAAAACCGTTTTTGCGTTTAACATGTATTTGAATAGGCCGCGTCGGAGTTTGGCCCTTGCTAAAGCTTCCTCTTAAGCACTCTCCGTACGTGGGCCGACCCCGAAGTAAGTGCAATGCCAGCCCGATCCGCCGCGGAGGTGAAGCAAGCGTTAAGCACTCGCCATACGTGGACCGACGCCGAAGGTAGTGCAATGCCGGCCCGTCCCGCGGGGGAGGTGAAGCAGGCGTTAAGCAATCCCCATACGGGGGCCTACCCCGAAGGTACTGCAATGCCGGCCCGGCCTGCGGGGGAGGTGAAGATGGCGTTACGCACTCCCCGTACGTGGGCCGAACACGAAGGTAGTGCAATGCCGGCCCGGCCCGCGGGGGAGGTGAAGCAGGCGTTAAGCAATCCCCATACGGGGGCCTACCCCGAAGGTACTGCAATGCCGGCCCGGCCTGCGGGGGAGGTGAAGATGGCGTTACGCACTCCCCGTACGTGGGCCGAACACGAAGGTAGTGCAATGCCGGCCCGGCCCGCGGGGGAGGTGAAGCAGGCGTTAAGCAATCCCCATACGGGGGCCTACCCCGAAGGTACTGCAATGCCGGCCCGGCCTGCGGGGGAGGTGAAGATGGCGTTACGCACTCCCCGTACGTGGGCCGAACACGAAGGTAGTGCAATGCCGGCCCGTCCCGCGGGGGAGGTGAAGCAGGCGTTAAGCAATCCCCATACGGGGGCCTACCCCGAAGGTACTGCAATGCCGGCCCGGCCTGCGGGGGAGGTGAAGATGGCGTTACGCACTCCCCGTACGTGGGCCGAACACGAAGGTAGTGCAATGCCGGCCCGGCCCGCGGGGGAGGTGAAGCAGGCGTTAAGCACTCCCCGTACGTGGACCGAACACGAAGGTAGTGCAATGCAGGCCCGGCCAGCCGCGGAGGTGAAGCAGGCGTTAAGCACTCCCCATACGTGTGCCCATCCCGAAGATATTGCAATGCCGGCCCGTCCCGCGGGGGAGATGAAGCAGGCTTTAAGCAATCCCCGTACGTGGACCGATCCGGAAGGTAGTGCAATGCCGGCCCGACCCCCGGCGGAGGTGAAGCAGGCGTTAAGCACTCCCCGTACGTGGACTGATCCCTAAGATAGTGCGCTGCCGGCCCAACCCGCGGCGCAGTTGAAGCAGGCGTTAAGAGGAAGCTTTAGCTCCGGGGCTCCTATCTAAATACATGTAAAAGGAGAATTCGTTTTGCTCAGCAACCACTGCACCAAATTTGACGAGGTTTGTTGCTTTTGAAACAAAAAGTGACGCTCTAGTGACTGCTGGTTTCGAATTTTCGATCTAGATCGTCAATGTTTTTATTAAAAATTGGCAAAAATCACAAATTTTCAGAAAACGAAACTATCAAGTTTACAACTCCGTAACTCAGCAAAAAAATATTATATCAAAATTCTGCGGATTGTATCTGATAGCACATCTAAAGCGCACAAATTTGACATCTTGCGCATGAATCTTAAAAATTCTGTTGATATGTAATTACAACTTTTGCAGGACCCTCATAAACAACGTAACAAACTCACGTAAGATGAAAAATGACATATCAAATTTGTCCGCTTTGAATGATCTAATGGATGCCGTTTACAGAGCCGCGATATCGGTTCTCGATGCAGACCTATGACTTTGTAAACTTCGTGCTTCAATCTTTTTCAAATGGTCGAACGTTTCAAAACTTTTTTTGCAACATTAAGCCCTAAATCGAAATTCCACTTCCATCATTCACTAGAATTTTACTTTCTCTTTCAAATGCAACAAATTTCATTAAGATCGATCCCGGGGTTGCCTCAGAAAACCGTTTTTGCGTTTAACATGTATTTGAATAGGCCGCGTCGGAGTTGGGCCCTTGCTAAAGCTTCTTCTTAAGCACTCTCCGTACGTGGGCCGACCCCGAAGTAAGTGCAATGCCAGCCCGACCCGCCGCGGAGGTGAAGCAGGCGTTAAGCACTCCCCATACGTATGCCGATCCCGAAGGTAGTGCAATGCCGGCCCGTCCCGCGGGGGAGGTGAAGCAGGCGTTAAGCAATCCCCGTGCGTGGACCGATGCCGAAGATAGTGCAATACAGGTCCCGCCCGCCGCGGAGGTCAAGCAGGTGTTAAGCACTCCCCGTGCGTGATCCGATCCCGAAGGTAGTGCAATGCCGGCCCGGCCCGCGGGGGAAGTGAAGCAGGCGTTAAGCACACCCCGTGCGTGGGCCGATCCCGATGGTAGTGCAATGCCGGCCCGACCCGCCGCGGAGGTGAAGCAGGCGTTAAGCACTCCCCATACGTATGCCGATCCCGAAGGTAGTGCAATGCCGGCCCGTCCCGCGGGGGAGGTGAAGCAGGCGTTAAGCACACCCCGTGCGTGGGCCGATGCCGAAGATAGTGCAATACAGGTCCCGCCCGCCGCGGAGGTCAAGCAGGTGTTAAGCACTCCCCGTGCGTGATCCGATCCCGAAGGTAGTGCAATGCCAGCCCGACCCGCCGCGGAGGTGAAGCAGGCGTTAAGCACTCCCCATACGTATGCCGATCCCGATGGTAGTGCAATGCCGGCCCGACCCGCCGCGGAGGTGAAGCAGGCGTTAAGCACTCCCCATACGTATGCCGATCCCGAAGGTAGTGCAATGCCGGCCCGTCCCGCGGGGGAGGTGAAGCAGGCGTTAAGCAATCCCCGTGCGTGGACCGATGCCGAAGATAGTGCAATACAGGTCCCGCCCGCCGCGGAGGTCAAGCAGGTGTTAAGCACTCCCCGTGCGTGATCCGATCCCGAAGGTAGTGCAATGCCGGCCCGACCCGCCGCGGAGGTGAAGCAGGCGTTAAGCACTCCCCATACGTATGCCGATCCCGAAGGTAGTGCAATGCCGGCCCGACCCGCCGCGGAGGTGAAGCAGGCGTTAAGCACTCCCCATACGTATGCCGATCCCGATGGTAGTGCAATGCCGGCCCGTCCCGCGGGGGAGGTGAAGCAGGCGTTAAGCAATCCCCGTGCGTGGACCGATGCCGAAGATAGTGCAATACAGGTCCCGCCCGCCGCGGAGGTCAAGCAGGTGTTAAGCACTCCCCGTACGTGAGCCGATCCCGAAGGTAGTGCAATGCCGGCCCGACCCGCCGCGGAGGTGAAGCAGGCGTTAAGTACTCCCCATACGTGGGCCGATCCCGAAATTAGTGAAATGACGGCCCGCCCCGTGGCGGAGGTGAAGCAGGCCTTAAGCACTTCCCGTACGTGGGCCGATCCCGAAGCTAGTGCAATGCCGGCCCGACCCGCCGCGGAGGTGAAGCAGGCGTTAAGCACTCCCCATACGTGGGCCGACCCCGAAGGTACTGCAATGCCGGCCCGGCCCGCGGGGGAGGTGAAGCAGGCGTTAAGCACTCCCCGTACGTGGGTCGACGCGAACATAGTACAATGTCGGCCCGACCCGCCCTGGAGGTGAAGCAGGCGTTAAGCACGTGGGCCGATCCCGAAGGTAGTGAAATGATGGCCCGCCCCGTGACGGAGGTGAAGCAGGCTTTAAGCAGTCCCCGTACGTGGACCTATCCCGAAGCTAGTGCAATGCCGGCCCGACCCGCCGCGGAAGTGAAGCAGGCGTTAAGCACTCCCTATACGTGGGCCGAACCCGAAGGTACTGCAATGCCGGCCCGGCCCGCGGAGGAGGTGAAGCAGGCGTTAAGCACTCCCTATACGTGGGCCGAACCCGAAGGTACTGCAATGCCGGCCCGGCCCGCGGAGGAGGTGAAGCATGCGTTATGCACTCCCCATACGCTGACCGATCCCGAAGGTAGTGCAATTACGGCCCGGCCCGTGGCGGAGGTGAAGCAGGCGTTAAGCACTCCCCCATACGTGGGCCGATCTTGAAGATAGTGCAATGCCGAACCGACCCGCGGCGGAGATGAAGCAGGCGTTAAGCACTCCCCGTACGTGGGCCGATCCCGAAGGTAGTGCAATGCCTGCCCTCCCGTGGCGGAGATGAAGCAGGCGTTAAGCCCTCCCCACACTTGGGCCGATCTTGAAGCTAGTGCAATGTCGGCCCTACCCGCCCCAGACGTGAAACAGGCGTTAAGTACTCCCCATACGTGGGCCGGTCCCGAAGGTAGTGCAATGCCGGCCCGGCCCGCGGGCGAGATGAAGCAGGCGTTAAGTACTCCCCGTATGTGGGCCGGTCCCGAAGGTAGTGCAATGCCTGCCCGTCCCGTGGCGGAGATGAAGCAGGCGTTAAACCCTCCCCATACGTTGGCCGATCTTGAAGATAGTGCAATGCCGAACCGACCCGCGGCGGAGCTGCACTTCACTCGTCATCCTTCGTCACAGAGTGGAAGGGCACTGAGTTGTTTCATAAATAGCCACGGAATCCTTCCGAAAAATATACGGAATGCACTTTACAAATTTTCTATACCTACGTGCTACGTGTAAATATTTGTATTGTATATTGAATATCTGTAGCGTTACAAAAATGAGGGGTACCAACATGGCGGCGCCTTTGCGGTTGCCACTTTTTTCGCACAGCTATTTCCTCTTGAGTATACTAACGCTACTTATGTTGCCTTGATGCGCGCCTCCTTTCTGGCGCGCCCGTATGTACAAGATCACGTGCTCGAGCACGCGCTATACTCTATACGGCAGGGACAGCGGAAGAGAGCCCGACCCTCCTCCTCCATCCCGGCCGTGGCTGCCCCCAACTAATGTTCCTAGATGTACCCGCAACGGCCAGCACGTGCGCCCGCATATGCGGGCCGCTCGCCGTTGCTGCGGGTGTCAGGGAGAGCATGCGAGGGCCCGCCGAGATGTCTAGTGCAAAACCCCTTAAACTTCGTAATGTAGTGACACTCTCCTCCTTCACTCCTCTTCGTTTCTCCTCTTTTTCACGCTCCCTCCTCGACCGTGGCGCAGTCTACACCGCTCGACCGTAGCAAGGGCGCCAACATGCGCTCCTCACCACTCCTTAGACGCTTCTCGGGCGAAAATGGCGCTGAAGGGCGGCGCGAGGGCCCACGTGATGCTATTAGGCCAATAGCGACGCTGCGTCATCCTCGGCCAGAGCGCGCGAGGAAGAGGCGGCATTCTTCAAAGCGTGGCGCTACTTTACGAAGTTGAAGGGGTTTTAGGCTAGTGGCTTCATGTACGCTGCCTTACCCGCGCGCCTCGTGTATAAGGTCGCGTTACCTGCACTCTGGAGACGCGGCACAGTTGAAATGGCGAACCGAGCGGCACGCGCGCTCCTCGCTGCCGGCGCTCTTTCGTCAGGCCACAGTTGCGACAGGCGAGTGCTCGCGGTCGTCGAGTGAGATTCATGTCTGTCAGTGCGCACGTAACATCGAGCCTGTTAATTTAGTGAGTGAATGTTTACTGCGATGTATTGACCTAAAAAAAACTACGAAATTTATTTCGTGTAATTGTACAATTCCTTGCGATCGCTATCAATGCCTTTGGGGCGAAAATGCAATTTTTTTTTCTAGTACGAAACCTTATGACCGTGCACAGACCCAACCGCGCATCGATCTCTTCGCCCACTGACTTACACTCATGACCTAAACGCACCGATTCACTCAATCACTCACTCACTCATTGTCATATCGCTTCGAAACGCAGGTGCTTTTCGTACGACATCCCTTCGAGCGTCTTGTCTCGGCCTTCGAGGACAAGGCCGGCGGACCTAGGGACAGGGAGCGCTTCTTCTACGACGTCTACTGGGACCGCATCATGGCCGGCAGCAGAAGCAGCAACGCCACGGACAACTCCACCCGCGTCACGTTCCCGCAGTTCGTGGACTACTTACTCCGGGTCCCGGTCTCCCAGTGGGACGACCACTGGGCCCCGTTCTACTCGCGCTGCGAACCGTGCCTGTTCCGGTACAACTTCGTCGGGCACCTGGAGACGGCCGGTAAAGACATGGCGCTGCTGTGGCGACGCATGGGTCTGCCCCCGCCCGAGTCCTCAACGCTGGAGCGCCGTAACGCGAAGCCTCGACGGCATCGGCGGTACTTCGACCAGTTGACGGCGAGTCAGGTGGAAGGACTGTACCGGCGGTACTTCTACGACTTCGTGCTTTTCGGCTACGACCACCGCGGCTACCTCAGTTCCGAGGGAACGCCTCTGCGGACGCGGTAGTGATGGTCTCGTCGCTTAATTGGCGCAACCATATAGTGAGAAACTCTATGGCGCAACCATTTTACGTTGCGCCGAAACAGGACTGCGTGTGAACGAGGCCTGGCGTGTGGACCACTGTGTAGGCCATGTGATTACAGCATAACACGCTGATCAAGCAGGATCGAGACACGTGGTACGACGCGCGGTCATAGAATAAGGAACCGTATATTGAGCGGCTCGTCGAAGAGTTGCTCCACCTGTCGAAATCTGGAAGAAAAAGTATTCACTCGAACGTGACGTGAAGCTGGAACGGATATGCATTTTCGTAAGACTTGCACCTCATTGCACCATGCTTACATGTTGGACGTATCCTCTTCGGCCCCACGAATGCACAAATGCAAACCATTTTATGTGAAGCTCTTTTATTTTGCTTCCTGTCCATAGAAACGAACACAAAAAAAATTGAAATGCGGGAAATTAAACGATTGTATCAACATTTGATGGTACCCATTTGGTACTCTGGGTCTCAGCCTGTGTGAAACGCGAGGAAGCAGTTGCGGTTCTGCAAACATAGAAAAACACCGCACTTCAGGCATCTGACTATTGATTTCCTACTATATCCTGGGTAGCGGCACTTTGATATGGAAGCTTTTCGTGTTGAGGGAATTCGCACCAAACCTGGTCGTACCGCACTTCCATCAGGTGGAAGTGGGATAACCTTGCTGCGCTTCACTCCATTCTGTGACGGTCGCTCCTGAATTTCTGAACTCTGGCTTGATCTTAGCTGCCTACCAGTGTCAGCTTTGAGGAGTACGTTGGCTATGTTAAACCTGAGTCCTGAAAGATCAAATCTTTCTTTCTCTGTAGTCAGCGCCCTTTCGCAGTCTCTCTGGTAATCGATCCAAGTGTAGCAGCATGCGAGGTCGAAAAAAATGCGCAAAAACTCATACTGTCCACTTGCGCGTTCGGGGAGAAATTCGATAGTATGCGATGTAGTGATCGATTAGGTCGACTCTTCCCATGTTTGTATTTGCTGACCACGTCTGACTGCGTGATATCGACTTTTTCATATTTTATCCATCTCTTGCATTTGCCTTCCGCTTCAGTCCCGAATGCAGTGGAAATGAGAAGGACTGATTTGGTGTCCTTTCACATTAAGCTGCACATTATCCCTCCGAATTTTACAGCGCGATTGCCAAAGCTGCATTCACCCAATAAAAATGTTTATTTTCTCTCTCTGTCCTCGTTGCATCGACTTGTCTTGAGGCATTGCTGCTGCTACGCCGCCTGTTTTGTTTGCCATCACAGTAGCTGTGAGGAATACCTTCTTCTCAAGGAGGTAGTGAACGGGCTTGAAGCCAGTGAAATATCTATCAGTAAAAACAATGTTGGGCCACACCTTCCGTCGCTACAAGCTTTTTCACAACACTGGCTCCCAGGCCCAGCTGCTTCAGATCATCCTCCCTTCCCGACGTAAACGACAAAGTCAAGGACAAGGCCACCAGCTGATGCCATAGCAAAAT
Source organism: Dermacentor andersoni (assembly GCF_023375885.2). Classification (NCBI taxonomy): domain Eukaryota; kingdom Metazoa; phylum Arthropoda; class Arachnida; order Ixodida; family Ixodidae; genus Dermacentor; species Dermacentor andersoni. The sequence continues at coordinate 132,598,606 of NC_092821.1, forward strand.
TCTTTTAGGCCAAGAGGGCTCGGATTACTGAAGGCGAGATATGCCTCTTGCGGTAAGATAGATTTGAACGTACGATAACGTAACGCACGAAGTGATTTTCAACGCGTTAGAGGCAGTAGGACTTGGCGGCAAAGTATATTTTTGGATAAGTAGCTATCTACATAAGAGATCCTTTTTCGTACTTATCGAGGATGGCCCGACCTCCCAGCATTACAGTAACCGTGGAGTGCCTCAGGGCGGAGTACTCAGCCCAACGCTCTTCAGTCTAACACTCATTGGACTCACCGACATCCTGCCAGGCACCGTTAGGCTCTCCATCTATGCCGACGACATTTGCATTTGGACGTCGGCTGTGACGCGACTGCAGCTTCGCGCGCGGCTTCAAAAGTCAGCTACTTTAACATCATCCTACCTTCGAGAACAAGGACTTCGTATATCATACGAGAAGTGCGCAGCGGTGGCATTTACCAGGAAATCAATGTCTCCATACGTGATATCCGTCGACAGACACATGATCTCGTACAGCACGAGTCACAGATTTTTGGGGGTGGTCCTTGACAAAAATCTCTCCTGGACCCCTCATGTGAATTATGTGAAAAAACGCCTGACAGGAATTTGCCATATGTTTAAGTTCCTTGCAGGAAAGATCTGGGGAGTGCCAATACACGCTATGCTGCAACTGTACAGGGTCCTCTTTATTGGATTCCTGCGGTACAGCCTACCTGTCATGTCCAACACCTGCTGAACTAACCTGAACATAATCCAAAGCATCCAAGCCTAAGCACTCAAGATATGTCTCGGTCTACCGCGGAGTGCGTCAACGACTGAAGTTATTGCAGTCGCTCAAGATTTCACTATTAGAACGCACATTAGCATTGAAACAATGCGTGTGCACATGAGACACTTCGCCTGGACCCCTACCCACCACCTAGCAAGTCTCCCAGTAGATAGGCCCCACACGACATTCAGTGCGACTGTCTTCGCGCACCGTGCCTCTTTCAGGTCAGGTTACACACCTGCGGCAAGGCCTTCTGTTCCTCCATGGTGTATGCGCCGTACTCAAGTGAACCTTACAGTCCCAGGACTTCAGAAAAAGTCGGACTTGCCATCATCAGCGCTCAAGCAACTAACTTTACTTCTCTTGTACGAGAAATACAGCGACTGCACACACGTCTACACTGATGGATCAACTTATATTAGAGCACCGTCCCGACCGATCATCGGCTCAGAAGGCAGTGAAGGCACTTTTGTGTTTTCTCAGAACTTCTGGTTTGCTCGAGCGACTTTAACTGAAGTGCTGTCCGTACACGTACCTACACCTTCTCTTTCCCTTCTTTCTCTTCCCCTTCTCCCTTCCCCCAGTGTAGGGTAGCCAACCAGACTATTGACTGGTTAACATTCCTGCCTTCCTGTATTCTCTCTCTCTCTCTCTCTCTGAACGCGCGAATTTCGATTCGTAGTGAGCTGCAGTCTTGGAAACTTTCATACCCATTTGGATAGCCGGAGACCGAGAAAGCTATATTTGTTGGATGCGGAGTTGTAATGTACGTCCGATCGCTCCCGGAATCGTACAGTTTTGTGTCTTCTGCTTCGCACTTCGACCGTAATAACGACATGATTATCTCGCCATGACGCGCGATATCTACGCGTCGACGTCCGGTGACGCCACGCCTTAAGAAAGGCGTCCCCCATGCGATCCGTGAGGATGCCACTTTGAGGTATTGTTGTGAAGCTGTCATCAGGCTGGTGCCAACTAAAAGACGTGCACACCCATGCAGGCGCACGTGCTGATTTAGAATGTGCCAGCAGCCGACGAGCTTTCGCGGCACGCCATAGGGCCCCAAGTGCGAACCGCCGATGCAAGCTACTACGAGACTGCGAACATAGCGAGGGCACTACGATGCGTGAATACGTTAGTAGATACTTTTAGACTATCCGCTATGCCGGCAAACGGGGGCGGTTTGGGCGGCCAGAGTGGTGCAGCCGCCTGGTGGCGTAGAGTTCAACCAGACAAACACAGAACTAAAACTGCAGTAACCCACTATATCCTGCTTCGCTGCTGGTGCAAATTTTTGGCAGCGGCCTAATAGTGAACCCGATTACGCCGCTGTCGAAAATTTACACCAGCAGCTAAGCATAATATAGTAATTAGCTTTGTGTTAGTGTGGTTGAGCTTTGCACCACCAGTCGGCGCCACCAATCTGGCCGCTCACGTTTACGAGCGCGCTTTGCCTCCGTAGCTTTCCCTTCATAGCCACAGAAAGTTGACCGCAAGTAGCCTTATGTGCCAAACGCCGCAATTCTTGGGCCCACCTCCGACGGGGCCTATTCAAACACATGTGAAATGCAGAAACGCTTTTCTGATATAACCCTAACGCCAGTGTCAACTCGATCCGCTCGCCACTCAGCCGGTTTGATTTCCAAGCCCGCAGTTCCATTCGTCAAGCGCCGTGACACAGCTCAAGAAGCACTCTTGCTGCGCGGAGAAGCCGCCGCTAAGTATGCAGGGTGTACTGTAATGGGGCGGTGTGTCGTCCGTACAGCTACGTGCAGCAAAACAATGGCAGAACCGGGAACGCTTCTGCGATGACGCCACCAGGTAGGCGCTGCGATCGACCGGCGTGCCTAGAGCGCGAAATTTAAACATGTTGTGCAAAACATTCTGCATTTATAAACTAAAACCCTCTCAAAACAATTGAAATTAACATAATTCACAAAACATAAACACTACAAACTGTTAGGATATATCAAAACGGCATCTCAGCTTGCATGTTTCCAACCACAGATCATGCAGTGTTCCTGATCGTCTGCTCAGCATTTCGGTTGCAGAAGAGAAGCAAACACTCGTCTACTCCTTCCGTTCGGTAAGCACGCATATGTTTTTAGTATTTTGGATCACGCAACGATAAGAAGCCCGGAATGAGCACCTGCACTGTGCCTGGTGGGTTGCATGGGATTCCTTTCATGTTGCATCAGCCAGAAAGGCGGTTGCCAGGTTTCACTGAATAAAACAAACAAATGCGCACGCACATACACAGACAGAGATATTTAGAAATGCAGCGCTTCCCCTGCACATAAATAATGTGCAAACGCGGCAGGAAAAGCCACAACAAGCAATCAGCGAGCTCTGTACGCATGACCTGCGCGACCACCATAACTGCCAATCCCGGAGGCCCTGCGTTGCACCATTATTTTCCCTCTTACCAGCAATGACTCCAAGCTGCAGCGACAGGTAGCGCTGCAGTATACCGGCTTCCCCGCCAGATTTCGCTTTCCATCGCGTTGAGGTATGATCCCTCCTCTTCTTTTCATTCCTCCATGGCCTTTCCTCAGTTTTTTTTCCTCCTTCAATTGTCTAGTGACGGTAACATTCATATCACATAACATGAAACTAGCCAATTGAGTCAATTCGTGCCACTCCTAACCGTATTTCTCATCTTCACGCGACTGGCACCATTCGCAGCTTCCGCGATTCGCTTGTTTAGCGCAATACTTCAGGTCATTCAGTGATTCTCACTGCCTTTGGTGCGAAGCATCTGGCAGGCTCGACAAACTGGGCCGGACCTTAACGTGCGACATTTTACAGCGCTTTGGGTGAGGACAACGAAGACTCAATCGTGCGACGCGACGTGTCGGACATGGCCACCCGAAGCTGCGATGGCGAAGACAATGGCTCGGCGACGGTTGGCGGCAGCAGCGACGAACGGCGTTATGTTGACTGTGGTTGTCAGGAGACGGTGCCGTGCGCTGACAAAGCTACGCACTGCAACCTGGATACATGCGCACGCTATGACGAAATGTACAGAGAGCATGAGAAGCGCATGGAGGCGCTGCATGTGCTACATGACATATATCTTGAGCTGCTCAACACATAGAGTTTCTCATTACATTACCTAGAGGGAAATCTGGCGCTGCTGCGCTGTGGTATGCATGGGAATGCCGGTATATTGTGGATTCGGATTGGCATCGTTCTTGTAGAGACAGGACACCTTGAAGACGCGCTTGGCAAGTACCATAGAGTTTCTCAGTATAACACCTAGAGGGTAATCTGGCGCCACCGTCTATGGGAGTTTCTTAAGGGGGCACCGTGCCGTCATGGGAATGACGGGATATGTGTCTGCGAGGCTCGTGTTGGCTGGTGTTGTAAAAGGCTTCGTCTAAAACGTGAATATGGCTACGCAAATAACGCGTTCTCCAAGTAAAATCTTCATAAAATGTTTCCATTCACGCATATTACATCTTTACTCACCCACGATGCATGACCAAGCGAAGAAAAGAAAGAACAGACGACCAACTGTTTCAAAGTGAGCGCGAACCTTGTCGTCTGTCTTCCAACTTTAGCGGCCCGCTGATACTTTTTACGTAACATGTAGTCGTACACACAATAACAAGTTCTCATAGTTAAACAAAACATGTTTTCGCGTAATAATAAAGCTAAAACAGCTTTTCACGTGCTGTTCTAGTAGAAAATGAATCATTGTGACAGACGGAACGGTACTTGCCAAGCGTGTCTTCAAGGTGTCCTGTCTCTACGAGAACGATGCCAATCCGAATCCACAACATACCGGCATTCCCATGCATACCACAGCGCAGCAGCGCCAGATTTCCCTCTAGGTAATGTAGTGAGAAACTCTATGGCAAGTACCGTTCCGTCTGTCACAATGATTCATTTTCTATTAGAACAGCACGCGAAAAGCTGTTTTAGTTTTATTATTACTCAAAAACATGTTTTCTTCAACTATGACAACTTGTTATTGCGTGTACGGTTATATGGTTCGTAAAAAGTATCAGCAGGCCGCTAAAGTTGGAGGACAGACGACAAGGTTCGCGCTCGCTTTGAAACAGTTGGTCCTCTGTTCTTGCTTTTCTTCGCTTGGTCATGCATCGTGGGTGAGTAAAGACGTAATATGCGTGAATGGAAACATTTTATGAAGATTTTACTTTGAGAACCGTAGCCATATCCACGTTTTAGACGAAGCCTCTTACAACACCAGCCAGCACGAGCCTCGCAGACATTCCCATGACGGCACTTCTAGCCACCATAACGGCACGGTGCCCCCTTAAGAAACTCCCATAGACGGTGGCGCCAGATTACCCTCTAGGTGTTATAGTGAGAAACTCTATGGCTCAACCAGTGCCTCCTTTACTAGATGCCTGCCGCGTGAGCTGAGAAGCTGGTACCTGCCCCCTCTCCTCTTTACTCTTCCCCACCCGGGTTAACCCGGGTCGGCTGCGAGCGCTAGCTGCGGTGGCCGCTGCAAGCCTACATCACGTAGCCCAGCCTCCGAGGTTTTAGCGGCGTCTGTTGCGATCCCGGAGGCACAGGACCCGCGGTCTCTCGTCAAGCCATTGGTCGAGCGCGCGCCAGCCTAGTAATCGTCACTTCCTCCGCAACAGGAAATGGGTCGGCTGCGAGCGCCGTCTCTCCGCGACTACCCTGAACTACGGGAACCTTTACTCCAATGGGAAGACTAGCGACGCGGCAGGCATCTAGTAAAGGAGGCATTGGCTCAACAGACCGGTCCGTAATTTGTCAAAATAATCCTGCAGTTACTTCTGAGACGTGACAATCCCAAAGTTAATTTTTTTTCACGTTTCGTTTGTCACTCAAACGTGTTCTTGATTTTTTTTTTTTTTTTTGAGCGCAGTTGACTGCGCGGGAAACTCAAGTTTCCCATGCCAAATGTAAAGGTTGTCATGGTAAAAAAAATGCTTTAGAACACGCACCTATAACACGAGATATGAGCAGGAATAAGAAGCATGTGCTTGCTGCGGTAAAGCTAGGGAAACGACGGAGCATGTTTTATTGGAATGTGAAGACGTCTACCCAGCGGTCGATTTAGGCACCACTGGCCTTCTTGAAGCCCTTGGGTTCAGCGGGAGCGGTGGTAAAGCAAACATGTATGCAATAGGCATTAGTAAGAGGCGATTGGAGGATTGGTGGAAGTAGGGAAACGCCAAAAGACGGAGACGTACAAAAGCACAGTTCGCAATAGGGGATCAGAAAATTTGGGCGTGGTAGTTCGTATTGTTTTTTTTTTTTCCTTGTTTGACCTAGGTAGGACATTAAGCAGTATAATAGCAAGAGCTTGGTGGCGCAACCCACCGCCCCGTTCCAAAGGGGGCACTCGTAACATACATCCACCCATAGAGTAAGAGGCGAAGGGAAGATTGGTGGAATAAAAGTAAGGAAACGACGAAAAACGGAAACATACAAAAGCACAGTTTTGCAATAGGGGATCAGAAAATTTGGTTGTGGGGGTTCATAGTGTTTTTTTCTTCTTTTTTTATTGTTTAACCGAGCTTGGTGGCTCAACTCACTGCCCTGTTCCAAAGCGGACGCTCATAACATCCATCCACCCATACTATGGCTACACTATGGCTTGCTATCCAAAAACATCGCCTTGAACAAAAGCTGGTTTTTGTGGGTTCTGCCTTTCAAAAATAATTGTCCACGCACTCATCTAATACTTTTTAGTCCAGTTCACTGCACATCATAGTGGTATACCTACACAAACGTCAAAGCATTGTAGAATAAAGCAATTTGTTTACGTAAGTTATGGCTGTTGGAGTGAGGCAAATTTAAGCTTCTAACAAAAAATATTGAGTAGAAAAAAAATCCACAAATTTTTTTTTGCCAGTTCGGGCATGGAAATAACATTAAAATTATATTTGAGGGACACCAGAGAAGAGAAATTAAATTCCTAAAATGAAACCTTTTTGTTTTCAGAGTGTCTTCATACTAGCCAAATGGCTGAAAGTTACTTTCCACCAGGCATTTTTAGAGCCAAGGGCTCTAAATTGGAGCCTTGATGGATGCAGTGCGAACCAACCAGCAAAACAACAAAATGGTGGCATGGCTTGCTTGCTTGATCTGGCTTCGTCTAGCTCCACAACGATAACGATGATTTAAACTAGCTTGTCGTTGGTGGCTGTGGAAATGCCACATTGCAATCGTTTTGTGTCACTCTCAAAAGAAATAGTGTGCATGGCATAGCCCCTACGGGGAGTTTGTTACTTTGAATATTCCAAAGTCGCCCACAGCAATTCATGAAGCACATTTAATTTCAAAAAGTATTCAGGGCCCTTCAATCTGTTCCAATTCCAGGGTTTTTCAAGGATTTCAAGAAGGTGTACAAACCCTGGATGTGTTTATTTTGCAATAAAGTGTTGAGCTTTCTGGATAAAGCCGTTCAGCCAAGCACTCATTGCTGGTGTTGCGATGAGCTTGGCTCCTGCAAATGTGGCTTTTCCTATTCAACTTAGGATCATTTCGCACACAAGATGGCTGACCCATGAGAAGCTCTGTTCCAATTAAATACCTACCAGGTGTTTCATGAAATGTGTCAGAAATTTCTTAAATATAGGAAAGGTGAGGTGATTAAATGATTTCCTCTTGATTGCTTTTACCAGGGTCATACATTTGAAAATGACTCGATAGAGTTATTAAACAAGTAGTTGCGCGAATTAGACTAATTATTTAAGAATAGCCATGTGATTGATCCCGATGGAAGACCTGAAGCGTGCAATCCAAGGAGCTCAGAACTGTTTCCAGAAATGCAAGAAGTTAACGCTGCTAATTTTTACAGCCTAATGAATTCCAGCCAATTTTACAATGAAAAGCAAAACTGAAGCTGAAAAGTGCAGTTGGCACACCTTTTGTAGATGCCCATACGTGACTTGACTGTTTGTGCTTCATTATCAGGCAAGCATGAAATAAGGAAGATCACGACTTAATAAAAATGCTGGCCTGGCGCTCGCCCGCCTGTGAGGCACCATCATGCCACTCAAATTTCTAGGTCAATATCATTGCTCCATTGCAAAAGCTGCTGTAAAGTGCCTGCAGCATCTATCTCAGTAAAATTTTCATGTGCAGAGCATTTGGAATGTGCTGAAATTATTCCAGAGCCTTTGTCACAACATAAGTGTAGCCCGTCATTGGATGGTGTCCAATTGGCACACCCCAGCGGACTGCTCTGGAGTAACATGAACCAATCTCGGAGGCCATGCTTCTGTGTAATGCAAGCACCGGATGTGATTGTGGAGTGTGATTGCGTCATTACATCAGCACGATATCAATCGAGGCACCCATGCGTAAGGCCACGCACCTTTTATTCTACCTATACACTCATGCGTTAGGCTACAGTATGTGCCCATTATGCTAATGTACAACTCAATTATGTTGATCTATGCTGAAGCTAATTCAAACACACACACAAAGGAGCATAAAGTGACAACTTAGCTGTGGCCATGACATACACATTCAGTAGAAGATGTTCTCACCCAATTCTCATCGTCTCGCTGTTAACAAACCTTGGCCTCCTCAGGAGACAAAAATGCTGCAAGAGAGGGCCATTTTACTCAAATGAAGCCCAGACAATGAATGCGTTGAACATGGCTTGACGAAATTCAGCGTGTGCCAGAGATTAACAGACGAGTGGAAGAACCACCACCTCCATTTGCACGTTCATATCCGAGAGAGTAGTCGGAAGTGAGGGCTATGCGTCGGAGAGCGCACAAGAAGAGATATGTTGGCTACCAGGCCAAGAGACAGACGAGTTTCCAGTGTTGGGCAAGCCACGTACTGCTGCTGCAGTCAAATGATTACCTCCGAAACGCCGCGAGAAAAAAAATTTATTTGTCCTTATGCTGTGACCTGGCAGAAGCTGTGACCCATTTCCCGACGCATGTTTGTTCAGTCGGCTTTGTGACCGAGCTGTTGTGGAGAGAGCAGCTGCTGCAGCGCCAGTGCAACGTAGGCCACTGCGATGAGCGGTGCCGCTCGGTACATCCGCACCGGAGAGAGCAGCACGCAAGCAAATGACAGGATCCGACACAACCACGCGACCGGCCGGTAGTACAACCTGCACGACAGATGGTGCTGTGACACTTCATCTCGTATTTGCGGTGCCGTCTCGAAAGACTAACACGGTGCGTCACGACCATACCAAGTGACAGACAATAAGGCTAGAGAAAGCACAGAGGAAGTTAGTTCTTACGTTGTCGTAAATTATGCCCGAGTAATCTCTTTCGACTCGAATGCACCAACAGTTCTTTATTCTTCATTAATAATTTTGAAAGCTATGTAGCATTTTGTTTCTTAATGTGCGTAATTTATTTTCTTACTTTCACTTTTGATGTTCCTCACTGATTTCATTAGAACGCGTCTTATTTTTATGTATGTGTTGTACATTTAGTATTTCAGTCGTACTTTTCCATTTTTTTTTTTCTATAATTTGTACTCTTATAGTCTATTCTGCCACAAAGCATTCTTTCATGTTATGTTCTGTGCCTACCCATTGCTACCCATTTAGGGGACGGCAGCCTCGTCAAGCTGCTTCTGGTAGCAGCTTTCTGTGGCTCCGCCTGTCCTTGTATTCAAGGCAAATGAAGTTTCATTTGATTCCAGATTTTTTTTTATATAGGAACAATCAGGTAAAGGGAAAATAAAAGCAGAGGGAAAGGTAATTTGCTGCAGGTAGGGTCCAAACCCACATCTCCTGCATTATGCATGCAGTGCTTTACCACCTAACCTACCGCAGCACCATCTATCTGGCCACTTTCACGGGTATTTGTGAACAAGATAAGCACTGGGAACGTTAGCCAGCGCAGCTCGCAGCCAACACGGTGGACGTATAACACGCTTTTAACGTAAGTGTCATGCCTGCGATCTTAGAGGCAAGCAGCTGGCCAATAAACTCTCGCATGCTACCTTATGGCATCAAGACTTCCGAATTTGAGACCCTGGCTACATACAACAAGCGAGATGAATAGAGTTATTCGAGGGGTTCAATTTTTTGTTAGTCACAATGATACCAAGCAGCAGAGCGTGTCATGTTCACATAATAAGAAACAGAATACTGACTATTAACATTCCCTATGCTATCTGTGGCTTCATATTCCGTCACTTGGTAGTGTTGTGACTGAAAAATAAAATATCAAGAACCTTGTACCCCCTTGTTCTTCTCACTAACATGGTTTGACACACTTGAAATTATGTTCGCAAAACACGCACAAGAAAATGAGCAGTTTGACCAAAAATACAAGTGGGCAATGGATGAGCTATAAGAGAGGTGATATATGAAGGCTGTGGATTCATTTCAACGACTTAGGGTTCATCAGTGTGCACCCAAATGTTGGCGCATGAGCATATTATTATGCCCCTTTTAGAATACCATTGTTGTAATGGTGAAATCCCCATGACTTCGTGCCCAGCAGCAGAATGCCATGGCCCCTGAGCCAACAGAGGGGGGTCATTAAAATAAACTGTACCTCCTCCCCCAATATGGCCTCTCTCACAGCTTCTGTGTTGATTGGAACATTAAGAGAAAGCTTTAGCTCGGGGCCAACTCCAATTTTTCTATTGAAATACATGTGAAACAAGGAAATGCTTTTACTATCCAACAACTCGAATGACATCAAGTAAATTAGTTACATTTGAGAGCGAAAGTAAAGTTTTAATGATGCTAGGGAACAAAAATTTTGATTTAGGGTCTGAAATTTCTTTTTACAAAAGTTTGCAGAAACTGGCAAGTTTCACAAGAATGGAAGCACAGTCTACAAATCCGTAACCCAGCGCCAAAAACAGACATCACAATCCCGTAAATTGCATCTACTGCTACAGAATCTAAAGCCAACAAATTTGATATATGAATTTACAGCTTACATGAACCTATTACAATGTTTGTGAGGGTTTTGCAAAAGTCCTACTCAAGAGATGGGGATATTTCTAAGTGTTGTATATTACATTGATTTTGTCCATCTCGTATGTCATAATAGGTGTAGTTTACTGAATTGTGATACCATTATTGATTATTCAGTTGAGTTGCAGGACTGAAAAACTTGGTACTAGAAATCCTTTTGACTTTGCAATCTTCAATGACATTTATTAAAGATATAACAGCCTAAATAAACAATCTGCTTATTCATTAGGCTTTTAACATTTTGTTTTAAATTCAACAAACCTCATCAAAATCGGTGCAGTCGACGTTGCCGAGCAAACAAATTTCTTATTAGTTCACATGCATTTAGATTGAAAAAAAAAAAAAAAATTCTGGGGTTTTACGTGCCAAAACCACTTTCTGATTATGAGGCACGCCGTAGTGGAGGACTCCGGAAATTTCGACCACCTGGGGTTCTTTAACGTGCACCTAAATCTAAGCACACGGGTGTTTTCGCATTTCGCCCCCATCGAAATGCGGCCGCCGTGGCCGGGATTGCATTTAGATTGAAGCTCCCACGCTAAAGCTTCCTCTTAACATGAATCAATCAGTTGATGAATCATCAATTGTTTCAATCGGTATTGCACAAAACAATCGGCTCACCCCTGGGGATTTGGAACAAAAGGTTGCCAGAGGACGGCCTGCGCCAAGAGCAGGAAGGTTGCAGTCACCGCGAGCGGGTCGGCGCCACCCGGTTGGGGGGACAGGGGTCCCACCGAGAACCACACTATAACCGCGGGCAGCCCCAGGACGGCCACCCAAAGCCACAGGTGCAGCAGGCACAGCTGCAGACGCCAGCCGCTCGTCTCGCTCGAGGGACCCCGTCGCTCCTCTTGAGCTGTCTGGCGCGCGCACTGGTACACCAGCTGGGGCATGCGTGGAGATGGACATGTCATTTTAGCACTATTACAGTCAAACCTCAATATTGCTACGGCACAATATGCGCGATCACGAAAGGCCAGCAGTGTGAAGACGACGACGACGATTAGAAGCTAGCGCGGGCTGTTGCCTCTTGGCCAAGCGCAGCGTATTTTCCTTGTAAATATATTTGTACATAGCTTTTCGTCTGCGTCTTCCTACGTAACATATCTGGTGGAGGTGCGGGGTAAGAAGATGCGGGACGGGGCGAAATCGAAGAAGCCGGGCGGGTATTAGGGCGATGGGCCGAGCAGATGGTGTGAAGACCCATGTTTTCAAACTCCTGGCGGACAACTGCCTGGATCAGTGAGACCGTGACTGCAGATGTGTTGGTGGGACTGGAGTCGAAGGCAGCCGGATAGGCGGCCTCGATCTCACGCCGGACGATCCTGGTAACATCGGCAGTGTTGTTGGGACGAGGAGCGTCGGCACAGGAAGATGTCGCTGGGGTGTTGGGCAGACGGGCAAACTGCTGGTCAATACGTCGGCTTTTGGCGAGTTCCAGGCGGCGGCACTCTCTTATAACAGCATCCACCGTCGCTACGTTGTTGCAAACGAGCAAGTTGAAGGCGTCATCGGCAATGCCTTTGAGGATGTGGGAAACCTTGTCTGACTCAGTCATGTGGGTGTCAACTTTGCGGCACAGAGCCAAGACGTCCTGAATGTACGTGACATAGGGCTCTGTTGACGTCTGCACACGGCCGGAAAGCGCCTTCTGCGCGGCAAGTTGTTGACCGTAGGGGTTGCCGAACAAGTCTCGAAGCTGTGTCTTAAGTGAATCCCAACTGGTGAGCTCATCTTCGTGCGTGCGATACCAAACTCGAGGTGTGCCACCGAGGTAAAAGACTACGTTGGCGAGCATAATAGTAGGGTCCCACCGGTTATTGCGGCTGACGTGTTCATACAGGCTGATCCAGTCATCGACGTCTTCCCCATCTTGGCCCGAGAATACGCCAGGATCACGGGGAGCGGGGAGAGTGATGTAGGTCGTCGAAGTGGCAGCAGGTGTCGGAGCCAGCGGAGTCGGGTTGTCGTCGCCGGGAGCCATGAAGGAAGGCTCGACGTACCGTCCACTGCGAAGCTCCGTGACGAGGTACAGGGAACGTCCACCTCCACCAGATATATACTGCCATTGGCTTCTTGCCGAAAAGTATCCCGACTAGCTCTGTTTCATAAATTATACTATCACCCTGTGCTACGAAATGATTTAATTACGCCACCAATGTATTGACCAATCGCATTGACCATTCCTTCAAAGTAGGGTTTGTATCGTGCCACACCAAAAGTTTTTTTCAGTCATTTCTTCCGCGAACATCTCGGAAATGGAACCATCTTCCTCCAGACATTGTTACTATTACAGATAACAAAGCCTTTAAACCAGCACTAGCTAATATTGTATAATATCAGCAATGATTATTTCTTCTTTTCATTGTAACTTACTGCATTCTTGTAACCTTTTGAAACTGTTCATACCACTCCCCTCTGCAATGCCCCCTGGCCTGGAGGGTAATACAAATAAATAAATAAATCTAGCACAAATATAACGAATTATCATATATAATGAAGACTGTACAAAATTTTTCTCGCTAATATCAGCATATTTTCGTGCCCAATACAACCTCGTTGCCATGATGAAAAAGAGAAAAAGAAAAAGTGTGTGTGCTATACAGTATAGGATGTACACCATACGTGCATGAGAGCGTCGAAATTTACACATACACATTAGCTTTATATTAACTTGGCACAGCAAGCCTCTCACAACAATCTCTCAGGGAGCATGACAACACCGCAGCACCAAAGGCAAGAGCATTTAGATTGGAATCCACCATTGCTAACAGCTCTTAATGTTTTAGTTTGCTAATTTGCTAACTAATCTGCTACAATTTATTAAAGATTTGTTGCCACCTCCGAGGTCGTTCTGCTCTGATGCTGCTAGGCTTAACAAAATGTTAGGCCTAACAATGTGCTAGGCCTAACAAAAGATGTGAACATTGTTGCAAAGGTGTTTTGATGTCTATCACAAGGCATGTTAGCACTGGCTCTGTGCTGGTGAGGCGAAACTGGAAGATTTTCACGAAACAGTTCCACGAAACTAGTCTTTCGAACCTCACATGTCTAAGTAGGACTTCCACTTGACTTCTCCTCAACAAACTTATGGCAGAGGCCACAAGACAGCTAAATGACAGGCAACTCACCCTGATGGCGAAGACGATGCTGCCCAGAAACAATGCCATAGCAGCACATGTGGCTACAATCAGAAGGAGCAGGCCAGCCACCAAGAGGAACACTCTTGGTGACCATGGCTGCTTCCCAGGCGGTGGACTCCTCTGAGTGCCTCTCACCATTGCGAGCACTCTGTAAGCAGCATAAAGTTAAATTATAGAGTTTACCATTGCAAAGCACCATACAAGCTACGAGAGGTGTCACAACTGAGGGAGCTTCATATAAATTTCAACTAGCTGTGTGCCTTCATAGCACAGCTAAACTGAAGTACAGTGCTCATAACTTCAAATGTGAACTAGTATTTTGAAACTGCTCCAATGCATTACCTTGTTTCCAGTTTCACCAGTAGCAGCAGGCGCTTAATTCAAACTATAAAAAGTACACCTGGGACTACTCTGTGCTTAGAAAGCAGTTAACGAGCGATTATGTGTGGCACATCCAGGTAATTGTGCGTAAAAGGCATTCGTTGCTATTCACATTTGAATTCTTTAGCCCTGTACTTGAGTGTTTTTGCATTCCACTCTCATTGGAACGGACCGTAGCCACCGTAACCCAGAATAGAAGCCACGACTTCTTGCTTGGCAGTGGAATGCCATAGTCGATTTTATTTTTGGTTCATAGGCACCACCATATTTAGCTACTACAGGAAAGATTTATCAATTTTTGCACAGTTATATCAAGTTATTGTAGATGCTAAGCACTGAATGCATCCATACGATCATGCTGACACTATGAGTCAACCATAAGTACTACACACTATTTGTTACAGATAGGAAACGTGAATGTTAACGACCCGTGATGACGTCACTCAATTTCCGTAAGAAAGTCTGTAGCCACTGAACTACTGCAGTTGGTTGGAAGCATAATGTACTCCCCCTTGCACTGCTCGGGAGATCGGCATAAATGCCTTTGTTGACTAAACAACTGGCTACAATGCCTTCACATATCGGACAATAAATAGCACATGGCAGTGTGCTTTATTCAACATCACTTTTGTGTGCCCTCTCTCATAAACGATAGAAAATGTCTTTTTTTCTTTCAGATACTGAATTACTAAAAAACATCATTAAAAAGCAACGGAAAATTTTCTGAAGAAATGTCAACGCTACAGCTTTTCCACCTAAACCATGTACGTACTAAACAGGCTCAAATTACATATAGAGACAGCACTTGGCCTCATGTTCTGTTTCACACCTTCTTTTATGTATTATTTTTCTTTTGTAGATTCCAGAAAAAATAAATGCATATTTCTTTCCTTCTGGTTTTAAATCTTGCAAGAACTAAAAATGTCATGAAATAGTGTAAGTAAAATTTACTCAGGAACTATTACAACTAAAGCCTCTTGTGAAGTCACCACATATACAAGGTGTTTCACAGAACATGCATGAAACTCCTTTAAAAAAATTATGCAGATCCCACGCACTGTGGGAATCGATCTAAGCGAAGCTTCTCATGCTGTTTGTGTTCACTGATGATATTTGGCGGTGGTGTTGAAGGCATACGACCGTCGTGATGCGACGCTAAACGTTCCCTTGAGTGCACCACCTGTGTTTGTTCACATAGAACACATAACACACAGCGAGATGTGTTTGCTCCAGGCATTGTGCGACATTTTTCATAGCCTGCAAGAACGTTACCACTGTCATTCCCTCACATGGCACAACGCATTTTGGATGAGAGACAGGCAAAACTGTGCTGTGCATAATGTGCTGTGCATAACAGACCAGCACCCATCCACCATGCAGCACAGCCTCCCACTGTTGCAAGGTTATGACATCATGGCTGAAGTGTTGATTTGCTGGACAGCTGCTTGCACATGGTTGCCTTGATGCCGCGTTTCTTTAGTGCAACTCTGCGCCTGCACACCCTGCGTCAGCTGTCTGCACGGACAAACTTGCACGGCGTTTATTTTCAGAAATAGCAGAAATGTGCCGTACCGTACCTTCAATTATAATTCTTTCTATCGTTTTTTTTTTCTCAGCAGTTTGTTGACAAGGGTCGCCATGGCTAGCAGCAGCATTTATTTTATTGAAAAGACCCCAAACAAAGCAAGATTTCTGACAGCACTTTTCCCTTCTCCCACGATCCTTCCATGCATGCAAGCTGCGACAAGTGAAGAGTGGCAAGGCTGCAGGGGGTTTTAGATTTGGTGAACACAAATGGATTTGGGTACCCAAAGCGATTCCGGTACACAAAGCACCATGCCCGGCTTGCGTTCTTTTGTACACCTTTTTGAATTCTGTCATAAGCCTGGCGGTAAGTGCCGCCGCTTCTTCAATGTCCTCGAGGTGGGGGGGGGGGGGGGAGGGGGAGGAGGGCTCACATGCAACTACAGCCGTCCAGAAGGCACTGTGCCGACGACCAAGCAGTTCCAGAGGGCATTGTGGCAACACCCAGAGAGTTAAATGAAAAAGTATGATAGGCACCTCTCTCGCATGCCTGCCATGTACTGTATTTACTCGACCGTAACTGAAGGGTTCAGGTTGTGCAAAACCATGTATTGTTTGTATGCTTTGTGCTTCCAGTAAGTGACGCACTATGTTTCCGTCACAAATGCAGTAAGTGTGCCGTGGAAGCTATACAACAAACACTATCGGGAAACTCCTCTTTCTGCAGTTAAGGTAAAGATCTGTGATCACTTCTGTGCGATAAGTGATTCATGTATTGTGACTGTAACGAATGAGGTCTATGTAACAGCAAATGGCCCTAGCACATTCTTATTTCCTCCTGTCACGTGGAACGCACCACTTTTTTGTTTTTGAATGCAGGTCATGTGAAATGTTCCTCTAGCATAGGCAGTGTTGCCTGCTATATGCGAAACGGAGTACAATTTGCAATGCCGTGTTTCCGTCTACGTAGTCGTAGTCTTACGTAGTCAATATGTAGTCAATACGTAGTCTTGTGGAATGTCTTCCACTTACCTGTTGACCGCGATGGCAGATATGTAGGTGCTGCCTGTGATTAGGGTTCCCAGCACATAGACTGCCCCGCATCCAATGCAATAGAGTGAAACGCGCAGCACCAGGTTCTCCCAGGGACTGGTCGTGGCCATGCTGTCGATGACCAGAACGCTACCTTCTTCCGACAGGCTCCTGCGAATGCAAGGGTACGTCGTGCTGCCATTGTTTTTCGCTCGCTTACCTGTTGCACTCATTTTTACTTGTCCCTCTATTCAGTCACTTGACTGTCACCCTGTCTAGCTGTGTATAATTTCTCAGTCTACATGTGCTCATTAAACGTTGATTCACACATGGCCTTCAGCAGTTGCACAAGAGATTGAAAAGGAGATTAACGAGGCTTTCTGCGTAACATGAGAAAGCAATAACTCTTTAATAAGTGCAGGATTTGTATGCCTGCTACAAAAATAATTGGGCAGAAAATATGCAGATCCTCTGCGCTGCGGGAATCAATGTCATGCCGCTCATTTTGTGGATAGCTCACTTCTAGCCTTGAGGCTACGCAAAGTGTTACCAGACGGCACACGTCCACATAAGCTGTGAAACTGCGAGTGTGACATGAGTGCATGTGGGATGACAACAACAAGACGGCATGATGATAGCAGCATGACAACAACAATGTCTGTGATGGCTTTGCAACGATGTCAAAGCGAATGGAATGAAAACAATGGGTGATAACAATGGCTTGATGATGATAGTGCAACAATGGCGTGATAGCAATGAGGATGGTAAGAACTATGGCACAACAATGATGGCAACAATTGTAGCATGACGATGATGACGACGGCGATGATAACTTTATGGCAACTGCAATAAAGCATTATGATGACGGTGATAATGGTGATGAAGATGATGGCTACAATGGCATGACAGTGATCGTGATCATGACGACTGATTTATTGTGCTCTGATGCTGTACTGCAAGTATGCTGTTTTCCTGGATACGCAGCGAAACAAATGATCACATACGTAATATATTTGTACTCACTGAAAGAAGTATTCTGCCAGGCTGGCCAGTAAAGTGAGTTCCAGGAAGCTCTCAGCCTTCTGCAAGGCACAGTTGAAGTCCAAGCACACACCTGTGGGTTTTTAACATGCTATTTTTAATCTGTAGTCCACAACGAATCTCCACAAAGCACAGGTGAATATCAAGGTATTATATAAGCTTATGGGTTGACACTTGGCATCAATGTAACACCATGCTATAACATTGACATTGACATGGCACACTCGACTTCCGTTAATCCGACATGACGGGGCCGACGAAGTTTATCGAATTATCCAGTGGGTCGAATTAAACAAGACGCACAAAAAACGTCGAAATACATTGCTGATTCGGCCGATTCTTATATGGCCCCGAATCAAACGCGTGCCAGCTTTCTATGTGTCCAAAGCAGAAAACTAACATAAAGATAACATTAAAGCTCCTAAACGAAGTGGAAACCTAATGCGAGCCCCTTTTCTGTTAGCAAGAAAAATCAGCAAGGGTGTAACGTGTGTTGCACAGTCGCAGTCGCTTTCCTAAAGTAAGCTTCGCCGCACAATTTTTTAAAGTCAGCTCGGTTGCAGTAAAGATGTGTTATGCAGCGAAGCATACAAATGACGTGAAGGTGGTTTTTGGTCCACTTTTATTGGGGGGAAAAAAGCACGCACTAGAATTGGTTAAATACCGTGATCAGACATTGTGAGCTACCGTTATTGCTTGAAAATCTTCCTACGGTGCGACGAAAATAGGCGTTTTCGACGGGAGATGACGTGTGTTCAACGCGTCACTTTCCCCTAAGCTCCGCCAAGACAAACGCTGCCACTTAAGGGGTCGCTATTAGGGTCACCATAGGGGTAAGGCGCACGCAGGCTGGCTGGTCAAGTTCAAATTATCCAGCGAAGGCCAATTTTAGGATCTAAATTACGAAAGTTTGGGTCTTTAGAAATACATGGGCACTGCCTGGGACTTTCGGGTGGGATCGAATTAACCGAGAAATCAAATTAACAGAAGTCTATTGTACAGTATTGACACTAGGAATTCATATGTTAACATGCTGTAATGGTAATGCTAAGCACAAACATATCAACAAAGCTAGAACTTTCACAGTGGCCATCAATATGTAAGCATGCTCTAATGATGACACCATGCATCGATATGTCACCATGCTGTAATGACACCAGGAACCAACACGCTGACAAAGCAACAATATTGACAGAAGACATCAACATGTAAACACCTTATAATGATCATACAAGACATAAGCTACGTGTTGACAATGAAATAAAGTTGACAGCAGACATTAACATGTAAATGGCATGCTATAACAATGGTACTAGGCACCCACATGTCACCATGCTGCGGTGCTGATTTCAGGCATCAACTCAAGACCAAATTACAATGTTGACAGCAGACTTCAACATGTACTGTCACCCACACTTCTGTTAAAACACTAATCAGTTCAGTGCTATGTAAACAAAAAACTATATCTGTACATTGCTGGCCACTTTGAGAGCCAATGCTTGTGAACAGAGGAAGCTGCAAGGGCAACAAGATAACATAGTATTTATCCTTAACCCCTTAGCTGCCGTGACAAATTCCGAAAAAAATTTTTAGAGGTTCAAAAAAATTGTTGAAGGTCATTGTGCATTATTTTCTTGCCAAAGTTACAAGAAACTGAACACATACACTTGTGTGAAAATTGACATAGACTCCCAATGAGTTAACTCGTCATCGGCACCAGTGGACACTTGTGATGCCGAATTATCTCGTCATCGGCAGTTAAGGGGTTAAACTAGTATTGAACTAGCATTAAACTAGCCTTAAACCAGTAGTTGGCCTTAAACATGTGTAGCTGTTGTTGTTATTCTTTGTTTCCTCTGCCAGAAAGTGCTTGATCACTCTAGACAAAAAGTGGAAACAACCTATCATTACTTGTTGCTAGAGTAGTTTGTTCATACTGTTTCCAGTGTGTTAGAACACAAAGCAAACAGAAAGATAAAAAAAAAGTGAGACAAAGTTGCGAGTGACACTCTTTCCTGTCCTGGTCTTACCTCACATTGTTTCAAGCCCTAACACACCGCAATATGAGTGGACAACTGTACTTGTGCTATAATGACACTATCAGGTTTCAACATGTCAACATGCTCTATAATGTTGACACCAGACACCGACATGAAACTACTATGAGCAATAAGAGAGGGAACGCAGAAGCGCATGGCAGATAGCTTGAAACCCAACTTGAGGTCTTACATGGCAGCTGCTGTTGAAAACAAAATGGAAAAGCAGGCACTGTTAAGTTTGTCGGTAGCATTAACACTGTGCCAGACAAATTCTGAACATAATAGGACAATATTTGCAACCTATAGACATTGCTGTCAGGAACATGCTAGCCAAATATTATTATGCCACATGCAGAAGGGAACCCTCCCACCATTTTTCATGAAAAATTGCTTCTCTTCCCTCTTGTGCGGCTTTCCAAACTCAATGCTATAACAGGTGTGGTGGCCCAGACATCAGCTTTAATAAATTTCTTCACCGATAGTATACTCCTTAAAATGCATTGCACTCACTCCTGCATGTTGCTCAGCTTTCAAGAAGATACGTTTGAGCGTCCCATTCAGGCTAAGATAAATTATGACACTAAATATAAGCTGCCTGGGCATCTCAATGCTGCCGAGATTCATGGCCAAGTCTGTGATGCCAAGGGCTGAGTTTGCGTACCTGAGGTGTGCACGGAGAGCAGCTGCTCGGCCAGCAGGGCTAGCGTGATGGCAACGCAGTACGAAGGCACCATGGTGATGTGTCGCCTCATCATCTGCACCAGGCCAGAGAGCAAGGCGAGTTTTCATTTCTTGATCTCACCCAATCGACAAGATACCACCGGGGCTGGGAATCGGACCCACGGCTGTTTGCTAAGCGGCAGAACGACATAGCCACCGAGTCATTGCAGCGAGTAATTTCAGAACATGACGGGCAATTATGAATAGAAGTCAGTTACAAGAGCGGCGGCAGTGAGAATAGTTATTCCTGATGGTGGGTTTTTGCATACAAACTAGGGAATGAAAACACGAGAAGAGGCAGAGTACGTTTTTGTTGCCTACTTTATGCTGAAGAAACCTCACCGTCATAGATTACAGATATCAACTCCACGGTGAAGTAAGAGAGTGCAATCAACACATACGAAGCCGAAGAAATGGACAACACGACTCGCAACCAACAGTTTTTTGAAGGAAAAAAGATGTATATAAAGGAAACATAACTGCGCAATTACCAAGCTTAACGAAGGCTGCTCTTTGCACGTGAATATTGAAAAATAATCAAGCCCATTGAAAATCAAACAAGACACATGGTGCAGGAACTGAAATGCTAAAAGTGATAACCAAATCACAAATTCAAGCCTAATTTTGTTTATAAAATTTATCTCTTTCTGCAATAAAGCCACAGAAAGAACACTCATGCACATATTTCCGGCATTGGTGATTTGGTTATCACTTTTACCATTTTGAAGCCTGCGCCATGTGTCCTGTTTGCTCTTGACTGGGCTTGATTATTTCTGAATACTCACTGTAAGGAGGCAGCCTTCGTTAAGCTTGGTGATTGTGCAGTTAGGTTTCCTTTATATACATGTTTTTCCTTCAATAAACTGTCAGTTGCGAGTCAGGTTCTCCTTTTCTTTGGCTCCCCCCATCTGTTGACTGCACTCCCCTACTTCACCATGGAACCTTCCCAATTGACCGAAATGTCTACCTTGCAATATATACCAACCCACCCACACCAGTACACTGCTCGGAGAATATACTTAAGCTTTCTGTCACGCAATGTTCCTTCCGAAAGTGCCCACCTGTCCCAGGCTGGTCTTCCAGGCAGCCTCGACACGAAGCTCATAGCTGCATTCGGGATCCAGATACAGGTGCAACTGCGGGGGCGGACCATCGCTCGTGCCCGCACCGCTCTGCACATGCACGAGCATCGGCGTCTCCTTGGGACC
The DNA here is from genome assembly GCF_023375885.2 of Dermacentor andersoni. NCBI lineage: Eukaryota > Metazoa > Arthropoda > Arachnida > Ixodida > Ixodidae > Dermacentor > Dermacentor andersoni. The sequence goes on from NC_092821.1 coordinate 132,620,397, forward strand.
GCTGCGTGAACCCCTAGGAGAAAAGACGGAGTGAAATCAGAACTACATTTCACAGGCTGCACTGCAAAAAAAAGGTTAAAATTCAACAATTTGAAAAAGTATATGCAATGGCACAATGCGGTTTCAGCACAGCACAGAAAGATATAAAATTTTCTAAAATAGAGCTCTCTTTACGGACCCTGCCAGATTTTGCTGACCGTGGCTGGTGCTGCTGCTGTCCTGCCAAATAACTCAACACGTGATTGCGCATATATAATGAGTCGGCATACATGTAGTCATCTATACCATCGTGACAGATGTGCCGGTGACTGGCTATGTCCACTATGGAATTATGCGACGAAACAGCAGACGCTACCTAAATCATTTTCACTGCAAGAAATATGTGCCTTCATGCATACCATCCTTTTAATAAGCCGAACTGATTTCTTTGGACCTTCTTTCTTCCGTTTTAAAGCAAACAGCTTTCCTCAGATCTTTCGCTAATTTTCGTGGTTAGACTTTCTCCACCGAGGCATATGCTCACATGCAGCCGAGTTGTGGGGCACATTCATTGCCATAGGCAGACTAGCTCCTTGAGGCGCACATGTCGCCGTGCAAGAGCTTTGCAGTATACGAGGGTTTAGACACTCCGGTCAGTGGGGGTGCTGCGTCTCTTGTCTCTGTCGCCTGGGCTGACGGTTGCACTGCTTGCTCATCACCGAAGCCTGTACCGCGTACCTCATCGACATGCACCCTTTTGTCTTGCCAGCTCCCCACAAGTTTGCTCAGATCAACTCTAAAAGTGTCTGGTACCTGCATGCTTTAACTTTTTTTAAATATTTAGTGAACCTAGGATCGGAAGCGCTACCCTAGCACGAGTCACGGCCTTGATCTTTTCAACTGCAGGGGTCACGTAGCACGTGAACTTGGGAGCAGGCAAACAGCCAATAATACCTCGTAGGACACCTCAAGGTATCAAGGCTGCCAGAGTTGCGACCCACACTATGTACACAGTGAGCCAGAATAATTGGTGGAGCTAAGGAGCTAGATTTACTGTTACAGGAGGAGGTTGTGCTTTTCACTCCTGTCAGCACAAAGATGTCATTTCTTCCACTTTCATTTCCCTTTTCTTTAGTATATCGACATTTCAAATTAAAAAACAAAGACCACCTAATTTGCCTGATTATTTTTCTTTTTTTGCTTTATTCTGTTGGAGTCATCTCATTCATCTACTTGTCAGTTTCTCAGTTAGGAGAGCTTTGCTTCCGTGATTTCTAGCTGGTTGCAATTCAAGATGAAATCATAGTACATATTTGGTACCCACCTGAATCACGTGGACAAGAACATGACTTGTGAATTACAGTATTGTGCAGAATTTAGACAGACTAACGCAGAATTATGCAGCATTTAGGCTCCTCAAAGTCTGGATTTAATGTAATCAAACAGGTTACTCCCTCAGACACTCCCCGTTGCTTTGTCATGACATGCTCAAACTTCCAAACTACACCTAACCGCAAGAGCTTTCGGTGTGCATAAACCATAAAATAAGATGCATCAGCCTGAAATTTAGGGAAGCTGTGTGGCTGGGACCCAAAGAAAATGCACACTGCACCTTTCTATTCAAAAGTGCCATGCACTGGCTGCCCCTACATTTTGGTGTTTTGCAGATACTCCAATTTGAAAACTCTTGTGGGTGAGGATACAAGATCATCCAATGTTTGAGGGGAACAACTTTTTTACCGTTCAATTCGGTGTAGTTACAGCATTCCTTTCATTTTATTTAATTTTTATTAGTATAATGTATCGCCACATTCTTGAAAATCAGTTATGCAGAAGCCCAAAAAGTGGAGCAAAGTACATGAGAGGGGAATCTTGCCATCCACCTGAATTGTAGCACGAAGCTACAACTGAAACCAATACGAGTTTCTTCAGAAAGAAAGCCTCGCAGTTGAAGAAAAAAATAAAAGAAGGTGGATGGACAATTAATCGCTTTTGTCATTTTCTTATTGGGACTATTACGGGGGCGGGATTATTGGATTTCGTAACTGGTGCGGCGCTTCACTCTGACCACTGACGAAGTGCGAAAAGGAACAGCATCAAAAAAGGGATCCATACAAGAATGTGGCCCAGACATCAGTTATAAAGACCAGAGTACCAGCAAAAAGAGAAGAAAAATTATGTCGCCAGCCCAACACAAAGTTCAGGGCCTATTTCTGTGAATTGTGCTAACACATGCAAGGGATGCAGCGCACATAAAAATTCACAGACTAACCTCCTGGATGGAGCCGTTAACAAATGCCAAGGTGGCTTCCGTGCATTGCTCGCTGCTCGAAACATGGTGGTGGAGGCATTGCTAAAATGTTGTTTTCACTAACCCTTCTTCTCGGCCCACCAGAAGAAGTCATCGTCTTAACATTGTTCCTTTGAATGCAACGATAGATTGCTTTAGGTTTTCCTTTTTTCTGCATACAATTGCGATTTGGAATGGCCTTGAGGGGTCCTTACGCAAGTTATCAAGTGATGTATGTTCCAACCTATTACCTAATTATGTTCATTAATCAACTAGCTCTTCCTGATATTGTTTTCTTTTTCTATTGTTTGTTTTCTTTTTGCCACTCAAATGTATTCTTCAATTGATTGACATATGCATGCACTCACTCCTGCAATATCTTGCTATGCAAGATGGCAGTATATGTAAATAAATGTGTGGTTAAGTTTGTTGCTATCGCTTTCATACATTCCTTCCCATCACATTGTTACAGGAAGGAATATCAGATTATTTTCAAGGAGAGCGCCCAGCACTAGAAGACAGCAGCCAGGACTGATATCAGTTTGAGCATGGGATGGATTTAAAAATATTGCGGGGTTTAGTCTCTTGAAGCTGCACTGTAAGCTATGAGGTACGCCGCCGTAGTGGAGGTCTCCAGATAAATTTTGATCGACAGGGGTTCTTTAACGTGGACCTAGATCTAAGTAGACAAGTGTTTTTTGCCTTCCACCCCCATCATAATGCAGACACCCTAAATGGGAATCAAATCCTCAACCTCGTGATCAGCCGCAAAATGCCACAGCCACTGAGTTACCACAGCAGATGCAAGATGGATATAATGCTCTAACTTTGTCGTCCCCTTTGTGTAATAACATCTTTGCGTGCGAGTTGTACCAGTTCATGGGAATATGAAGGAGGATGGTGAAAGAATAAACGAACCTGCTAAGCATGCTGAGCGCGAAAAAAAAATGCTGAGAAGGAGACGAGACTACGACGGAGCCCTCTGTTGTTGTTGCCTTGTCTCCTTCAAGGTGTTTCTTCCATGCTCAAAACGCTCAGTTCTGATCATCACCAACCATCCCAATGGCGCGCTGTTTCAGATGAGGAACAAGTTAGCTGCCCTGTAATCACGATTTTACCAATGCCAAATATGGCCAGCGGCCATATTTCGAGCTGTCGTCCACTGCGATAAAACCAACTTGGCACTTCTCTAAAGGACATACTAATCAGGGATATACCTTCCTCTCTTTGCTGGTACTGCAGTTTAGCATGCTTTCCAAGTGCAGTTAATAACATAACAATGTCCAACTGCGCTCAGCAATGTCAACGTGATTAGTGCCTGCATACATCGGGTAGCGGATGTGAAAGAAGAGGTCCTCGCTGCCCCAAGGGACCAGGAATCGGACAAAGCCATCACCTTCATACAAAGAGGAGGGAAAAGAAAAACAAAAATAAAAGGCATTAGTGAATTTAGACGCAGTCGCAAACAGGAAAATGACACATTTGACTCGATAAGACTGGCTGACATCTGACACCGAGGCTGACAGCAATCACGAGGAAAAGAAAGAAAAGAAAGGCACGTGCTGTATTGAGAGAGGGAAGAAACAGCACACAGACAATGATGAATAACAAAAAATCATCACAGTGTCGCCATAACGGTGAATCAATGAATGCGATAGCAACATGTTAGAATATTACACGAAGTTCAAGACTCGTAGCTGTAGTGGCAGTATGAAATGAAGTAAAGGTAAGCTAAGTAAAAACGAGCTGTTGTGCCAAGGGTCCTCAGCTTGGATCCTGCCACAAGACAACTTAATTTATGTTTATTAATTAAAGCTCACGTTTTTCTTAGCCACCTTACCACCACTTTTCCCATATCGGGTATGTCTCAAACCACTTTACTGGGCCGATCCCAATAGTAGTGCACAGCCGCGCCAATAAAATTGCATCATTTTCAGGTTTGAGCTCTGTTTTCATTTCCCACTTTTAGTATTTAAGTCTGAGAAGATTTAAGATAAATGGCATGCGCTGTCCATGTTTTGTTTCATGACATTTGTTTGTGGGCAGCCATTCTCAAAATTCTGCGGGATAATCTTGTCAAAAATGTAAGACCTGGTACAAGCAACTTTAGTGATGGCAATATAATTGCGTATAGCACATGTCATATAGCATGGCTTGGCATATACCTAAATATATACGAAACCTCATGACAATGCCGACGGCAAAACTTTGCTTGAAGTGTCCATATAATTGCTATCGCAATAAAACACAGATCAACACTACTGTTTTTTCTCAGCTGTGTCATTTATGCACTGTAAACCACAATAAATGCATATTACACAGTATTCCACCATGCACGTATGCGCATATGTATTTCACAGCGAATAAGTGTAACTTCCCGGAATTCCCGTCTTTCCCTTCATGACATTTCAATCAGGTAAATTTAGCTACAAGCAACCTCTGGCAAAATTAAGTTTGCTGTAAACTCCATTCCCAATGCACCCCTTAAATTTCCGTGAACTTTGTAGTTAATAAAACTTAACAAAACTTGTGGGCATGCAAGATCTTTTGAGCAATGGATATGACCAGCCCTGGTAAGAAAAAAACAATACGTGAAATTGAGTAGCCACAAATATGCGCAGCATGCCTGTTTCACAATATGTTTAGGCCACAAAACTAGTTTCAACCTGTATGTGTATGTATAACCATTTACGGGATACTAGAGGCATAGACACAAGCAGCTGCACTGGTAACAATATAGTGAGATGACAGGTTTATTAACTAGCACCAGCAGAAATAACTATTAAATGAAACTATACTTATACAGCTGCTGGCATAATGGCATAGTAAAGGCAGAAACAGATATTCATGAACATATATTAGCTCCTCCTTATAATTTCTCAAACTTTAGTGTGCCTTCTCGTGGGATCTGATCCAGTGAGAAGTCACTCCTGCAATGCGAAAATTGCAAACACGTCATAGCTGAGCACATTGTCACAAGAGGTCGCCACCACCACAGTCACTCCAATCTGCACCTGCAGTATTCCATAATTCCGTGAATGGTAGGATCCAGCGGAAGCTCTCTGGGTGTCACTATAGACATTGACTGTTTCCAGTATGCACTACTAAAATTGCGGACATATCAGAGCATGGACTGTGCCAAGCATGCAGTGTTTAAAACATGTACTGCTCAAAGTCTGCATGAGCACCTACTCAGAATCACTGGCGTACCTCCCTTTTACGCTTGCTTGCAACAGTCCACATGTATATGCTTCAACATCATCTACTCGAGTGTGACCAGTTGAAAAGCCTATACAGACAAGTTAAAACGCCCTATCAGAAGTCAGAACATATTGCTGGGCTTGTTGATCTGTCATGGCTTGCAAACGACACCACAGAGCAGAAAGGCCAAAGAGGGAGACATCAATGTGATCACAAGGCACCACGCATTGTGTTAATGTCTCCGCATTTGTCATTTGTGTTTATCCACGTAGTTTCCATCCCTATGAAGGGGTTTTACTGCATTTCTATGCACAGCTACACTTGGTTCAAGACCGCACCTTCCGTTCCTGTGCGGCAGATCTTTGATTGTAGGATAAAGTGGTAGGCCTGCCAGGGATGCCACAGGCCGTGGAGGCTCAAGTTGTAGAAGGCCGCCCCCTCTGTCAGTGGCACCGTCAGAAGCACTTTGGAGGAACCCCACCACGGGGGTAGCCTGACATCTCGCCACCGCTCGGACGACTGCAGACGCTCGCCCACCACGGTCATCTGCGGTCACGGCTCTGACTCGTTAGACCTTGTGCCATGCTCTACAGCATTGTTAGGGTTTAGCATTCAGTTTAAGGGTAAGCGAACAGCAGATTTCAGGTTTGATTCAAATTCAAAGTCAATATTAATTCCGATCTAATAATTTAGAATCGAGTGGTTTGAGCAGTAGTACTCTTGTGTGCTACATAATTTGCTGAAGCATTTACTATAGTTAGAGTGGTGCAAATACCAATTTTTTGGGTTCAAAGCAAATAGTTGTGGTTCTTGCGTAAAACCTTGACACAAGAGCCAGGAGTTGATAAAATGAAGAAGTAGAGGGGTTGGGGGTGGGAGCTTCGGTTGCAAAGATTGAAGTGATTTCAGCTCACGGAACAGTTTACTTTTAGTGTTATAATTCAGATATTCTCATACAATAACTCAAGCTAAACATTTTTACAATGGCAGCAGTATGGCCACCAGTAGAGAACATTTATTTACACACTTTCGCTCAGTGCTATGGTTCAGTATACAGTAGAATTTCATTTATACGTTTCGGAAAAAGCACATGAGAAACACATACTGACCAGAAAAAACAGGATCCAAAGTAACTAAAAAATTTGACAGACTCAACTGTAGTTGACATAAACGTTATGCGAAGTGTTGCAGCACGAGGTAAGAGATGCCAACGCGCATCGAGCTGGTGGGCTTTGGCAGCCTGAGGCATGTTTCATTATTTTCCTATTGCTTAGTGTTTTAAGACGGCAATGGGAAACCGAAATGAAATTAAACTAATGGGCGAGGTCGGATGCTGCCGAAGCGAAATATGACGCTCACATCCCGCTGCCTGCAGCAGAAAACGGCGCTGCATTTGGGTTATCGCCTACTAAAAGCGTACAGTACACTCCCAACGGCACTGCGCTTCATGCACTGTAAAACAGATAGGTGAAGATGCTTATTGAAATAGGGTTTGTGGCGATAGCTGTGAATGTAGCATCCGACAACCCGGGAGGAGGTTTGCTGTTAGCAGAATACGAAACTGAGCACATGCTAGTGCTTTCATGCGAGACAAATGGGCAAATATTGCGGTAAAGCTCCTGCTGCAGGAAGCTACTGTTCTCCATCACATGCGCTTCGCGCATTTTCTTGTTTACATGGGATCTAGCTGCCAGAAAATGGATCATACGATCGCAGTTTGGCGATGTACTGAACGCTGGTAGCGAGAGATCGTGTTTTCCGGAAACTTATGAAATGTTAAAAAATAAGCATAGCTCTAATGGAGCATTTTTTGTGTTCTCGATCGGGAATGTTGGCGCCAGGAAGTCATACATAACGGGATCGAATCAATGAGGTTCTACTGTACTTGAATTTCATAACACTCTAATTCACAAACAAAATAATTTCTACCAAATACAAGCACAGGTTAATGTGTTCCACTCTGCAACAGTTCTAGGAAAAAAGCTATATTTAAATATATTTGTCCTGCAAAAAATTTTGAGCCAGCAATGTTCCGCGAGTGTGCCTGATTTTCCTTGTGTTGCGAGGTCTAAAACATTTCGGTAAGTCTAAGGCAATACTATTTCCTGCAAGACAGACAAAACTGACAATTGACAAATATTTTTCTGAGCAATTCCAAGGACTGAATATTGTGTTGCCACATTGCAAAAGACGGTGTATTAGTGATTCCTTCTGTATTAATTAAAGATAAACCATACTAGGGTGGAGTATTCTGTAAGCATCCACCTAGTGGACTTGTCTATTTCATCTGCTGATGGAGTTATGATTGGCTGAGCTGGGGTACATGCGAGAAGGAGACAGATGCTCCCAGCCGATCAGAATTTCAACAGCAACATATCCATTAGGTCGACACTTACGGAATACTCTCCCTGCCTTCTTTTGAACGCACTCTAACTCTCCAATATTGTTAATTTTTTTTTTTTTTTGTAGAACTCCCCGACAATAGCGGCACATTCGAGTTTGCCATAATGAAACAAGTGTAGGATAACTGTTTAACACCAAGATGCTGATTAGAGTTTTCTCTTGAACAAACCCCAACTTACATATTGCTGAAGCACATATAGAAGACATATGCAAGGACCAGGCGAGATTGTTGCTCAACATAACAAGGTATTTGCATTGGAGAACTTATTCCATTATCTCACACCTAGTAACTGAATGTGTATGCACACTCGGGTTCTTTTTTTCTTGTTACTCTTACCAACACACTTTTAGTTGTATTCAGTTCCACGTCCCAACAAGCACATCATTCATCAACTGTCTGTAAATTTTGCTGTAAAATCACGTGATCATTAACAGCAGTTAACGATAGTAAGGTTAACAATATATCCCGGATAAAAAATATGTTGACGTCAACATTACATGTTGTGTCTACAAAATGTATTTTCTTTGGGTTTTTTTTTTTCTCCAGTATCTATTCTGTTTACCTTTCAATAAATGTTAGATGGAAGTAGTGCCGTGTTTGTGGTGCCTTCTTCCTTGCCTATGTTCCTTTCAAAAAGCGTTTTTGCAAGTTTACCCTAAATTACCATTGGGGCCAAGTTCACAACCTGTTTTGTTAATGTTTGCTCACATGCAACATAAAAGTAGGGAAAGAAAGCAGAAGCATTTAATTGATACAGCGGCAAGGACAGTGCTGACACTCCCGTCACTTCTGCAAACTCAGCAGCCTAAAGGTGGCGTCACTGACATTTGATACAACCGTACACACCAACATAAATAACTTAGGTTTTGAAAGAAAATTTCTGCGCAATAATACGGCAAAAAGCGGCAACTTGCTTATCACCTTAGAGGAGGCCTTCTTGCATATATTTTGCAAGAAACCGAAGCAAACGAAAAACATATAACAGCTGAGTGTCAGGCATGTTGGCACATGAAGTTGGATAACATATTAGCACTATCATACAAGAAGCAAAGGCAGATGTAGACACCACAATGCCCTTGTGGAGTGTCTATGTGTTCCTTTTGTTCTTGTCTGATGGCACTGAAATGTTATCCAACAAAAACATATTTATTTATTTATTTATTTACAATATGGCCAAAGCTGAAGCTTGGTGAGCATAGGCATTTTTATCTTTCCTTCATTTTGCTATCACTAGTGCTTATACTTAAAGAGAAAAAAGTTCTTACATAATAATACAGAGAAAACAATGTCATGCTGTTTTAGTAACAGAGATGTGACAGCTGTGGCAGATGGAATGCTTTTCACGAGACATACTCATGGTGTCCTGGCTCTCCGAGAACAATTTCCATTTGAAGCGCCTAACTGCCTGGCATTCCTATACAAAGCCCTATGGTACAATACCTGGTGTTCAAAGCATGGCAACCATGACACCATTTTCGGCTTCTAAAATTTCACGCAGAACCCATGGCACGTCAAAGCACAGCCACCGAGATAGGTTCCAATCACTCTGAGGCAAGCATCGTTGAATGGTGCAATGTGAATGCCACCTATTGTGGGAACCCCCCTGAACTGAAGGGCTCTGGAGAAACGACGGGCGCAGAAAAGAGGCTTGGATTGGCTTGCCTTGGAGGTAGTGGGTCGCACATGCACCACCAAGGCCCGCAAGCCCCGCGCCCGCAACTCAGCACCAGATGCGTGGAAGCCTCGCCGTTCAATGCCGTAAGATCCTTCATAAGGGAGTGTCGCGCCTTCCCGGGAGAGGCTCACACCCATCGTGCTGGAGGGGCAAAAAGAACAAAATGTGATGACACTTCTCACAGTCTAAATCTCATCCGAGTTAAACTCTCAGATGAGGTAGTGGTAGCAGTGGCTGCACATCATTCATTCATTTATTGACTTTATTACCTTAAGCTCCCCTCTAAGGGGTATTACATAAAGGGTGGATGCACAGGAATAATTAGCAGTGTTAACCACACATTTAATGCATATAACATCAACAATAACATATGACATTAACCACACATACTCTACAACATGGTTGAAAGGTAGGTGATATGGCAAAACTGTGGGAAAGTCACTCCATCCTAAAGCTGCATGTGCTTTATTAAACGCAGAGCTTTGTTTTGCGAACCTCACCAGCTTTCGTCAACCTGGGTGCTGCAGCCTGGCTGTTCTCTAACCAACTAGGCCCACCAAACACAGTGAAAGATGTAAGCTACATGCACCCCTGGGTTCCTTGCACCACCACTAGATGGCGCTCACCTCTGCGTCTCTGTGGCAATGCCAGCCGTGGGGGGGGGGAATAAAAGAACCAGAAAGCTTGCCTTCGCACATCTGCGGCGGCATTGCATTAGTCTCTCCACAATGCCTGAATAAAGCCTTCTGTGTCACTTTGTGCGGACATTCGATAAACACAAACTCGTGTTCCGTCTCTTCATGCACTCACAGAGCTTCACTGTATATAGATTCCAACTCGTCGGACTTTATTTAGTTATTTATCTGTTGGCTACCAACTCATAAATGAATTAATGATCGATGAACTGACTGACAACTGAATGACTGACTGACTCTTACCAGAGAAGCTTGCCCGTAGCGGCTTCTTTGCGCACAGCTGTACAGCCATAGAGCCACTCCTTGTTACCCTGCGAGGGAACAGGAGGAGGCATGCAGTGGTCAGCAGAAACAAAAAAGCCACGTGTGGCCACGCGCGTGCCTTACGAGACCCGACGCCCGCAGCACCACCTGGTCGGACTCCCTGACCGGCATCACCAGCCACCGGGACACCAAAACCTGCAGCACGGTTTACGCACAGAGGGGAGGGTGGGGGGGGGAGGAATCTGAGCACACCTCTTAAACAGACAATCAATCACACAAGGTTCATTGATATGTTTTATCTTAGCCTGCCCTCCATTCAACAACATTCACAAGTACCAGGAGACAACTAAATAATCAATTTAAATAAAAAATCACGCAATTTAATTAAACATTTTACAGTGTAATCAGGGGACAGGTCATTAATGGTGATTTAACCACTTGTATTTTTTTTTAAGGTGAAAACAAAAAGAAAACTAACTAAGAAAGAAACCCCAATTACGGCATTTCTCAGTCAGTTGCCTCGAGAAGTTAAGACCTTTAATTTATGCTTTTACATTTGATCCAGAATCGTCAATCGCACCTTCTGCTTGTGAACACGCCAGGAAGACTCAATGTGGTCCGACCACTCGCCGCTTGAGCCAAAATAAATGGGCTGGCCATTGGCTTCCTCCGCTGGAAGCTGCTTCCCATAGGGCCGCCGGACAAAGTGAAAGTCAACCACTGCCTTGATGCGCCCAGGATCATTTGTCAGCCTGACCTGCTCATATGGCCAGAAATGAAATAGAAAAAAAAAAGAAACAGAAAAGGTGAACTTCTGAACAAACCTAACTTGTAACGGTATTGTCATGTTTCTCGGCAAAGAGTAAGGCTGCCAAAGCGTTAATTAAAGACTGAACTCTTTGTTGGGCAAACTTGTTCCCAGCAATACAAAAAACACTCAAAGCACAACAGCAGCAGCGAGCACAGTCGTCAATCATCGAAAAGCTGCTGCACGGGTCAAATGTGTTTGCTATTTATTTGTGACTCACTGTACACTCCCACATAATCACTAGTGCTCATGTAAATTCTAGAATGTACACCACTATTCACGTATCGCATGCTACCCAAATAGACAAGACGTTTAGACAAGATGTACTCATGATAAAATTGGCAACAACATTCAGGAAAATTCCAGTACATATAGGCATGTCTTGCCCCAAGCAATGACTTAACAGTTGTTAGAAGGTTAAAAACAGTTACAGGAAAAATAGTAAACAATATATGCATGTCAGTATTAAAAATTTTATTTACATATTTATTTACAGTAAAACTTGAGAATGCCCACCTGAAATTCAGGAACATCAACAAAAAGATGTAGAGCTAGCAACCCTTCAGGTTTAAGATGAACAAATATATTGTAATCCAACTCTCTTTATTTTGTTGAAGTGGAAAGTAGTTATAAGCTGGAGCGTGTCCAACTAGTGCTAACATGAGTCTTTTCAACTAGTCCTCCATCAAGTTGACCAGTTCGAGAGACTAGTGCTGGAGGGACCAGTTGACTAGATGGAAGGGCTAGCTCAACGGCCATTGGAGGGAACAGCACTAGTGGGACCAGCTAAGGGATTAGTTAAAGGGATCATTTGAAGGACTACAAGAGATCCGTGGCAGGATAAGTTGGAAAGACCGAACATTTACTAGTGCCATCATCGGTCCATACAAAAAATCCTCCAGCAAGTTGACTAGTTGGATTAGTTCAAGCGACCTGTGAAGGGACTAGTACTGCTGGGACCAGGTGAAGAGACTCACACTGGCGCAACCAGTTAAAGGACTATTTCTACATTCCAATATTAGATAACTGCGAAATTGGGTAAATATGGGCCTGTGAAGGTGTAAAATTTAGAGCAAACAGGAAACTTCGTGGTTAGATACTTATGAAGAGCTAGCTGGTTTTGTGTAATACACTTGTGCAATCTGTACTTTTTCGGAAAGTATAGGAAAAATTTCTTTTGGCTACCAAACATATAAGAAATTTACATATGCTTACAAAGCTTCTCATGCTTAAGTATATGCTCAGCTGACTTCTACTTCTTTGCTGTGCTCACTTTACTCTAAAAGGAAGTTTTGGCTCATACTAACGCTTTCTCAGATGCTATTCAAAAGCATGAAAGAATTACCTGAAACAGGTTTGTTGCACAAGCTTTAAAGTTAACTTACTCGCTGATTATCTAAAAATCCGCTGTTAATTTCAAGCAATTTTCGGAAACTGCATCTTATGAAGCCGTGTGAATCTGTCCACTTGCCTGGCGATTTTCACGGGTGATGAGATCAAACAGCACTCTTGCCGACGTCACCACCAGCTGCTGACACCTACGTGAAATAAAAAGAAAGATGAGCGAGTTTTTAAAGATCTTAAGTTTAACAAGGACAGACTACAAACTGCATAATGATCCTTCTCTTCCTATTCCATACATCACCGTCTGTCACGTGTGGAGTGACCAGTTTTGGTGCCACATAGCAGGCGCAGTGGTGAGGTGGCCAATGATGTAAGGCAAAAATTATGACCATACGTATGTAACCATCACAAAATATTGCCCATGGAGAGTTCTGGCTGTGGTGTCCTTGCACAAGTTTCCTCTTCTATGCAGTGCACTGCTATATCCAAGCTATCACATTATTCGAGGAATTTCATGGTTACAAATGAATACCAGATATTACTCTAAGTAATGTGACAAAATGCACTACTTAACGCTAAATGAGCGTGTTAAAAAGAGATGACGGGTAGCACTTTCTTGGACACATCACGGATGCTCCACTTTCACTTGTATAAGTCACCCCTGCACACGACTTGCGCCTACAATACATTCCTCAGCAAGGCAAAAAATAATAAAATTACACATGTGTTTTGTGTCCTTTTTAAGCATTGTGATGCTCCAACAAAAAGTTGCCATCACCCTGAAATTCAAATGAAGTGTGTGAATTTGGGTGAGCTAATAATTCATATTAAACTTGAAGAAGTGCACTATAGATGGGACAGAAGTGAATGCAGAAGTGACATGGTTCTACAGCGCTACTACATGTTGCGAAAACAATACTGTAGTTTTACATACCGAAACCACACTGTCATTATAAGGAGTGTTGCAGTGGGGAGGACTTCGGTCTAATTTTGACCACCCGGGATTCCCTTAACGCTCATCCAATGCAACTTAGAGCATTTTTGCATTCCGCTCCCACCGGAACGCAGCTGCCGCAGCCAGGATCGAACTCGTGCTCAGCAGCGCAACACCATAGCCACTAAGCTATCGCAGTGGGTCTACTACCAATTGCAAGTAGCACTGTGTTTCTTAAACATCTCCCTTGATTTGTCTGTGGCAGTTCCCTAAAAGAATAACTACTCTGACGCCAGTGTCTACGTGAACTGGAAGTATGGCAGTTCAACTAGTGCAGGCACGATGAGCAGTGCATCACACTTGCCTAGACTTCATCTTGCTGGCTTCAAAAAGCTTAGAGTTCTTGCAAAGTGATGACCTTCAACGAAGCATGGATTATAAATGGAATGATTCACAATTATTATGCATGCATGCAGAGACTTATTGCCTTGCTGTGTTTAGAAAACAATGACTGCATGGAAATGCAGAAAAATAAAGCATATAAAGAATGCCCGGAGAAGATTTGAAGCCACAAATGATAAAGATTAGACAAATTCATGTATGTAGTACATATTAACAATCATTTCTGATATGGCTGACCAAATACAGCACAAGATTTTCCTTCACTAATTTTTTTTATGAAACTCTGTGGCTTCTGTCCTGTCTAGTGCAATCTGCTGTTGCAAGTTTGAAAAGTCAAATAAGGTGGACAGATTACAGCACACCAGATTGCCATGTAATTTAACATTTGCAACAGCTTGGCATGTAAATGAAGCAAATGCAGTGTTACAGCAGCACAAAGGTGCTATACTTCATTCAATACTAAGCTGGAAGAACAATGTTTCCTTTACCAAACGATGGTCAAGTGGTCTGCAGAGGCCCAGACGCCTGGCACTGCCGTGCTCTGCAAGGCAAGAAAGTTAAAGCATCAAACTGGACAGAACACTGCCCAGGAACGGCATCTAAAACTAAGGAAACAAATTTTGGAAGATGCAATCAACTGATTAACCAACGAGAACTTCATTTCAGTTGTATGATTATTTCTGAACATCACTCCCATTAAGCAAACAAACTCTAGATAAAACCCTGAAATCCGAAATGTTGCTGTTGTACAAGGATTATGAATTCTCCCGAAGCATATTTACCGAACTTTCAACGCAATAGTGTTCCACAGAAACTGCAGATTCGAGAGGAAAAAAGCGGTCTAAATGAACGCTTCACTAAGCTCTAGAAACCACAAAATTGCAATGATAGTTGTGCTGAACCAAAAGTAGTTTCGGCCACCGTTCTGGTTCAAATACGGGGCTGGCATAATTATTTTTTTCCCTTGGTTCTGCAACTTTCTTATCATCCGCTGCTTACGACTGGCCAATCATGCTGATAATGCAAGCGGAAAGCAGCTCGGACACGATCAGCCAATCAAAGTCGTAACATAACCAAGTGGAGCGCAGCTTGAAGGAAATGAAATGGATTAGAATCTCTACACTTGTAATGAAGACGACAGACACTGGTGACGATGATTGGCCAGCATGCGTCATCTTCACTACACTCTGTAAAACATTTGCACCCTTTGGGGCGTATTTTGTCCCACAACAATAACCACCATCCACCTCGCTTGCGTTTACTCTCGAAAACTCTGCGCTCGCTACTTTCCTCTTGAGAATGCTATGTCATGTTGATAATGCGCATGCGGTTTGTGACCTGGAAGTACCGGGCACACAGTGCTAAAGAAAGTAAATACGAGCAAGATAGATGACGGCTATTGTTATGGGACAAGATAAGCCCCAAGGGTGCAAACGTTTTAAAGAGTTTACCCTATCCCTGCCTTACTTTCATAATGCAATGGAAAGATCACATATGTGTAAGCACCAACAAAAGATGCGAAGCAAATGCATGTGACAGACTATGAAAAAGATGGAACAGCGCAGACGATCACAATTGTGACTTCGTACCGTGGTGCTGATGTGATGCACGTGCGGCTCCAACCGGGTGAGCTCGGTGCGGACGAGGGTGTCCCGTCGGCCACCAGCCACCGAGACCATTATAACAGGTAGCCGCGGCGGCGACCACGCTTCTCTTATCCGCTCATACACAGCGTTCAGGTGAGAGTCCAAGATGGCTGCATGATGCAGGCAACCAGAGAGAGGCTGCTTAAAGGAGTACTGGCACGATATCCTTGACTTTTCTCTTAACGCAGTGGTATGCTTAGGGCACTTCACACACTTTCAGGGGGCCACCCACCAGCACGGCATGGAGTGGGTGACCGAAGATGCGGGCCTGGGTAGATACAGCTCTTCAAAGAAACTCTGACGCCAACTTGGAGCACTGGATATGTCTCAGTCTATGCTAGCCTTCAATGAAACGCTTTGATGCCAACTTGGATCACTACGTATGTGCCAGTAGGTGTAAGCCACTCTTCGATAAACGTTCCAACGGTTCCTTAAGGTCATCAACCCGACACTCTAGCAGGCTGCGCTACAAATACACTGGGTACGTGCCGCTTTTCCATAAACGCCTGCCACGCCAATGCTTTAGTGAGCCACGCCATGAATGCACTGAACATCTCGCCAACTGGGGTCATTGAGTAAGTGCCACCGAATGCGCGGCAAGTGGAGAGACTATTCTCGGCATTAGCAGGCACCGGAGCGCCACGCTTCTAGTCTCGGAAGCCATGCCCAGATTTCTCCGCAGCGCCACTAGATGGTGCCACCTGTCCAGAAAGACGTGCGGGAGAGCTCGGTTGCCACACGTCGCGTTTCTCAGCGCTCACCGTGCATTTCGGAGGCCGCTTGCAGGCTTCATGGCAGCAGCACTAGATGGCACCGAGTGTTCTTCAGAAAGCGCGAAAGAGGAATCCCACTTAACTACATGCCTCATACATAACTCGTTTCGACGGTAGCAATACATTGTGCCACTATATTTATTCAATGTCAAAAGCAGTACTGTTGACAGCCATCATGAGATAGGTCCTGCCAAATTTTTCTGCTTTAAATGAAGGCCCTATATATGCCGCTAAACCTCACTGTAAGGGACAATGTATAAGCATAGCAGACAAGCTAGCTAGCAGGCTGCAGCGAGTGTCAAAACATCGCAATGTTCTGTTCAGATGTGACCGCCTTCTGTATCATGACGTCAAAACACAGTAGAAGCAAAACCAAAATTGGCTGTAGAAAAGCTGTTATATTAAATTATTCAGCTCACTCTGAAGTTCACTAGTATCTTTTTCTTGGGTTTAAAGGTCCCGGACCATCATTCAATGCAAAAAGATGAGTTCAAGATAACACGTCACTATGCCCTTAGTAAATCCAGGAAAGGTTAGCCCGGCAGCAGCCTGACACGCTACTCTAAACGGGACTGTCAAGAAATGGAACGACACACAGTCACATCACAGACACACAGCATATACAAAACGCACAGTAACACGCAACATACAAACTAATTTAACTATCTTGTTGTGACCAGTGCCTCTCAGGAAGGTTTAAAAGTGCCTCCAACGCGCAGCATGCACAAGCAGCGTTAGTCCATGTGTGTGTTGTAGCTCAAGGCATAGACTGATGTATATTAATAGTGAACATTAGGGTGGGTGATTTTAATGCCAATAGGTAGCAAGGGCAGATTAGGTCAGCAGGCCATGGGGGCTCTTCAGTGACACCAGCTTCAAAACACTCCGCATGGGTCCAATGTATTGGTATCCAGGCTTATTGATCAACAAAAGGTGAGGGGATGTGTGTTGAGTGTCTAGTCACCAATGGACAACAAAACTGACTGTAAAGCACAATTTTCTCAAGCACTACAAGGAGAAAAGTAGGCACGTATCAATGAATGTGCTGTAAGCAAAACCAGACAAACAGCAATTCTACTCGTTTTTTTTTTTCTTTTTAATTTCTTAAGGTCTATCACCCCGCCCCCCCAAGTGATTTTCATCCCTCGTAGCAGCTCAGCCCTTATAGAAGTGAATTGAATTGGCGGGAATCACGTGCTTCCGGCCACTCGACCTGATCCACCCACTAAATCAAGTATAATCTAACCTGAACAGCAATTCCAGTCAAGTTTCATGAACTTACCAGCACTGTGGTGAGGCGTGGCATAGCTCATGATTAAAGACACGCTGTCCGGCTCAAAGTCCTCCAGCGTGAACAGGGACCGTGCCACCACACCGCCCTGCAATGATGACACGATTATGATGACCACGACAATGATGACATGGAGAAGGATTACATCACCAACAAATGAAGTACAGCTGAACCGCACCAAATTGCATCCAACATGAAAATGGAAAATACCTTCGTTATATCCCATATTTGTTTTAAGCATACATTCGTTGCATACTGATATTGGCAAGAAACACTGTAGATTTACTTTGTTATATCCAATAACACGTTATATCTGTGTTTACTATGTTGAGGTTAAACTGTGTAAACTCAGGCCTATCAAGTCCTGAATTTCGGCAAGACTCAAGGGGAATAGCCAGACAGGTGTCTGGAAGTTATAAAATGTATCAATAGATCACTGTTGTTGTTGGCCAATGCACAAACATTTCTTTGCAATATTAAGTTACCCATCTAACATCACCGGTTCAGCTAATCAGAACACACGGTTCATGACTGTCAACAAAGGAATATAAATTTAAAAATACATAATTTGGCTCATCAACAAAAATCTTTAAAAATCATTCTTTGGCAGATATATTTAATTTTACATCATTATTTCAATAATGTGGTTTCTATTGCTTTATCTCATTAACTTCTAATTTCATGAAATCTTTGCTTACTTAATTCTATAGCAAACTACGTAGAAGACCAGTTCCTGATGCTTTCTTTTTTGTGCTATGTACAAACCGCAAATACGGAAAGGTGGGTAAAGAAAACATGGACAAATGGCTGGTGCGCAAATTTACAACTCAGTAAGGTTGTTAATTTAGGCACCATCCATTTGTCTGCATTCTTTTAACCCACCCTTTCATTTTTGTTTGTACATAGCACAAAAAGAAAGTATGAACAGCCACCAACAAGCCCTTTTCATTGCATTTTTGAACATCATTTCCTCAGATTTCACGAAAAGGGTATCAGTGGCATTTGCATGGTTCAAGAGATCCAACAAGATCAAACTTTTCAATTCTTCTTCAAAGTCTCGCAAGCCTTATTCTAAGGTAGACAGAGCAGTACGCTTGACCTTTACTGAATTCCTTGATTCATGCAGAAGCTATTTTATGGAAGTCAATCATGCAGAAGCCGTCAAACTTAATGGCCTGTCTACCCTAGACCAACAGTTGTAAGACCTTGTACAAAAATTCAAAAGTTTGATATTGTTGGATTCCTTGAATTACTTGAAAGCCGCTGATACCCTGTTTAGCAAAATTGGAGGGGCAAATTTTTCGCAATGCCTCCCAGGGAATTACAGCAACTTGCATAAGGTTAGAACCAAATGAGACAAACAAAAATAGATCTCTTTATCAAAATAGTCACAGAAAATTACATACAGCTACAAGTTTTCAGCCACCCTAACACAAACAATATATATATATATATATATATATATATATATATATATATATATACTTATTTTCGTTTCTCTTTTTCTAGGACCCAACTCCCCATTAAGAAGCCAGATAGTTTCGCGTGTCACATGACCTGAATGATAAAACAGTGAAGAGGAACAATGCTCCACCCTGTCAGACTCGTCTTGTTCTCAAACCCTGCACCTATAGAGTCCCTCTCGGGTCACCGGGGAGAGGACGCACCATGGAGTGACCGAGGACGACCAGGCTTGCATTGGGCGTGGACTTGTACAGGCGGCGAATGGTACGGATGCACTCGTGCAGAAACCCTGCAACACCACGACACAGGTGCGCATCGGTGAAGGCATTCGAGCAACTAACCGGCTCCAACTGAAGGATTGCTACAAACACTCACTGTTACTTTTAGTTCTGTTTCTTTGTTGTGGCTTTATTGCTATAGCAATTACACGGACACTCGAGGCGCGATCGCAACGCCGGTGCTGTTGTGTACCGGTGATGGTGTGCATCGGTGCCATTGTAACGATGCACGAGTGGCCTGTGTGCAGAGGGTTAGAAGTTCTCCCCAGACACAACAAATGTGCAATGTGTTGTGCTGCAAAAACTAAGTCACAAAGGACAAAGCCAAGTGGACACATCATCAGACCCTCCTCAATTGGCTCTGCCAGAGTCTGAGCAGCACTCCAGCTTCCGTTGCTGGCCCGAGCATTGTGCGCAGAAACATCAGCACTCCCACAATGCAGCTCTGTGCACACAGTGGTCTACGAACACTCACTGTTTTACTTTGGTCTCATCTCGTGCAAGGCCATGCACCTCGTGCATGGCAGCGCTCATCAATCACACCGGCGTTCTGAGACGCCTGGCAGCTGCCCGGGTGCTGTTTATGCTGCATCGTATGCAACATGTTGACCCCACGTGTTGGTATACACAGTCAGAGGAGATTGAGCGCAATGCTAAACCCTGCTGTCGCTGTCAACTTTATCATAATATCTATACATCAGACATGCAGGAGGCACAGATAAGCTGTGACCCATTTTAATAAGAGGTCACTGTTGTTGAAGTGTTTCTCCCAGTTTGACTGATGTTGCTAGTTGGGCTGATTGGCGTGCCATTGGTACAGATTATTTAGCATGTTACAGAAAGGGAAACAAGGAAGAAACATATAATACACACACAGCACTTTCTTCCAGTTTAGCCTACTATCAAACCAAACTGAATGAGTTCGAAAAACACTCTAGTCAAAGCCCAAGAATCCTAAGTCCTGATTAGCAATACGAAATAATGTAATATTCAAGATGTTGACTGTTTGCTACAATAATAATTTACAGACTTCATCCTGAAAGGATGCTATGAACAGGCATTAGTCAGAGCTAGAATGATCTGCACCACAACCAGAAATATTCATGAAGTTTATTCGTGAAATATTTGGTAATGGCAGCTGAAATTTCTGTTGCTATTATTATTATATGTTGGTTCTATAGAGTGCGTAGCAGTGTTGGGGGTACGTGTCTAAATATTTGAGCAGGTACAAGAAACACGGCTCTGAAAATCGGTCAGTGACCGTCGCTGTATTTTTGTCAATCAGTTGTGACATAAAATAGATGCAAGCAGAAAATTATACAGTGAATAGTGTCTATACAATAATCATAAGCAGGCTCTAAATATGGGACATCTTACGATAATATCTTAAAAGTTGGTAGCTATGTGAATTTCACCTGCAATAACGTGGCGGGAGACAACCCAAAATGCTCTCTGAACAGCTTGCATTCATATTTACGGCGCAAACCTGAAGTTCAGTCCAGCTCTTGTCTCGCCTACTTTGTTTCTTTATCTATGTGCGTGCCTTCAAGTTCGCAATGGAAATATAAATTCAAGCTCTAGCAACCAGCTAGCCTGCCACACTGCCTTGACTTTCTGGACAGCTTGTAGTGGCCTGGCTATCGCAGACACGAAGCAACGTAACAAAGATTCCCCATATGATGTGAAGGCTTTAGCAGTGTACAGTTTCCCATGAAAGTTTATGGGACACGGGATTTGCAAAAAAGCCTGAATTCCCATGTAGTTCAGGCACGCAGCCTCGAAATTAAATCTTCAGCCTCTTGCAGCCTTTGTGACCTAAATGACGATCCATTAACCCTTTGCAGTCGTGATCAAGCATTTAGCCCTTTTGTGGTCATTTCCGGGAGTCTGGAACTATTTCATGCATTTTGGACACCGCACAAGAGGAGCATTCATGCAAACAAAGGTGCAGTAAATGATTTATTTCATAATTTTTTTCCCATTCCTGAGGCACTATGGTCTACAGCCTCTAGCCAACAGCACATTGTGGGTGATCACAACAAAGACCATTTCTTCTATGGTCCTCAACATCGCATTCTCCTTCAATGCTCTCATCCGGAGACATTTGCTGCTCATCTGAAGGCAGAATATATTCCTTCTCGGAACTCGAATCGTCTCTACGTTCACTAAACTCAGGCAAGTCCTTTCCATAACATGCACAGGGAGAAAGTACTGCCACCCTTTCAGTGCTTCGTGCCATTAAAGGTGCATGCGAATTCCCTCAAGTGTACTGTAAACAAAAAATACCGGCAGAACCCATCTCATGATGACTATCAATGTTAATGCAATTAGCATTCAAGGAATGCAGCGACACACCATATTGCTGAAGACACACCTTTATTTAGAATATATCATGGTCATCCTAAGATTTCCATTGCTTTGACTATATGCGACATATGCTGTCTCTGAAATGGGCCCACTAATGTTGTCATCATACGCAGATGCTCCGAAGTGCAATCATCAATAGTTGAAGAAGTTCCCAAAAGAGAAAGACAACGAACATGAAGAAGAAATTGTTGCACTCGACGGCATGAGAATTTTGGGTGCTTCCTGACATCCAACCGGAAGCAATATTTTTGCATGTCGAAAGGCACCCAACACATGACTGCAAAGGGTTCAGTTAGAAGTGGCATGCCTCAAACTGAGCATAAATTCACATCCGTCAGCAAACCTATGTCCCATAAACATTTGCGACCAGTTGTGCATTGTGAGGAATTGACTGAAGCTAGTAATGCTGAGCGTAAAATAAACGAGGTAAAGCGAGCAAGCCAGACGGGACTCAGAAGAGACTCCAGGAGAGCTGCTGCCGGCAGAAGGCCAACAAAGAAGGTTCTTTGCAATAGTATCGCGAGCAGCGCAGACGACAACTTAGCCCAGCTTACAACCTTCGTTCAACGAAGCGATAACGCACCGATCTGGTCCCGCAGCAGCGGTCCGTAGAGACCCGACAGCTCGCCCTGGAAGTCGGTGGCGAACACGTCGAAGCGGTACGGCAAGCCCTCGAACTCAGCCTTGCGTAACAGCACTGTACCGATGGAGCGCACCTGCTGGTAGCTGCCGGCATTGCCTGGCACGAACAGGACCGGCACGCCGCGAAGGTGGCCCCTCCGTAGCTGACGGGCGTAGACCCTGTGAATTGCGTCAATCCAAGCCTGTTGCACCAGAAGTTCTTCTTGCAACCCTTTTTGAACATGGTAAATAAATCTTCGTAACTACAGTCAACAACAACAAAAGAAAAGTACAGTGGAATATACACCTCTGTCGAACTCGAGGAGAATGTACGTAGATGTGCCAGCCAATTACACTTAGAGTTCTCTAGTAGCATGTTGAATTGGACTGGTTGGTACATTTCGGAACTTGAACATCGCTAAAAACAGGACCAGGATGAGAGGAGGAAGTGCAGCGATGACTAACAAGTTTATTGTATGTTGATGTCAATTTATACTGAGAGTACAACCAGTACATGAGTGCCAAGAGAATGTAACCAATTTATTATTGTTCATTCTCCTCTTGAGCAACTGAAAGTATTTTTTTACTATGAGCTTAGATCATTAAGTAAGAATAATTAATTGACAAACCATTAAGCTTTGCTTCAAATTAAAAAATTTGAATGGAGAAGTTGTACAGCATACTGAGAAATAGTACACACTTTTTTTTCGTTAATATAGCAGCTGTGGTTTTAATTTTATCGGAATGCAAAGAAAGCACAGCAAATTTTAAATAAGCACCACGTGACTAGGTGCTTAAGCACACCAACGTTAGTGCCCTCAAACATGCTACCAACGAATGATCAGTGGTACATGCCCCACTTAATACTCAGCAGTAGCAAAAAGCAAGGACAAGTCCACACACAACTATTTCCACTTTCCAAGTCAGAATGTGAACAATTATTCTTTTTACAGGCAAGCGTACGTGGCCTGTCTGTGAAATCGGCGAGATTACATCGGAGGCTGCCGAGCTGGGAGAGGGAAGCAAGTGCTGGAGGAGGAGGACGCCTGGAAGTGGAGAGGAGGAGCACACGGAGGAGGCGGCTAGACAGAGGCACGCTGGGTTCACCTCCTCTGGCATTTGCTACGAACTCTGTGTGCACTATGGGTGTACCGGGTTCACCTGGTGATTGAGATGCCAAGCACCGAGTGAGAAAGACAGAGCAAGCGGTGCCAGGCTGAGCGCAAGTCGGCTGACCCCGAAGCCATCGGCAAGCGCCAGGCACGAGCTGGACAAGACCGGCAAAAGGCACGGGCTAGGCGTGCCCAGGAGATTCCCAAAAAACGTGCCAGGCAGCTTGCAACAATGTGGGTCAATGCACAAAAAGGAAAGGAAATAGTACCCCTATGCTTGCGCTAACCAGCGTTCACGAAGTGAAACATCACTATAATTCTTTTGACAGGTGAGGCATTGCTCCGTGTGCACCTGTGTCGACAAAGCCAGCTGTCCCCACTGCTGCAAATGACAGGGTCACGTGTCCCAAATGACATACGAACAATGTTGACACGTGACTTGTCCAACTGTTTCATCGCCAAACAAAAGACAAGCCCTGACACCATAAATGAAGCAACACTATAGCAAAAGTAACAATGAATTCAGTATATTGAAAAAGAGAGATGCATTTACTTAACATGTAATTTGCTGTAACAAGCTTTCACAAACTATAGAATTATTAAATTAGTAGTTTGGCAGTTGCTTGTATGTATTTTTATTAATATGGGTTTCATTTGTAATTTGAGAGTCAAGGCTCACACACTCATTCTCTGAGCTAATTTTCTTTGGCGCAAATTTCATTACTGAGTTAAAAACCTATGTCACGCATGCAAATGAAATCACAGGCAAAAATAACTAAAATATTCCAATTGAATTTTTTGGCAATGTATCCAAGGCTTTTCTCACAGATTGCAATAACTCGAGACATTTAGGACGGCGTACAGTTCTTTGGACTTCTTAATTCACAATCATAATGGTACGCCTGCAAATAATTTGAGTACCATTTCTGAGCCTCCCAAGATCGAGGATATACCTGAGGCAGTAATCTCTAGATACGTAGCACAGAGGCCTAACCTGAGCATCATGTGATGCTGTCAACAAATTATGTAATTAGAAATGTGACAATCAAATTTCTGAGATTAGTTTTGGTGTTTCTTCTCGTAGTTGGATATTTCTTGTAAAGCATTATGATTCCTACAAGGATCTTTGGCCCAAATAGGGTTGATATGGAAAATGGGATGGGAATTAGAAATTCATGAGTACCTCCTATAATAATATGCATAGAACAACATAGTAAACCAAAGTCAGGTGGGAGAGTAACAGAAAAATTGCTTTACAATCTTATAAGCAACTCAATGGCACCTCCTTCATACGGTTAAACAAAGTTACAATTTCAACAACAAAACATTGTACCCTTAAGAATGAGCCAAATTGGTAGCAATATATGGAAAAATATCTCTAATTTGAGCTCTTATATCTCTTAATCTTTATATAACCGACAATTTTATCAGTCATGCACTCCCCTCTAGGACATCTAGCATCAAAAACATCTTGACAGCAATATTATAGATTCTTGAGACACACCTTTATACATTTAAAAAAAATGAGAGACGACCTAACCAGGGCAAACATTTTTTTCCCAGCAATGAGAATGGGACAACCATCCAGGGCAAAGCGAACAAGGAAGCATTGCCAATTTGTCAATAAAGCATCCGCTCACTGATTCTGGTAACATTTTTCGCAAGTGGCATTGTACGACTAGCGCTGTACCCTCTGTCTGTCCTCGCTTATTGCGATTCACTTGCAGTCGTAGCTAAGCAATGGTAAAAATTGAGACTATAAGATTAATGTTTGAATTTGTTTTGTTTTTACAGACCTATAATAATGTTAAGTCTATGTCCATACTATTGATATATGCAGTAAAGGGATTCAAAATCAGCAAGAGCCAACACTAAAAATAAGGAGTGTCAATGCCACTTGCAATCATCAAACGAAGTGGACCACAGGCCAACAAAGCAACAATATCATGAAAATCAATAGACGGCTCACCCTTCTCCATAGACAACAAGGCGGTACCTGGGGTACTTCTGCTGCACTTCTTTACTTAGTTTTATGGGCTGAAAAGAGAAACACCTGTCTGAGCACTTCGTATATGGTGCAGACTCTCGTCTATTCAACCGTTGCAGGGCCGCATGATTCGGTCTAATTATCCGAAGGGTCAAGTGAACAGGTGGCCGCAGAATGAACGACTTCTCATTTTTATTTTTATTGCTCTAATTAGTCTGTAATGTCTTCCCGTTTCTTGCTTTTGAAGCACAACTCAAACAGCATGAGGCGAAAAGTGCTGACATGTTTAAAGGCTGCATCAGCGCAACCCGACATGAAACAAGCAGGAACGGATGGCTTCACGGGCGGAAAAGGAGTTTCAGCCACTAAAATATAAAAATAAATTTAAGTAAAACAGCTTCACGGCTAGGGGAGCAG
The DNA here is from genome assembly GCF_023375885.2 of Dermacentor andersoni. Taxonomy (NCBI): domain Eukaryota; kingdom Metazoa; phylum Arthropoda; class Arachnida; order Ixodida; family Ixodidae; genus Dermacentor; species Dermacentor andersoni. The sequence continues at coordinate 132,646,349 of NC_092821.1, forward strand.
CGGAACTGTCTGCTGAGTTTCCTGTTTTCGAGCTATTAGTAACCGCTGCGAGCACGAAGGCTCGCCGGTGGGAGTCAAATTAACCGAATTGACATGCTTTTGATTTTGAGTTCAAGCTAGGCATGTTTTTGCTACAATATGCAATATGCATTTATCACTGGAGCTTTCCGATGCATTAGAATTAAGCGATGACTAATTAACCAAGGTCGAATTAACACGTGTCAATTCTAAAGAAAGCTGCTTTTGCAACACACAGTTACTTATATACAACAAAGTTGCATTCAGTGTATATGATGAAGGCTCTGCCAGCTGTCAGAAAGTGAAAAAATTAAAGATGCTGTGGTATTACCTGGTGCGTGTACAAAATTGAATTACTTGTGTGTGCTCGTTTCATTACAAGAATCGGCGTGCTGCAGCATGAAATGAAAGCGATAATAAATCATAATAATTTGTATGAGACAAACGTCGAGTGTTTCTGGCTATCTCAATCACTATGCAAGGCCCACAGAATGCAAAATCTACTGACATATAAATGTAAAAATGTATTATTACGAAGTGTACATATGTCAACAAGAGTTTAAACTACCTACTACAAACTTTATCATGCCGATAAGTCCACAGGGAGCTGGAAAATATGGGATACGTTGAGACAATATGCGAAGTGAGCGCCAGCAAGTAAAGCTTCATCTCTTATAAAATTTAATACACACTTAATATTTTCAGATACGTACAGCCCCGACTTAGAATGATCCCAGCTTTTAACACATCCGTAATCTAAGTTTTCGTCATAAACCAATGTGCGCCGAATACATCCGAAGTTGGGGACACCGCGCCGTCATTCATTTCGCCTTGAGGAATCTGCCACTTGCCGCGATATGTTTCGCTTTCAGTTCTTCACCGGGTCGCTTACGTCCATGTACCACAGATTGCCACTAAGTACCAGTAAGGTCCCATAGCGGAATTTGTTAATTCAGCAGGAAATGAGCCGTTATACACCTGCTGTATCACTTTCCGGTTAAATATACGGTATACTTCTCCCAAGGCATATCGTCAAACCCTCAAGCACATCCGTCGCGTAGCTACACGTACTACAGCGCAGAAAGTTTCTCACTTCACACTTCGCGGCCACCAATTAATCGAAGAGATGCGAAAAAAAGCAAACTCCACTCACTATGTATTCGGGCAATTCGAACATGTAGGTCATTTCGCACTCGTTTTTCGCCCAGTTGATTGTTAGCACATCGATGAAGCCGGTGAATAGCAACACCAACGCGCACAGTCCCACAAGCGCTTTCACGCCGAAGTAGAACTTCATTTTCCCCCACACTGTGACTTTTCTTTTTGCGCAAAAGGCTAAACCGGCCACTCTGTCCGTCTCCGCTTCATCGCCGAGTCCAAACCTGCCGAGCACGCCCGGCTGCTAATCTCTCGTCGCGCCGGCGTCTTCCCACCGCATTGACCGCATGTTCGTCAACCCAACAGGCAAAGGGGAAGAAGGTGGGGCAGCCCAAACAAAGCAATGCGGTCGAGCCAAGCTGCATGCAACTGGCTGCTACTTGGCTGCAGACAGCCGTAGCGTCGAGTTTGAGACACCGGCCCAGGTAGCGTGCAGCACAAGTCCAACGATCGCGTAGCTTGCGATATTTCAAACTCTGGCGCCCACTTCTGTCGCTGCAAAAAGATGCACACGCAACTTCCCCGCCGCGCACAGCGATGTTGAGAGCTCGTCGTGCGAGCGCGGGTGAGCTTTGTGACCCGCCTATTTATCTCGTAGGTAACGCACGTGTAGTCGGATACGTTGAAGTTGCGCTTTGGTAAATGAAGGAAGTTTTGTCTCGCGATCACAACCAATGAACTGCGATCACGAATACAGCAAAACTAGGGCTGCGACGTAGTCTTGCGATCAGTGCCCAAGCCCGCCGCGAAAGTTCGTTTTTTCTGCAGCATGCGTTCGTTTCCGACGTTCGATCAGCTGATCAAGACCGGTGTCTCGGTTTTTCGGTAGGGCTGCAGCAAACTGCACGGGGGCTTGTCTCTGGGTGAATAACGTGCTTACGCGTTGTGGGCATAGCACATCATAGCAGCTGCTTCGTTGTCGTCGGAAAAAGCACACTTTAATTATTGATGTCGTCGGTTGACTTGTTGAGTGGGGAAATGCATGCACGTTTTAAATTATTGATGTCGTTCGATGACTGCTGGTTGAAACACGGCCGGTTTGCGGACGTAAGCACGTTGCACTGTAATGTTGCGAAACGAATTCCACTTTGTTAATTCGCAAGCTAAACCGGTCTGTCGAACGTTGCAGAAATATCTTTGGTCCTTTACGTCGCATGCAAATTAAAAATTGCGTGCCATTTAAACAAGTATAACGTTTCACTGTCATAGTTTTCTTTTGTGGACACCTGAAAGCTTAGTGGTACTTCAATAGCTTTCCTGCTGGTACTATGTGAAGACAATATCAAATCTAGTTGCTAATAGCAAAACCTTGCTTAATTGTCAATAATCAATGCTTTCAAAAAAGACGTCGCTGTTCGAGTATGAAATTTCTTGACTGACACGGTCACCACGTCTTGAATAACTTGACCGTTTGCTAACTGATACAATAAGTATAATATTTTTCAGGATTACTGGTGCATCACGGCCACGGGGCTCACTATGTGGAAGACCCATGGGCACTTCAGTGGCATTCACACAGCTCCTGCTCAAATACGGGTTTGTGGGCAAAACCACGTATGGGCCATGTGGCACACTTCTTCGTGACAACCTGAGGCGAGAATGGTGAAACATCTTTCTCTCTCTCAGAAAGTGTCTTCATATACACTGTTGTTTTCCGCATGTACAATATGCCATCCCGTGTACTACATGCACACATGTGCTTCACATGCTGGTTTAAACTAACGCTTGCCTTGTACGAAGACAAGAGGCACAACTGGAATATTGTGCAGATCCCACGCACCGTGGTAATCACTGCTGTGTAAAGCATTTTGTGGTCAGCCATATACAGCTATGCCGCCTCTTATTTGCAGTTGTTGTAACTGAATATACACCAAAAAGGATTATGCCCGAGCTATGATGCATGTACAGGCACCGACAAAAGTGGTATACTCCACGCAGATTGCTACTGCAGCAGCGTCGCTCCGCATTTTGGCAAGCTGAAGCACGAAACATTGACAGGAGTCAAGCGACATGCTTGCAGATAATAAAGGGCACCCATTGGCTGTCTCAATCCCAGATGCTGCCTGTAGATGGCGTTGCAATGCAGTTTGCCGTTGCTCCGGCTCCCGCTGCGTGGAGTACACCACTTTTGTCGGCGCCTGTACATGGTTCATAAACTAGCTCTGCCTGTGCGTTCTGTGGAATAAAAGCTCTTTTACCCTTCCGAGAGACATTGTTCGCAATAAGATACTTTCATTGGTTTGTACGCTGTGTGTTCAGGTGTGCTTAGCGTAGCGTTGCATGTCTGTGAAATTTACTGTGCTTGCCATTTTGTTTCTCATCGCTGCCATATGAAGCAGCATGTTGGGTATGCCACCAGACAGACCTCCCTAGGATTCAAAAATTACAAAGTTTCGTTTTTCTTCACTGTGTGGTGACAGTGAAGCTGAGGACAAATGGTGATGATGATCTGTGACGATGACTCGATAACACCAGCCGTTGGCAGTGGCATAGTGGGATGGCCGTGTATGCACAACGAAAACCTACTGTCAAGCTCTAGCTTAACTCTTGTCGCTGTCAAATTGTGTTTCGCAGAAGTGCGTCAGCAGTGATGCTACAGAGGGGGTTGTCCTTTTCCAGGAGGCGTCACATTCTTCGATCAGCAGAGGCCACCGTGCTACCCATGGAGGAAGCCTGGCCAGACCAAATAAGTGCCAACTCACCTCAAGGCAAGTGGACCCCAGCATTGTGGGCAGTATACAGCATGACCTGTCGGGGTGGTGCAGTGACTATGGTGTTCTGGTGCTAAGCACTAGGGTTGCCACATGGCCTGTTTTCCCATTACGGTGCCAGCTGCCGGTTCGACCTCAACTCCGGCACGCCAACTAACGGTCTTTCGGTTCTGCCTACATGGCCACATTACGAGACGCATTGCAGATGGCACTGTCTGGCGTCTAGTCATTTAACAGACAAATGAATTGTCGCAAGTGGATTTAATTTCACTGCCTCGAACTTTTCACCGTCATGTTATCCGGAGTTCTCAAACAGAATTGTCCATTCATTTGAACTTATTTATATACATCTAAATATATGTTCAGAAGTGATGGCTAGAACAGGAGTATTGAATATTTAGGTGTGTTTTGTTCATAGTATCAACCAAGGAACTTTAATTTCTCCGTGAGAAATAAGGGGGTGATGGCAAAAAAAAGAAAACTGGAAATTGCAGCTTGACAGGCCTCTGGCCCCCTACAGTGTTTCAGAGCAGGTGAGCCACAGTACACTTCTAAATAATACACGTGCACGTGAAGCAACGAAAACATGTCGCAAAGGAAGTAATTTAACACACGTAATAAAGGCCATACAATGAAAAAACAAAAATTCATGAGAGATACGATACATACGTGAAACTAATAATCATGCATTTTGCCATAACAAATGAAAACTATTGGAGGAAAATGATACGTACAGAATACAGCCCCTAGTTTGCCTGTGCCTTTAGAATGCAGCATTAGTCACTTCAGGTGCTTCTAGGAAGAATCTTTCAAACCTAATGAGCTTCTATCATTACTTGACAGAAGTAGAAACCATCATCTTTGAGAAAGAAAATGGTTAGTTTGATTCTGTAGATGGAATTCCGAAATCAATAATAGTACTGGAGCATAGGTTGGCATACTCACTAATAAGTGCAATGACTTGTGCCTGCTGTACACCCATTTCACAGGTGTGAGATAGAGTGTAAGTGACGAAGGGGTGTCAGTGGACATGAGTGCGAACAGGAATGTGTGCTAGTTAATGTATGAATGAAAACTAGTGACGGTGAGTTTGAATGGACGCAAGTATCGGCATGAGTGACTGTGTGTGTGTGTTTGTGTGTGTGTGTGTGTGTGTGTGTGTGTGTGTGTGTGCGCGCGTGCGTGCGTGCGTGTGTGTGTGTGTGAGAGAGAGAGAGAGAGAGAGGATGACTTGAGAGTATCAGCGTGAGTGGATGCTGGTGATTGTGAATGGAAAGAGAGAGAGAGAGAGAAACAACTTTATTTAGTTGCCTGCAGAACAATACCACGACTAAATCGCGCCGCGACGCGGCGCTGACGTCTTCTCAGCGGGTGGTCTCTACTCAACTCCAGCGCGTGTTACTCCCGCGGTCAGTCGCCCTGAGGGGCAACGTTCCGACGGTTTTGCTCCGCCTTTGTTTTGCAAATAAGAATGTGACTAAGTGATTGCCAACATGTGTGAGTGCATGCAAGTATAAGTGAGTGCATAGTATGGATGTGCGAATATCGTGATTTTTCATACCGAATCAAATACAAATCAAATAGTGCCAGAAGCAAATCGAATATCCAGTAGATCATGAGTAGTGAACAGCAGTTATGACAATTAATATATAACAATGTTCACATGCTAGTAATCTTAAAGTTAGCAAGTTTCTGTCATTATGTAGTACGTTATAAAGTGTTGGTTATTGAGAGAGAGAGAGAAGAAACTTTATTAATGAATGGCCGGCAGTTTCGTTGTGGTGGCCCAACGAAAAGTGGAAATGGAGCATTAGGAGCAAACAAGTGGTGTCTGTGCATGCACAGGACTGTTCAGAGAGTCCAAGAATGATTGCTATACAGCCTGTAAAGTATGGTTACCTAAGCGACATAGCCTGCTGCACTGCTCAAATCATGTTTTATGTCTATATTAGGACTGCAGGGGCGAAAATGTACCATACATTGGTTCTAATTTTATGTTTAATTGGGTGAAGTTGACGTTTTTAAGTATCCAAAACGTATTTAAAAATATTTGCATTTACGAATACTGATTGTTCGATTCGAAGACCCAATCAAATAGGACACTCTTCAATTCATTGTTCAAAATGAATATTCGCACACCCCTAGTACATAGCCTACAAAAATATAGGTGAGTGAGCATGCGTCTGCACTTCTTCTGCTGACGTATGTACTAGATTGTTCATACAGTGCTTAACCACCGACCCGTCACAATGCGACAGCTAGACAGGCATGATTTCGCCAATTCTGTGGCATTCTTGCATCTTGGCCTACACACTCGGTGCCTGTTTGGTCATTGCTCAGTTAACTCTGGAATCCTAACACCCAGATCTACAGGTGCTGTACACTGCCGCCAAAGAGCTGGTGGATTCGGAGTCTTCCTTCGGACTTCTGCTGAACAGCAAGAGTAGCAAGGCCTTGTTCCCGGACCAACCGTCACAGAGCCAGCAGTGAGTCCACATTCCATGTAACTGTCTTAAGAGATTAAGTGCTTGAGGCCGAAGGTTGAATGTCGCATTAATTTGAACACTTGGGAACACAAATCGTTGCTTGAATTATCATAAATTTTGATCATCTAAAGTGTAACCATTTTTGTACCACGGGAAATGACGAAAAATTGTACCAAGTTTGCCAGAAATGCGGCGCGTAGGCAGACCACATTGCAGTGAAAGCATTCAAGCACCCAGAAATAAGGAGAAGGGCTACAGACAGGTCATCTGGTGTCAAAAACTGCAATTAGAAGCAAATATGTGGATGTATTCATCATCTATTCGCACAGGAGGTACTTTTGCTGATAACAACTATACTAGTCAAAGGTACAGAAATGCTGTCAACGAAAGCGAAAGTAAGCACTATCGTGTGAATAGATATACACACTCAGTAACTTCTACACAATATATATGAGCAGATATACGCGACACGAAAGCATTTGAGGTTACCAGGTCTGTGGTGTCGTATCGCACTGGTGTCAGTCAACTCGCACAGCTGTCTGAATGTCAAATGGGAGCGTTGTATTGATCATTTGTTATAATGCATCCTATCTCATCACTCTTTGTCTGCGTTGCTCTTCCTTGAGGTGGCAGAGAGCTCAAGTAAATTGAAACCTTGCTTGTATTAAATCACCTTCAGAATGCATGCATCGAAGCCATAGTGGAGTCAACAAAATTTTAAAGATTACTTTTAATTGCTGTGTAGAATTTTCATTTATCCGGGTTTGAATTGTTGCGAGTCAACTACACTACAAGGTTGACGTGCGCGAGACAATGTCCAATCTCAAATGTTTGCCTTGCAGGGCAGCTACACTGGAACAGCTGCTTTTCTTTCCCGCTTCTGGAGAGGAAGCTCGGTGGCTGACCTACTGGCAACGGCAGCGACTGCGTTGGTGGCGACAGGTAAGCACATTCACCGGAATCCATTTTGATTGTGCTTGGAAATAGAGTGAAATGTGCATGTGTTTCTGTTTAGCTGTGTTGTACCAGTTGTGTGTTTGTTGTGTGCCTTATGTGCTTGTGTGATGTGTTCATGTGTGCCTGCACATGTTTGCGTGAGTTCCTGCATGTTGTGTATGTATTCTTGTGTTTCTGCTTGTGGTGTACCTGGGTGTGTTTATTGCGTACTTGTGTTTGTACTCTGTGTATGTTTTTGTGCCGGTATATGAAGTTATTAACTTGTACCAGAAAGTGGAGCTGTACAGATTTACATAACATATGATGCAATAATAACAACAGTCTGCAATGTAATATGCAGAAGAAGGTCCTTATTTGCATGCTAATAAACAATACTACTAGAAATATACCAATACTACTAGTGTATCAGAGCATACAACATAGATAAAGAAATGACAACAACAAGAATAGCTTTGTGACATTTAGCTAGGCTGAGAGGGATAAGGCAAAGCCATATCGTACCGTACGCATGTGCCGTAGTTTACTGTAGATTGCAATCTATGTAGTATCACTCTCTTGTTTCTTTTTTTGTTATCTCTTTCTCTCATCACAGCGTGTTTGTAATAAGGGGTCAGGTGTAGCCTTACTTTCTGAACTGTGTTACGGGACAGCCAGCTCCAGTGTAGTCTATCTTTCCATAGGTCTCAAGTTGTTGAACACAACAACAGTGTACTTATTTCATTTCTCATGAAAATAAACAGCAGTTGTAAGCTCAGTGCTTGTGTTTCTCTTTAATGCATCCACCTCTTTGGCGCTGCAAAATTTCGAAGCCCACCAGGCTGCATATTGGTGAGCTCATGCATTGGCATCAGCGGTGACGCAAAGTTTGGTGCATGTTTGGCAGCTTTCCCGGCGCCCGTGGGCATTCCAGCTGGAGCAGACGGGGTCCCAAGAGTCGCACGTCGTTCACGCCGAGTCCGGGCCCCTGGAGCGGCTCTGGAGCCAAGGGCGCATAGTTGCGTCTGCCGGTAGCCTGGAGACAGCCGCAGAAGCGTTCTTGAGGGACGCCCACCAAGAGGGTCCCCTGGGGCAGGTAGGCTACAGACCACTTTACTTTTAAAGGATACAAAAAGTTAAAGCAAGCAATCGTTTTACATTCTTCTGTTGCTCATACCGCAGTCACACTGGGCGCTTTCGATCGGGACAGAGCCCGATCCTTTCGTGCCAATTGCGATCGAGAAATCGATTGCAATTGGCTTTTTTCCTCAGCCTGTGCAAAGGAGCCAGTCGCGGTCAGGAAATTCAATTGTGGTCAGGCTCGATCACGATTGAAAGCGGCCCCATGTGACACTGGTGTAAGATTAGAGCAGAAACTTAGAGGTTGACCGCAGTGTTACTTGGACAGAAATTCATTCTTGCACTTCGGATTACAGATTAATTTTGGCCACCTGGGGTTCTTTGATGTGCACCCAATCCATGGTAAACAACTGGTTTTGCATTTAGGTCTCATTGAGATGCTACCGCCAACCGGGAATCGAGCCCGTGACCTCGTGTTTAGCAGCGCAACGCCAGAGCCGCTAAGCCAGCATGGCGGGTCGTCATCTTTATGACACTTCTCGATCCCGCTTTGTTCCCCGAACCTAGTCAGACAAGCGACACTTTCTTGAGGCCATAGAGAGAAATGTATCCAGCAAGTTGATTGACTAGGGGCACAAAAGGACTAATATTTTATGCAGTTGACCCCCATCTTTATTACCAACACGACCGCCAGCTTCCGCAATGCAGCAAAACCCCTCCTAGGTTGCTTGCATCTCAGAATTGCTTACACCAAGCACTTCCTACTCTGGATAGAACGAGTATATACTGAGGCGACATCTTCAATGTGTCATTGTTTCTGTTAAATGAAGGGTGAAATGCTATAACCGCTAGAAAAAAACAAATACTGGCAAACATCAAAGCCCGTTATATAATTTATTGTAACATACTTGTGTCCACAAACCAATTGTTGTTTTGGCGCCCATGTAGTGAACGCGTCACGGTATGCTGAGTCACTCAGTTCTTGAGATTGCTTCACGTCACACGCAAGCGAAGCAAAAAGAAATGCGCGTAGCACGCCTGTTAATATCTTTTCGTGAACAGCATCATCGTACCTCGCCTGATTGCTACACGACATTAGCCAATCTTTCTCTATGGCAAGACGTCGCAATGATGTTGTTGACACAAGGTCCAGAATTTGAAGACGTTACTGTGGTCTAGTATCAAACTAAAATATCCTACAAGCATTTCCTGGCCTTTACGCTCGAGTGTCATCCTCTGCCATGTGAGAAGGGGGCGGTAGAGTATCTACAACTTAGAAAGTATGTGGCAGTTAACTGAAATCCTTATTTCAATTGTTTGAAGCAATTAAATGGCCTCAAAATGCAAAGGAAACAAGTTAAACCCACTAGGAATGCTTAGACTTACTTGCTTGAAGTAAATATTGAATTATGCAACCTTGAACATCCAGAACAAGAGAGAGATACACAGGAAAGATGGAGGCCCGAAGTGACAAGCAGTGGTAGGACAAGCAATGTCAGTGGAGCCAATGTTTCGACTAAGGCTCTTGACTTTGTCAGCGAATACAAGTCCCCCTGTCTAGAAACATTGGCTTCAGCGACTTTCCTTGTTTGACCACTGTTAATCACACGCCTGAACAATCATTCACGAGACCAGCCTATTGGCGATACAGCCCTAGTATGTCACCACGAGCTGGCCAGATAGGGAAATGTTTGCGCTACGCAGGTGCTCTCGCTACATCCGGGCCTCGCTCCGTTCCAAGCGGCCATAGCTACGTCAGGGGGCGTGGCTTCTCTGAAGCCATTGGCCCAGCTGCTACAGAGGCAGTTACGGGGAACGCTGGCCGTCTACGCCAACCCCAGCCTGGGCAGCTCAGCACCACTCGACAACCAGCTGGCTAGGTAGGCGCAAATGGCTGCACGCATTTCCAAGTGCTCCCTTGTCTCCTTGAGGGGCTGTGTGCACAATTGTGCATGGCATGATAGTGCATCAAAGGCAAAAGCACTAATGTAAATAGCGATATTTAAAATTTATTGCAAACATATTAAAACACTTCTGATTGGAGCTGTGCTAGAAGTTTTAATGATGTTTCTAAGGTGTTTTAGTGAAACAAGTTGGAAGGTCTGTATGTTTGCTCTTGGTGCCAGTGTGTCTTCACGTACTGGGTTCACTTCTATTGTTTTTCACAATGTCTTACGTCATGTGTATATTTCAAATGCCTGGATGCTTGCTTTTTGAGTACAGTGGTCATGAAATAGTTGATGTTCTCATATTTGATGTTCCTGTAGAGGGTTCTTGTATGGAGCACAACTTCTGTAAACCTGATAAAACTCACTGAAGGATTGAACGTCCTGAATCTGTTCTGCCGCAGTACGTTTTTCTTTTCTTTCTCTCTCTTTTTTTCCCACTGGTGCGCGCTGCAGGTTTGACGAAATGGGTGTGGTGGTAGTGGTGATCTTGGACGAGACGACGTTGAAGACTGGTGTTGTCCACGTTCGTCACCGAGACACAGGCCTGAAGGTACGGTTCTCTCTTAGTTTCATAAGGCACCACTGTCACCATGGCCACATAAATGATTAATGCTTGTTTTAAATCCCATAGATAAGGACAAATTACGATTTGTTTTCATATGCATATGTTGCCACATGGCTCTGGAGCAGTTTACCTCAAGAAAAAATTAAGGCTAATATCATGAACTCTTTTAAAGGTGTTCTGCATACCTTCGTGTCCAGCACACAAAAATAAATCAATACACTTCGTGTCCAATGGTTCTGCAGTTTCATACGATGGAAAAGACGTGAAAGAGTGTGAAGAAATGAACGGAAAGACCTCATAGGAGTCTTTTCCACCATAATAAGTATGAATCAACTAGCCTGGCAACACGTAATGATGAAGCACTTTCATTAGTGGTATGTTTCATGTTCCTGATAATGTGTTCTATGTGTTATCTTATATAATGTTATTGTATATTTACGTGTTTGTAATTGCATAGTCATATACTATTATCTTGCATTTTCTTTATAATACAGTTCTTTAACACTGGAGACACACGGGGCAATATAAATCACAATCGAGTCTGACCCAGACCGAATACCTCGATTGTGATAGGCTCACTTCCTCTGCTTGCACCAAGTAGCCAGTCATGATCGAGAAATTCGATACTGATCTGGCGGCTTGATTGCGATAGAAAGTGTCCTATGTGATAACGGTATAAATTTGTGCTAGTGAATGGCACCATACACAAGACTACTTTCGGGATGCCGCCTGCAACTTTATTAATATGGGGTCCTACCCTTTATATGCCTGTCTGTACACTATTTGGCACAATAAAGATTGATTGATTGATTGATTGATTGATTAAATTGGAACACCTTTCATATTGTAGGAGCATGGAATGACATTAGGTTTTGTTGATGCGGTGACATGGCTGACCGTAGCACCACTACTTGTAGGTGGCCAATGTGTGTGATCAACTACCATTTATTAGCCATGAAGAGGAACAATGACAGCAAAGTGGCACATTCCAGGCCAATGGCTTGCTTGCTGTCTTAGCTAGCATTAGCACAATCTCATCCTTTTCTTGGTCGCTGGTGCAGCTGACCATGAGCGATATTCTGAAATGATCCACTTCTGCAATACTGTCACCTTTGCTATGCCTCCGCCAACGTTGCGTGCTGATTGGCTGCTTTAGAAAAACAGGAAAATAAATAGCGCCATCTAGTAGTTCCGGCCTAAGTCAATTTGATGCCACGGTGTTCTTAGGTGCTCCCGACATACGTTGAGTAAACGTATGCGTGTTTTCGTAGTCGGTTGTTGGTGTCGTGTAGTAGAGACAAGAGCGTTGGTAGTTCATAGTATATTTTGATGGCAGTTTGCACATAGTTTTGCACAGCGATACTTGTTGACTGTTGATCGGCTATTGCATTGTGTTGCCTTGTGTAAGTGACACCTTTTGGTGACAGCGTCTTGGAACAGCTGGCAGCTGCAGCATGAACAACGCGCTGCTCGCATGGTTGGTGGTGACCGGTTGGTGGTGAAGTGTAGTAGAGACGAGGCGACGCTGCCGCTCTGGCGGTGCGCGATGGCTGACAGACAGATTCAGAAACAGTGGGTCGCTTTATAATATAATCAAAAATGCGTTTTGCAAACGCCCGAGTTGCAGCACAAGTTATTCTATAAAATAAAGAATTTCACACTTCCTTTTACAACTTATTCTACCTAAAGCAGCCGTAGCCAACCGTAGTCAGTGTGCAGAAACCGTACTGTGGCCATTACACTCGAAAACAACACACCCGAGCCGCCCTGAACTCGCATGGTGTGTTCTCTCATGCGTTCTGAAGCGTTCGAGAGCACGTGTTAGTAGTGCATGCTGCCGTCACGGGTAATGAGGCGGTTGATTTATTGAAAGTGACTATCACTGCGGTGATAGCATCGCCAAAGTGGATCGTTTCACAATACAGCCCCGTATCACCACCACAATGCTACTTCACTGCTATTGAATATTTAATTTCATTTGATAACAATGACATTCACAGTCATCTAGAAAAATTGTTTGTTTGCTATGTTAGACTGAATGTATTACTATGCAGTCTTACTGTTAGCTACCAATAAGCATAAGTTCCCTCAATAATGATCACTTGAAGAGAATATAATGAGAAAGTCGGTATTCCCTGTGTCTTATAAACACCGTATTTAACTACAACCAAAAATACACTTAACCTCCTGAATGCCAGTTCCCAACTCAGCGTCATCATCCTGCCATGTCATCCATGTTATTTATTAATAATTTTCCTCATTCTTGCTTGACTGAATTCATTCAGCCTTGTCTTGATTTATAGTTAGGAGTATGCAAATATTCGAAGTTTGGAATATGAATTAGATGTTACACACTAACTATTCCTATACGAAAAGTAGCTATCCTGTATTTTTGAATATTAGAAGCTAAACAAATATTTTGCAACAATCTAATTTTAAATTCTTGCCACTGTTCTGTGTCGGTTAAACAAAGCATCAGAATTTTTCAGAAGTATAACAATAAAAAAAGTTTTCAAGGGAATGCTGATACAAAAATTGGCAATGCAAGCTTTGTTTTTTGGCTTCGTGGTGAAAGCCTACATGACAACCGTGATTTTTTTCTCGTAGTGTTTCAATTAGTGTGTTTGGAAAACCTAGCCATGTAGCAGTTTTATCTATTATGCTACAACCACCAATGTTTTTCTTGCAATAGGCTTATTTACATGTGTTTGCAGCTCACAAGTCCCTCAGCAGCTTTTTTTTTACACAACTTCCAATCTTCTTTTCAGTAACCACTTATTTAATGTTTTTTGTAAAGCTAGTCATACAACAGCCGTTCATTTTTTAGTACTTGTTTGCAGCCAGGTAACTGTTATATTGAGAGGCTATTCATGCAGTCTTTTTTAATGATAATTATTGATATTGTGTAAAAGGCTGATTGTTTCCAATAGTTGTATTTCTTGTGCTAGCCGGTACAGGCATGGTACCTAAATTTACCGAAATAAATCATGGAAATAAAATGCGTCAGCGTTTGATTATTTGATATTCGATTCAATATTCTATACTTACTATATATATTGGATTCGAGAAAGTTGATATTCACCCTCCTCTACTTATAATGCATAGGTATTCCAGAAGTATTACTATCAAACTTAATTGGAAATTTCAAGTTAATGTAACGTTCTAATTTACAAATTAGCACGCCTTTGCCATTGTACACTGTTGTGAGAAGTGTGGAAATTCAGCATTATGCAAATTTGTGCACGTACTACACACATTTTCAGGAGCAAGTCCACGTGACTGATGTGCACAGAAGACTACCACTGTGCCTACAGACTGCAGAGAGTTCTTCCTGAAGCCCTACTTTCCCACGTGGCACACCTGGCAGGCCAGTCACCTACATAGCACGACATCTGAGTGACTTTAATTTCTAGCCTGTACTAGTGAAACTTCCTGCCTAATAAACCGTTGACACCATCGGTATAGGCCCCTAAGATGCGACCATTATTATTTATTAAACTCTGGTGCCAATGATACTTTACAAGTGAGTACGTTACCTTTGCATGAAAATAATTCACTTATATGACATTATCAAGCCAGTTATCGCAAAGAAGAAAAGCCTGCCACCTAGCTCACAGAATGCTGCCTAATACCTTCAATAAGAGCTCTAAGATGCGACCATCTTCAGATGTTTGCATGGAAGCTTTCAACTGTAGTGCCAACTTGCTTATCTCTCTATACCTACACACAAAAATAGTTTACATAAACTTTACACAAACAGCGCAGCAAAGTATCGAGCCCCTGTTTGTGTCCAGTAGCGAACCCTCAAACCCAGGACTCGCGTCCTGACAATAAGTGAAATGCGGCAGGTAGTAAATGGTCTTTCTGACAAGATTTATAGAATGAAAATGCTGTTATACATGAGAACTTCTCGTATATGGAAGTGGCACTTTCTGGTTGGAAATGGAACATTGAGCTGTGCATAACATTTTTCAGCCAAATATTTGTTGACTTCGGTGGTATAGCGTTCGACTTCCATTTGGTAGCAGACTTGGAATTGGGGATCTCAGCTTGCCTTGATGGCCTACAAAACAGATTTTTTGGTATGAAGCAATCATTCTAGTTTACTGTTTCCTTAATCTATGAGGAGGTCTCTGAGACAACCAGGAACTCGCAATGTGGTAGTACCAGCAGTAGTAGTACTACCACCAGTAGTAGTAGTACCAACAGTAGTACCAAACCACATTCAGAGGAGCTTATAATGCAAGATGAACAAACTTACCAGCGCAGCAGCAGCTCAAGTAATACGCAAACAATATTTCTGCTTTGGACCAACAAACAAATCAACCAACAAATCTAGAGGGGCCCTCTCACCACTACCCCAAGGCATGTCGGCACTTTTGCACTCACATATAGAGCGTGCAGCGAGTCCTCCACCAGCCACCAGTCCTCTATTTCGTTTGACTAGGCCCACTATACTGGATGCTATCCTGAATGTTGTACCCTGCATCGACCCTGCTGTCACACCTACAAAGGTCAGTTCAGGCGAGCTTTAGGTATGCCACATTTCTGGTGAAACTGTGGTCGCTATGAACTACGCAGTTTTTATTTAACCAAGATTTGAGAACTGCCATCCTGCAAAACTTGTTCGTGTTTTCGTAGGCTGAGACAAAAGTTTATTGCTACTATAACTGTGGTAAAGTAGCTGCGCAATACCAACAAACACGCGCAAAAAAATTAAAGATTAAGTCTGTGGCGTCAAATTAACGTTGCCGCGAACCGCGTTACCCTAATATAGGAAAGCGCTCGCCGATATTGCAGTTCTCTGTACCGATATTCGGGGACATTTTTGACTTCTGCGTGACGTAATATCACTGCCACGCAGCGCACTTCCGGCCGGTGATCCGAGTTTCGCGGTAGCGATTGGCGCCAGCCGCGGGAGATCGAGCCAATCGCGGTCGAGAATTTCGATCCGGATCGGGCTCGATCGCGATCGTAATGAAGTGGCCGTATGACACCAGACGAAGCGCGCAGCATCAGTAGAGCGGTGGGACTCTTACCCACTGGTTTCTCTAATCAACTCCTACTATAAATGTTATATTCGGAAGTGATCGATCGGAAATACTGTCAACATTGGGTCACGGTCGGCCTGCAAATATCACAAAAAGTTCTTTAAAAAAAGGGACGAAAATAAAAACGCATATTACCACGCACTTTCACTGCTACATTCCGTTTTTCTTGGCGAACGATCGTTCGTTTAAGAATGTAGCTTAATTTCTCGGGACTTCCTGGTTCTCGACACGATAATTATTAACTCTGCTGCATCAAGAACTGAAAATTGACGCCTAAATAAACGGGGAAGCCCGATGCAAAAAGGCAATCGAAGCTGTGACGACACAGCCAATGAAAACGCGTGTCCCTGAAGTTTTTGCCATGACGCCACGAATGACGCAAAATTGACGCAAGTGGTGAGACGTTTGAAAATCAAAACCATGATAAAACCGTCAACGGCGTGTTTGATTAACTCGGCGTGATTTCTTCTCGATTGGACTCCCTCCCTTATCAAAGAAAATGCCACGAACGCTATTAAATCCACTCGCAACCTTGTCGTTATTCTTACTAGGCTTCGGTAGATGACGCCACCGACCCGTTCATGAGCGATGTTCTTCAATTGAGGCCGCCGTCGTACGCACTGCACGGTAAACAGCTGGGTGCCGCACGGAGTCCGTGCAGGGGGAAAGGTGGTGGCGACGAATTACACCTTTTATTTTTTTTTTAAAGCAACCGATTGGCTCCAATGTATACCGTCTCCAAAGCACCTCATCATGTCTTTTCGAAGTCACGAATAATAGGTAAGTCTTCCGACGTCGGTGCAAAATGTGTTTGTAAAAACTCTCCGCGGAAGCGTCGCAGTAGAAAAAATCGAGTCTCTCACGTGCGGACGCACGCACGGACGGCGAGGAACCGAAAAAAAAAAAAAAGAAAGATACGTGTGACCCCACGTGGAATCGGGCAGCGGTCATTCACTCACGGCGTCGCTTAATACGCGTATTATGCCCGATCCCTTGGCTAATCCCTCGCTGTTTCCGTTTATTTTCCACGTGCAAATGCTCTTTTTACAGGGGCTCCACCGAAATTGGCCAATACCGAAACGGCCGCCAACCGCAAAGCGACCACGACGAACGGATTTTACCACAACGGCGATGCCGAAGAAATCAGGTATGTGCATACTGAGCCTTTCCGGAACCGAATTAAAATCGCTCCGTTGCAACCGCAAAGAATGTTCGAGCCGATAGCGCGACTCTTCGAAGTGCAAAGCGCGGACTTCGCGTCCAGTTATAATTCGTCCCCAAGTTGGGCCGCGGTTTCGATCGAATCTCGACACGGTCGATTGACACCGTTTCTTCCCGACGTCGAAAGGCTATGCGTGGAAGTTGTGTGTGTGCTCGGATCGAGAAAGACTTGCCGCAAATGTGTGTGATGAGCGCTTTCGGGTGAACTCGACCTTGCGAAGCTCGCTAGAGCGAATCGTTTTATATGTTTCCTTGCGTAGTGATCCTCTCAGGCTTTTCCCACTGTTCGCGTGAAAAAGCAAGCGTGTGACGAAGTCTTACGTCGCTTGCACTTTGATCGTTGCATCAGTACTTTGAAGCGTCGCTGAATGTTCTCTCGTTTGCGCATCTCGGGTCGTTGCATCTGCTAGTTAAACGGGAGTTTAAATGCACCGGAATGTGAAATGCGGAATCAGATGGGATGGATACGTTCCATGCACCTGCTCGAGCAAATAATGTACCGACGGCGCCTTTTTTAGGCGCAACGTGCTCGAGACTTGGAACGAAGCCAGAGCCTTTCCTGTGTGGCTTTTAACCCTTCCCATCGACAAAATCCTGCTACAGGCGCTGTCTGGAAAAAACTGTGCGCAAACTGCTGGCAATGTCGCACATGAATCGGGACACTTCGGCATGCGGGAGGCTTCGCGGCGCGCTACCTGTACAAGCGCATAGTCTAAAGCTAACTTCCGAGGCAGTTACGGCCCATTTTAAATTGTTCTTCTCTAGTCAATGTGAATTAAATACCCTGATGTTCACAAAGTTTGTGCTCAAATGCTAAAAAAGAAAGAATTAAGTTGGTCTGAAGTCCTCTCAGCTGATATACTTTTCACAGTCGAAAAGTCACTGAAATAGATACAAACTTCAGTGGAAGTTAATTGACATCACTTTGTGCTAGGTGATGTTAAACAAATCTCTTTTAGCCTCACCTAGCGCAAAGTGATGCCAATGACTGCCACTTCTAAGCTGTCACGTTCTTGGATTATGTTATGTAAGGAACATAAAATATGCAGAGCAATTCTCACAGGCATGCCTTTCCAGTCTAAAACATCATCTCGGTCCAAATCCATGTGAAGATCCATATGCGCAGAAAGAGTCTTTCAAATCGCGGCCAAATTATAACTTCTGTATATATTGCCTGACGTGGCATTGACTGTTCCAAGGAACTGCCACTCAGAGAGGTCCGTTGCAGCCTGGCTTTTAACTTAAGTTGGCGTAAACGTTTAGAACATATGTGAAGTTACGAGTGTCATGATATTACTCGTTGTCAAGAATGCTTTTCGCAAATTGGTGCTCATTTCATTCTGCTGAGTGGCAACATTGTTGGCCGCAGGGGACCACGACCAGTTTTCTATCAGGTGAACAGCCGGCGGCTTCATTCGCCGTCGTCTCACCGGCAGCAGGAGCCTTTGACACCACAACACGAAGAGCTAGCCCAGTACCTCGGCGATTGTGAGTGACTTTTTTACACCTCAACTGCTGCTTGTCCTCACTCAACCAATGCATTATCAGATGACATGAATGGGGAGAAAGCCAGCCACTTTGAAAACTGGTTGCTTGTTAGTGCGACAAAGGCTACTTGGTTGCACATTACAGTCAACTGTTTAGGCCAAACTACACATACCCTTGCCGGCACGCGAAAGCACATGCCTATGCATGCGCAGATATCTTTTCCAGACAAATATTGGTGCTCTGGCTGCCTCACAAAATTACGAAACAATGTCTACCAAGGCAAAAACAGTGATCCAAATGGGCGGGCACTGGTGTATCTCTTGTAGGTTCAAACCGCCATTTTTCGTGAGGCGCAGCGAACACAAGGCGCATGGGGGCGAGCTTTCGTACGCTGGCAATAGTACATGTAGTTAGGCCTTTAAAGGGAACTCCTAGCAAGTAACCAATCCCATAAACGCAAAGCGATTCTACTTCGAGAAAGAGGAAAATAGCTGATAGGGTGCATTAAGCTGACATCTGTGCATTAACTAATATCCTGCTTGCCTTCATGATATATTTCAGCTGTAGTGAGTAGCTGAATACAGTGAACCACAGTTCATGACTACAGCATAGCCCTTGATCATGGCCATGCTTCAGACAGGGTCTCTACAAGCCTGTCTTTCCTTTTCTTTTGAGCTTAACTCCAAATCGGGCTCACAGTGATGAAGTTTCCTTTTTTTTTTTCTCACATCAAGGTCTGATCACCTCAACCTTTCTTCTTGGCTGAACTGTGGTCCGTGGCGTGTTACCTTGACCAGGGGTTCTGGAAGTGTATATTGAGAATGGAGGCAGCAGCCAGAGCTCATTTCTCCAAAACACTTTTTCATTTGTAGTTGTGAAGCCACATGCGTAGAGGGTTTATTCCCAGGGCTGTAGAAGCAGTGACCCCCCCCCCCCTTCAATGAAGCTTGTGGGAGAACTTTCCTCCGCTGGCTCTCGGTTCCAGATCCCCTGACCTTGACCATATGCTGCAGAGATGAGGTCGTTCCAAACTTAGATTTTTGAAATTTCTCATGAACCTTCCAGCGGTGCAGTTGTCATTTTTTCTCAATACATAATCAAACCATCTCTTCTTTCTTGTACCAAGGCAGAACCACAGTTAATTACCATGACTTGTATATGACCTTGGACATGCTTTGAACGTGGTCATTGCAAAATTCTTTTTAAATTCCCATGGCCATCAGCCTTGTTCGTGAATTAGTGAATCTTCATAGCCCTCCTGTATGTTTGCAATGCCTGCCCAGTCGCTAAGAAACAGATGGGAGCCAGTGGTCCTCTATAGTATGGTCATGTTCCTAGAAACTCTATCCCTCTTGTTGCTTGATCATGGACTACTTTTTCCGTGCATTGTCACTGCTTCTTTGCTTTCACTTAGATGCGATGAAAGAAAGTTGACATGGCCCTAACCGTGCCCCATAAACTGTGATTAACCGGGAAAGGGTAGCCTTCTGTGATCCCCTATTTTGGCATTACTGTGTAGACAATGAAAAAAATAATAATACTGTAGTCTGTGGAATGCCACAACTTCTCTTGCTACTGCCGTTGAGCTATTGAGAGACGCGTGCAGAACAGACCGTGACATACTTCCTTTTTCTTCTTCTCTCAGCCTGGAACACGGTGCGCCGAGAATACGAGCATGCGAATCAGCAGGCACAAAACTCTGGTAAGCACCTGGCAGTCTGTTCCTGCCTTTTGTGCTGCAGCAGCAGCTGTCAGCGCCTTGTTCACTGTCCGGGCCCTTACACTCGTTCCTCTTTGTTGCAGCCCCACAGGTTGTCTACAAGAAAGTGCAGCCGTCTCGAACACCTGGTAAGTCAGTGCATCTTTTTTTTCTTCATATGCTTGGTCTCCGAAGTTCTATCTAACTATCTAACTTGGCTAACTTCTAACTATCTTTTTACTTGTACTGCGAGGTTGATCCAAAAGTTAACCACACTTTTATTGTAGAATTTACTTTAGGCAAGTTTTGGAAAAGGCAAACTGATATATTCTTTAAATATTTTATAAATAGTAGTCCAGCTCTTTCACACACCTTGTCTATCTGTATGCCATTCTGTTTGTGTTCAGACGTGACTGGATGTGTATATCTGTGAGTGCTATAATGCATAATTCTGTTTTGTGCTTATTGTGTGCAATTTATATAATTCAAACAAAATATTATATGAACTCCACTGACGTTTTATTCCTGTGATAACTAAACACAGTTCCACATCGTGCAAGATTAAGACAACTTGTTCACCTTTATTTCTGGCCATAAAGGGTACATTTGTAGAATAACGAAATTTTATTTGAGCATAACCTTATTCTATAGTAAATAAGTAAGAAGTAATTGGTTTTATAAGACATTCACAGCTGAAACTTTGCTCCAGTATATCAGAAATGCTAGTATGGGCTATACATTAAGCTTGACCATTTTGAGGTATCACACTCAGCATAGCGTAAATGATACATTGGACATTACAAGATTAATTCTGTTAACTGAGAGCAGCAGTTATAGACGTCTATTTTGAATGATGGTTGCACATGGTTTTCTCTTCCTTTCCCAAGTTATTGTTTCAATCCCACATCATATTCAGCATAGTTATTTCCTGTATACTAAAGCTACCTTCTCTTCATGAGAGTATACACAAAATGAATTTCGTAGCACTAATAGTATACCTTTTGCTTGTTCTAGCATTTTCCGAATCGGGAGGATAATTTACCAATGGAAGTACAAATGGTTTTGCTTTCATCAAGCAGTTGTAGCATAGCAGTGGAAACTTTAAGTATGCATGCTCAGATATCTTGCCATTAGGCGATCTAGCTAGACAGATATTTCGCATTACATTAGAAACCATTAGCCCCACGCAGACAGACATTACACCTGAAACTTCTGTTTCAGGTCTACCATAATCTCACTGGCATTGATAAAAGCATTTATCAATTTAATTGTAATTTATTTATAATTTAAAGCATTTATCAAGCATTTATCTCAAACAACTGCATTATGTTTCAACCACAGGACACCATAGTAAGAGAAGTAGACACAAGTTCTTCATTAACACGTCTAAGCAGTCATTTTTTTCCTTGCACAATTATCTAATGGAATGTATTACTGCAGCAAGTAGTTGATGTGTCCACTTCTTTCGCTGGTGTCTAAAGCATGCGACATTTTTTTTCTTTTCCTGAAAGGTTCACTAATATTGTTTATTGTTGCGGCAATTTCTTTGTACTTATTCACTTTAAACTGGTGTTTATCGCTTCTATTCTCGACATTATAGCTATGGAACTTTCCTACAGTAATTACTTTTTGACACTTTAGCTATTGTTAACAAGTAAGTTTCATTGATCTGTGACTGAACCAGAGCATGGCAAATGCTCCGGTTCACTCCATTTCTTTGCTCATGAGTGCCACCTAAAGTAGAATCTGAGGTCTTTAGGATACTGAGTTAACGTTAGCCAACCTTTTTTCTTTGATGACGTCGTGTCAACTTCCAGGGCGTGTGGAACTGATGATGCTTGCACACACAAAATTGTTACTATGTTACCTATAGCAAGTCACTAAAGCCACAAGTCAGCTTGCTCCGTCGTCTGCCAAGTGTCATCGTTAGGAAGATGAATGTGTGGCCTCCCAGCAGTACTTTATTACTGTCAAGTATGCTGTCATGTTTCAAACCTGGAAACAGAGAGCAGTAACTCAACTCGGGTTTATTAAGAAGGAGGTTTTTTTCACTTGTGTGCGTCACGCCATCTACTTGATAGATTGGTAGACTCTGGTGTGCATCTTCTGTTGAGCATTGTCCCCGACATAGCACTAGCGATGCCTGGGAAGTGCACTTGTAGTGAGCCATGGTGCAGATTCATGAGACTTCTTCTACATAAGAGCACATTCAGCAGCATCTGTGACTGTCCAGGCGCATACGACTACTGATAGTGATTAATGTAATGGCAAGGCAGTTGCCCATAGGTTGGCCAATTGTAGTGTGCCTAACATGTGAGAAGTTTATGAATATGGACCCTGAATCTAGCTTGAGATGAATGACCTTTTTGAATGCACCTAAGGATTTCAAGAAAAAAACAAGTTGATTTTTTAGCTCAAACCACTCTGCCTAATCTTTTTTTTTTTTTACCCTCTACACAGCTGCTATTGTTCTTGTCTACATGCCATGTGTTAGCAATTGCTGCCATGATGATGGCCTGTCATGGATCGCACCTATGTAAAGGAAGCCTCCCAATCTAGGCCAAGAATCTATAGTGTCAAGTGATCAAATGCACAATATGTTAAGGAAAATGGCAAGTTTTAGCTGAAGCTTATGCAGGAAATTTTGTTGACCACTGAACAGCTCCAATTGTATTCCTTTTATACATTGTGATAGCAACTGCTGTGATAGCGTGACAGTCTGTATGGAGATAGCCAATCATGCACTTCACTAGAGAAAGAAACAATAGTGAATATGATGAACCCAGAATCTAGCATCGAGTGATCTCTCTGAATGCACGCAAAGTTTGGAAAACTGACAAACTTTACTTGAGCTGATCCACTATGGGTTTTTTTGAGGTCACTGAGCAGCTTCACTATGTTTGTCTCGTACCGTGTGGCTTGCCCTGTGTGTTGAACTCTGTTTTTTTTTACTTGCCTGGAGAAGGGAAACTGTCAAGCAAGTTTTATAGCCAAACAAAATTGGGCTTAAAACTGGGCTAGTTGGCAGTGGCTTATGGTTAAAGGACACAAAGGAGAAACACTACCTCCTATTTAGGCTGATAAATTATTCTTTCAAAACACTATGCACAGAGCTGTTCGTGCGAGTTTCTCCTGTATGTGGGAAGATGCCAGGGCTGATGGGTGTCTAAGGGCGAGCAGAGAGGGCTGTGGTGGCTTCATGCACGGCGTGTTCCCGCTCGCCCAGTGTTGGAGGTCACGCAGTCTGTTTTGGAGACACGGTGAAGCAAGCGGCTGCACGAAACATTCTGTGCCAGCGCTCTTCATCCCTCCATAGCGTTGTGACAGCGAGTACTTGTGGGCATCAAGTGAGATCTGTTCGTGTTTGGAAAGAACGAGCAATGGAGAGCGTTTCAGTAGCCTCCTATGACTCCAGCATCAGAGAGTTACCTTAGGAAGGCTGGCTGCTTGAGGTTATGCTCGTTCCTGGGGACGTATTCTCGGACTAACGCTTTCGGCGATTATTACTTTCAAGGCGCTCTTATTGGCTAGTTGAGAAAGACTGGATGAGCCAATTGACTTGTTGAGCACTGCGTCATGCAAAGGCGATGGTGTCTCCAAAAGTAGTCGACCGAGAATACGGCCCCTGGTTTCTTTCCTTCCCGTATGGTTTTTAACCATGAAAAAAAAATTGAGCTTACTTTATGCCCTGTCTTCCCAAACTTGGCGAAAAAAGACAAAAGAAACGACACTTTGCCTAAGCAACCTGACTAATAACATTCTTGGGCATTCATCCTGCAGACTTCGAGCCATGCAACTTCGAAAGAATCTGGGCGGAACACCACTACTGGAGCATCATGCAGTCCACCTGATGGAGCAACACCCTGCTGTTCGCTGCCTACCGGCTACCCCGAATTTTCTTTTTCTTTTTTTTCGGGGACAGTTGCGCACCATGCCACCGGTGTCGGCCGCACGGCCCCTTTCAGCAGCAGCCTCATGCCACGCTTGCGAGTCTGGTCATACACCAGTCTTGTGCGCACGAACGTGGCAGCTCTGTGTAATATACATTAGGTATAAATAAATTGTTACAGCGGAATTTCTAGGAACATTGCCTTTCAGTGTCTGTCATTGGATGTTTTTCCTTCTTTCCTGTTTTCTTTTTCCTCTTTCTTTTTAGGTTCTGTGTGGTAAGTATGCCTTATCCCACTCGAAATTATTTCTAGCATCATTAGCGCAAGCAGAATTTCTGTCTGCTGTAGTGATGAAATTGAGGTAGAAAAGCATGACACTTTTTAAGAGGGTATGGATGCACGTGCGTGCGCACTGTACCCTGAATAGACAACACTTAAGTAAAGTTTGCACCACTTGGGTTTATCTTGATCCCAAACTATAGTCGTCATCTAATCTTGCAGTCATTTCCTTTTGACACTGTATGCCGGGCACTTCTGGGTCACGAACGGCGTGCCATTGTATTCTCGACAAGTAGAGAGCGCAGAGTTACCAAGAAAGGAAACGTAAGCAAAACAAATGACGTTTACTGTTTGGAGACAACGTACACCCCAAAGAGTGCAAACTTTTGGTACAGTAATCCTAGCCAGGAGATGGGGGGTGGGGGGAAGAGCCGCTCTGAGTTGACTGACTTTTGGGGTGTTTAACACTCCCAACCCACTAGTTTGCGTGCACAAAACTCTGCAGTAAAAGTACGGAACCTTTACCGATTTCAGATCTTCCTTTTCATTGTGCTGATGATGATATGAGTGACCTGTTTGAAGCGATCCGGGATTGTGGCATGCGCCACCAAGCTGGTCTTTTGAAACTTTTCGGTCTAGCTTAAATCTTAAATGCCGCATATACATGTAGATGAGCAAAACGTGAACAAGGTGAATGCAGGAGCCAACGTTTCGACAAGTGGACTTGTCTTCTACATGCATATACATGTAGTATTTGTACAGCGCATGCACCTGACCCTAGCGGAGAAGACGTAAACTGTTTTGGAAGGACGAGATATCTGATGTATAGGCAAGCGTGCAGTGCCCTGTAGAGAGAGAGAAAGGTTTAACGATGCGAAATGCAGAGAGGTCGGCCTGAGGTACATTCCTCTAGCCAGCTACTATGTGTGGGGGGAAGGGAAAGAGGTAAGAAAAAGGCGCATGATGGGTGACAATGATGAGGAAAGATGCAAAGTATATAGTAAGCTGTTTGGACTACTTAAAGCCTACAGTCCAGGCCCGTGCTTTTTAGATAATTAAGTAAGGCCTGGATAGCCTTCAAACGATTTAACGTCTGACCAAGAGCCTAAAATAACGTCCTCTGACACAGGTGGGCTGCCAAGGCACGTAAGGGCATTACTCAACTTTTGACGCCCGGTCCAATCTCGCAGGCCACGTTGCAAGTGTGAGAATGAGTGAAGGTTCAGTATCTAATTTGCCGAATAATAAAAAAAATGGAGTAGCTACTGTAGGCTGTCGTCAGACATACTGCGAAAAAGCCGCATTTATTGTACGCAATTACCTGTGTGATATCCACCAACAAAGACCGGTCACGTCAGCTGTAACACAAATGGCAACATGTCCTCACTTATGTACATGTGTGCACGAGTGTGAGGCATAACAGCCTCTCGGCATAATGATATTCAAGTGACGAGACAATGGATAAGCAAGAGTGACGAGTTCCATTTCTGGACATTCGGCTACGTGCCAGTGAACTTTGCCAAATCTACGCGAGAATGGTGACACTATAGTGAATAGGGAGTTTTATTTAGAGCGGGGTACCCAAGCTACACCCAAGTGTTGATGGACAGGAACTCCATTGTCGGCCCTCTGCACTCTTTCGGGCTCGTTTTGCGTTCTTGGCGGTTTACATCCCCCAACGCTTGGGTGCCGCAATCTAAGCCCTGATGGTCAATTACCCTCTCTTTGAACCTCTTGTGACTGATGATCAAGGGGATTTACTTGTGGCAAGCCTGCAGTGCCAATATATGTGACGGCAATCACGTCCACTGAAACGACGCGGATATATCCTTGGGATATGCTAAATACGTCCAGCGGATGTTCCTCGCACAGTCGGTTGGCTGCACTTTATCCAAGTCTTGCAGGCGTATCCTTCGCACGTGAGGAACATCGGGGGGACCCTACTGGGTACACATTGCATGGACATGTCGGAGTCTTTTGCAAGGTGTTTGGTATAATGAGTATTATGTTCGTAGCAGACGCTTTGCGACAGATGCAGCGTCTTGCACCGTATGTCACGGGCAAAGCACACATGTACAGCAAGATCGGATATATCACACAGATCGCGGAAGTGAGTTGTGCTTATTTTTTTTTCCTTTTCCCTTTCTAGGCCCTCTGCCAGGCACAAATAGCAAACTGAAATAAGTGACATTTTTAATGTGAATTGTGTACAAAAATAGAAGTACTACGTTCATATAAGCTGCAAGCATTATGGCTTTGGATTATAATTTGGACATATCCGAAAACATTTCTCTCACGAGGAAACTGAAAGAGAAAGACTCTGGTGGGGTAACCATTCGCATGTAGGCCGGAAGAGGTCCATATGCATATTTGTGACGCACCCGTGGTAGATGTACCCGAACAAAAAGTTATTGTATAAGCGCCCTAAAGGGAGCCTATGCAGTAATTACCCGACAGTGGACGTCCTATAGATTTCCCATTTGTCTCTGAAGCGGCGCTACACGGATATTGGAACCTGATTTGAAATCGGATGTCTTGGGGAAGAAGTGTACTCACTGGAAAGATATGCGAGAAGAGCCCGACACTGCGAGCGTCGAGTATCCGCTTGTTCTCTTGAGGGTGCCGCTATCTTTGCTGCTTATCAGCCTGCAGCGCTATCAGCCGCTCAGTAGAGGTGAGTAAACCACACACTGTGGTTACAAATAAAAGTATAAACTGTGCCCTCTCTAGAAAATTGTATAGGACGATACAGGGGGTAACACTGCAGCCTGAGTTGAAATTATTTAACGCACGGGCTAGAATTCACTCCAAGTTGATCGAGGGCAGGGTCTCCTGTGCTTAGATAGCCGAGACTAAAGGTAAGCGTATTTTGGATCACTGTAATTATAATGACAGCGCACGCATGGCATTGATGTGCCCTAAGCAGGCCGATAATGTCTGTCAAACCTACAAACTCACCCGTGTATGCGCAGAATGAGTTAAATCTGTCCGGTAACTTGCAAGCCATTGAAGATCGGACACCGTATTATTTTAGGATTCTTTTCGTTTGGTTCTATTCATTTATCTCTCCCATCGAACCGAGTGGCTCATACCAGCAATAACGAACGCGTGGTGTTATGTCCGTCAACGACGAAGGACAACTGAAAAGGATGCAAGACAAAAAGCATTCTTTACATAATACAGTTTCTGGCCATTCTTTCTAAATGGTTAGCCTACCTTGATTTGCTCTTTTGTTTAATGAAAGAAGCGCACTTCCTGTATGCCAGTGTGTTTACGTCGCGTGAGGGGATAGTTGCGTTGATGGGGCATATGAAACCGTTTGTAGAGTAATCAGCACCACAGATGTAGCGCGCGGAAACCGATTCTTCGTAGATTTCCCACGCGCGCTCACGTTCGATGGTTCGAATCTGGCGCCACATTGACAACATGTCGCGACTTGCAGCCCGCAAAGGATGACGCATGGGGACGCACAATTCAAAAATGAACATAAATAGCAAGCAAACAAAAATCAAATGTTGGCTGCGCAAAAAGAACATAGCTGTGCATTAAAGTTTTTTTAGGGGGAAAATATGTAGGCGTGAGAAAAGAATAGACACCTGCGTTGAAGCGCAGCACCAATGGCGCCACATGCAACAGTCCCGCTTCGCGCTCTTTTCTGGCCATTTTGAAACTTTAGGCAGCGGTGGCGGCGGTTCGTTCTTGCTTTCGTTTGCTTAAATTGAGGAGTTTTCAAGCGGGGAACCTCGGAACGTGTTTTTAAGAATGGCAGCAACAACACCGCTTTCTTTAGGCTCGGTAAGTGATATTATAATACGATTCAAGGGTGCCTACTTTGCTGGAAACCATGTCGCGTTCTTGCAGTTATTGAGGGAGCCTGTTTCAGATCGCAAGTCTTTTTAGGCTTCTTAGCAGCATTCTTTTTTTTCCTTTTGCCACTTTGCAACTTGAATATGGTAATGGCTTTCAGGCTACGACGGGAGCTGTGCAATTCCGGTACCGACTCGATATGCGGTTGCGATACTACATTCATCACTGTGCACTGTAATAAAACATGATCTCGTAAATAACATTCGCAGTCTGCGACTACAGACGAAGAAAAATAAGCGAAATCACAAAAATATGGCACGAAAGTCTCCTCCACACCGTTCATTGACCTTCCGAATCGGGGAAAAATACTGCTAATGGCCGCACATTTAGCCTCGTGGAAGTGTGTCCACCCCACTATGAAGCATGAAGGCAATGCAAATAATACCAACTGCAGGCAGCTAACAAGTGCGGTCGCCGAAGATGAGGCCTCTTTTGTACAATGATGAGTCGAGAGCAGAAGTTTATGATGCTGTTTCAAGGGAAGCCACAGGGGAGTAAAACGAAATTATCAGCAGCTCATAAGCATACATATGCAACATTTCGTTGAAATTGAACTTTTAAGGTGGTTCCAAAATCTTACGGGCACTGCATGGTGTTTTGAGTGTAAGAAAATTATCGTCTTTACACATTAGCTGAATGAAATAATCTCAGGGTTATCTCGGGAAAATTCCGCAGTGGGCTAGTCGGTTGGGCATACTTGACACTGTTACGCAGAGCGACGAAGGAACAGACGGCGCCAACATCGTTACAACTGCAGCCTGATGCAAGCACCAGGACACCTAGCCACTCATTGCGCTTCATGCAAGTGCAAGGCCATCTTCCACAAGACGGTGATTCTTTTGAAAAGTAGGCACCAAAGAAAAAAACAGTCGTGGAAACATACAACATCAAGATGGACGTTTGGGGCCACTTCACTGGGGTCCAGCCACAGGGATGCTTTTCTTGCAGTTTACAATTTTATTAGAGAGACAAAAAAAGTGCCTTGCTGAATTTCAAAAATTATCAATAATTTCGATTATTTCATTTATTTACGTTAACTTATTTTATCAAAATTCTTAACAATATTTTCATTATACTTCTAAATTACAGTTCTATAGTCCCACCCTCGACTATTTAAATCTAGTTTGGCTTTACTTCTAAGCATAAAAAAAACCGCCTGCTTCTTGGCCAATCCCCATAGTGGGTATGCGCCCCTGTCTGGGATTCAAGACAAGACTCACAGGGCTCACGTGTCAGCGCGCCGTCTATTTTACTGATGGATGGATGGATGGATGGATGGATGGATGGATGGATGGATGAAAAACTTTGTTAGGGTCCTTTAGGGCGCGCACTAGCGCGCAGCGGGCCGCTCCCACGTAGGGACAGAGAGGCCGAGCCTATCCGCCGCGTCGCGGGCCCGTTGGACAGCCCATAACTGTTCTTCGAGGTTGGGGCTGTGTAGGACCGCATCCCAGCGTGAAGAAGTGTTGCTTTCATCGCCGCGTAACGCGGGGCATCGCCAGAGCATGTGAGGTAAGTTCGCTAAGTCATTGCACAGTGCACATGCATTTGTTGTCCGAATTTCGGCGTACATCTTGTGAAGATGTAGGGGGTTTGGGTATGCCCCCGTCTGTAGAAGCCTTAGTGTGAAAGCCTGAGGTCTATTGAGTTTGCAATGTGGGAGGGGGTAGATCCTCCGAGCAAAGTAAAAGTGCTGAGCAATTTCGGTGTACGAGGAAGGAGAGTCCCGATTGTCAGTACCCCCGGCGTCACGCTGCCCGGTAGCTACGCGGTTGATGATCCCTCGCGCAGCTCCGTGTGCCGACTCATTGAGGTTGGGCGGAGCACCCTCGATCTGTCCCATGTGGGCTGAAAATCAGGTCAATGTGTGGGGCTTGATCTCCTTGCTTCCTGATATCCCTAGGGCCAGCTCGGATATGGTTCCTTTGGCAAATGCCCTAACAGCTGGTATCGAGTCACTGTAGATTGATGTCCTCTTATCGTCCAATAAGGCCATCGCTATTGCAGCCTGCTCTGCGATCTCAGAGGTCGTCGTCCGAATCGAGATTGCGTTCGTTATTTGCCTTTCATGATTTACGCTAACTACAGCGAAGGCCTGTCCGTCGGCGTAGCGCGCTGCGTCTACGAAGCTGTTCTCCGAAGCCCGTTCACGAGCCTTCTCCAGGAGCCTTCGAGCAATACAGAAATTAGCATAATCACTGACTATAGAGGGCGTATGTAGACCGAGGAAAAACCTCTGCGCATGCGTGTAGGCTATATGTACGCTTCGTTTGCGAAAAAATAAACCAGTTGATAGTTTGCGCTAAGGCGTCGTGTGTTTTTTCGCCCAAGTCCTGTCACTTCGTCGCTCTGTGCAACAGTGTTGTACTCAGTGTTGAGAAATTTGGAACTGAGTGACTCTTTTCAGTGTTCCTGTGTGAACTGTAAAAAGCCTGTTCGCAAATTATGGTGAAAATTAAATTACTTTTGCGTATGTTGTTTTGGTTGAATGCGTATAAATTATTATTTTTTTAAGTTGTTTAGTAAGATACCTTAACCGTCAGTTGGCCTTCATTCGATCTTTACTGAATCGTTTCTGCGCTGCACTATCCCATGTGACTGTCAAGACGGCTGTGTCGCTTGCAGTGGCGTCACGCAAGCGACACTGCATTGACACTACATTGACTTCACTACATTGGCACCACATTGACTTCACTACATTGACACTACATCGACACTGCATTGACTTCATTATATTGACACTGCATTGACCTCACTGCATTGACACTACATTGACTTCACTACATTGACAACACATTGACTTCACTACATTGACACCACATTGACTTAACTGCATTGTCACTACATTGACCTCACTGCATTCACTTCATTATATTGACACTACATTGACCTCACTGCATTGACACTACACTGACTTCACTAGTGTGCAGTCTTTCTTCATTTTTATTCCGAGCATATGAATCTTTTTTTATTTCTTTTTTTCGGAGCACCTGTCAGATCTTAACTTGGAAGTCGCATTCTGTGTAAGCTATCAGTGTTCATATGGCATTCTACCTTTTTCGCTGCAAAAGAGAAACCTTGGATATAGCCATTCATAGTTGTCATTGAAAGTGACCTTGAAGCAATGTAGAGTTAATTTGATGTGCCTCGCTTTTAAGCACGCGTTCTAAGGCATACTGATCTCGCTTCGAAAAGGTAAAGAGCTTCCCTTTGAGTTATCATGAATTGTTTTTTTCCTGATTTCGTTGTTTCTCCTTAGGTAGTTACTCATAGCTGGTTTCTTTTCCAGTTGCCGCCACCCGTGGGATTGTCTCAGCCTCTCTGACTTTACGTTTCATGTTTTCTTCTTTTTTTGCCATGTTACTTTACAGGTCTCATACTTTCTGGTAAGATTCCTAGTTCTTTTCCTCCACTGTGAGTCAATGTTTTTCCTCTACAAATATCTGAACACTCTCGCAACCCATTTACTTTCTTCCATATTCCTCAGTCGTTCTTCAAAATCAATTTTACTCTGAGCTTCCCTCACTTCAAAACTTGTCCAGCTCACATCACCCCGCACAGCTTCATTTGTAGTCTTCCCGTGAGCGCCCAATGCGAAACGTCCCGATGATCTTTGGTTGCCATCGAGTCCTGATTGTACCCCTGACTTCAAGCAAACAACCGCATTTCCAAATGTCAGTTCTAGAACAATTACACCTTTCCGCATGCCCCGGAGCACCTCATAGATATTGTATCCCCATAGCGCTCTTTTTTCATTATGGCCGAATTTCTCTTCCCCATTTGCTGTTGTTGTTTCCTGTGTTTCCATATACATATTACCTTCGTTTATCTGTATACCAAGCTATTTTTATTCTTTTAACCGAGTCACGAGGTATTTCCTGACCCTGTATTTACGCTGTCTGTTCACTGTTTGCACCGAATACCATGAAACCTGATTTCTTTAGCGGAAAATTTCAATACCATGTTCTCACTTTCCTGTCCAGACATTGCATATCACATTGGTTGTTAGCTAGCAACACGATGCCGTCCGCATAAAACAAACCCGGAAGCTGCTGCTCCACTATTGCACCGGCCTGTTTGCGTGAGATATTAAAGCCGATACTGATTCCCTCTAGCTCCCTTCCCACCATTACCATGTACATCGTAAACAGCAGCGAGGATAAAGGGCACCCCTGTCTCAGTCCCTTGTTGACATCAAATTTCTCCACCCCTCCTCATCCCTTCCCATTCAGAGCAATCTGTATTTTCTAGGTAAATCTCCCTCAAAAGCTGTATACAGTCGTTGCCTTCCCCTTCCAGAATATCCCACAAAATGTTGCGGTCTACGTTATCACACGCTCCGGTAATGTCTAAAAGAAAGAGAAAAAAAAAAATAAACATATAACGGTCTCTTTTCTTCTCTGGATATTTCAATATCAAGCTTTACTTAGTGTTCCTGTATATGCTCCCGCAGGGAGCAGAGTTGCGCATACCTTATCCGGCGCCGCTCGCACCGCTATTGGCCGAGCGCGAAAAATGACGTCAAATGATCCGCGCCGCTGCGAAGCCAACTTTACGGGCGCATCGCCGACTCATGCGAACTCGTCGTTTCCGTCAGTAGCATCGCCATTGCAATCAGTGGACCGTTGATCGTGCGTTCAGAGGAGCAGCTAGAAGCTCTTGCATCTTGAATCTTTTTCTATTTGCAGATTTGCTGCTACTAAATAGTAAGCACTACTAAATAGTAAGTACTAAATAGTAATAGTAAATAAAAGTAAGCTTTGCTTAAAATGTGCACATGTCAACATTTGAAATGCGCTTAAATATGTGTCTGCACCGCATGTATCGAAAACGTGCAGCTGTTGTGAACGATGGTTAGTGATAAATGGCGCTCTGTTAACGGTCACTGACACAACTGCAGGCACGATAGCTCCCTTGGCGACGGTCATTAATCGGCTGGTTTCGGCAGCCAAAATGCGCTAAGTGTCCACCTTACGTGTGTGAAGTTTTAAACACTCTTTAAAACATTTCTTGCTTTCTGGCCATGATAAGACAACTTCATATGCATGCTGAAAATCATTGCACCGCTGTTTGTGGCAACGTACTGCGCGTTTGCGAGCGAACTTTGGAGCTGTTCGAGCCACGGGAGTATATTATTTTGGGGAATCGAAGGCGGTCCCACCCCATATTTGTACGTTCGTGTGTGTGTTTGTATATGCGTGTTTACATAGGTACATACAAAGTTTCGGTTGGTTGGAAGCCCACCCCCTCCGGCTGCACGAATGACTCGTTCGAGCGTAGCCTGTATTAACAAGTGCCCTTTGCTAAGCGCCTGCGAACAATTGGCGCTTGTAGCTCGCGACCACCAGAGAAAAAGGCGGAACACCGCGCGGCATTTGGCTCCTGCGCGCGCGAGGAGTGGCTTCGCTGCAGAGCTGGATCATGGCGGCGGAACTATGCGCAACTCTGCTCCCTGCGGGAGCATATACAGGAACACTAGCTTTACTGCTAACACAACGCCACCTAGAAGGAATTGCTAAACACACCAACTAGTCCAGCAAAATGCCAGCAAAGTATTTTGCTCGACTTTTCATCTATCCAAACACATGTGGAACACAAATGCTCTTACCAGACAACCGCTGTACCAAATTCAATGAAATTTGCTGCATTTGAGAGAAAAAGTTGCATTGCTCCGGGAGTACAAAAGAGGAATTTTGATTTGGGGTCACAAATATTTTTATAAACATTGATGAAAAGCGGTAAGCTTGAAAACAACTGAAGCTCAATCTTTACAAATCCGCAACTACGCACTGAGAACTGATATATCGGTTCTATAAACAGCATCTGATTAGAGCACATAAACCGGACAAATGCAAATGTATAAGTTTGCAAGCTTACGTAAATTTGTTACAATGTTTGCGGCGGTATTGCAAAACTCTTACGCACAAATTAGGGGTACACGTTTTCGAACGGTGCGGGATCGATACATCAATTTAATTTGTTCACTGTAAATGTACAAATAATTGCAGCTCACATAATTGGGAGATCGTTCGTTATTGCTATGTTGAAAAGTTGTAAAGTTTATTATTGTTCACTTTTTTTTTTCAGTTTTCAAGAATTTTTTTATTTTGGACAACATTGAAGGCCTAGAAAAAATATGCACCCTACACTCGGTATAGATTTCAACTTTTACTTTTAAGTGAAACAAACCCCATTAATATCCTTGCAGTGGCTGCCGAGCAAGATGATTTCTCCGTTTCCATGTATTTAGACAGGAGGTTCTTCGGAGTTTAGGATCAAGCGCCGGCCCCACTTGGCGAAATACATAAGCTGGGGTCGCATAGATGTATGCCATCGGCAGGATAAATTATTTGTGTGTCGATTGCCAAGAAATCTGTACACATTTTCCGAATGTCTTTCTCCCACGTTTTGTGTGTGTGTGTGTGTGTGTGTGTGTGTGTGTGTGTGTGTGTGTGTGTGTGTGTGTGTGTGTGTGTGTGTGTGTGTGTGTGTGTGTGTGTGTGTGTGTGTGTGTGTGTGTGTGTGTGTGTGTGTGTGTGTGTAGCAGACGAACCTCCACGCCGCCCGTGCCATATGTCTTGGCGAGGCACACAAAGGAGTTCGGGTCGCCGTCGACGTGCTAGTGCGTACGGTCTATTCGTCATTGCGCAAAAGGACGTACTATGCCCGTCTTCGTTTTCCTGGCCCACTGAAGCGCATGGTGCTGGGGCACCTCAATTCCCCCCCCCCCCCTCCTTCTCGTCGTCTGCTACCTCGTCCTCTTCCTCCAGGGGGCGCGATATTGGAGCGGCAGGCAAAAGTCATTGTGGAACGATTGCCCGCTTCGATAGTATTTCGGGGACTTCATGCCTGGCGCAACGGCAACACAGTGATCCCATACGCTCCTTGCTGCTAGGTCTCGCCGGCTCTTGCTTTCCAGACGGCCTGCTACGAACGCGCCGAGCTTGCACAATTTCGCAGGGCAACGGCGTTGAATTTCTTCCTCTCGGTCACGGAGGCTCGGAGCTTCGTTGGGGGAGGGGGGTTCCGCCAATAGAATTTATCTCGTTCACTTCTACACGCACCCGGCCGGCTTGCGTGGCTTTGATGAAATCAACAGAGCAGGGGAGAGCTACATTCCGCCGCCGGGATTGCAGACGAGAAACGTACGTGGTCGGAAAGATGCAGAAATATATGTGGCACGTGCGGTCGTCTGCTAGCGCACGGCTACTTCACATCAAAGGCTCGGTTTCGCGGTGTGCTGAACATGGAGGCGTCGACAAAGCCATTATTATTTAGTCACTTCTCTAGCCGAGCTCCACGAGTCGTCCGTGTTACTATCACGCCTACGGTTCGCGACGTGCCTGTAAGGGTAACCATTATGCGTCCACCGACCGTCGCGTCACCTATGAACGAACGAATGAAGTGATGGGTTCGGCCATTAGTTAACTCGTGGAGCTCTGCTAAAGAAGTGACTAAATAGTAATGACTTTGTCAGACCCTCTGTATTCAGCACACCGCGAAACCGAGCCTTTGATGTTAGGTCACCGATCGCGACCAGACGACACACGTGCCACATCTTTCTGCATCTTTCCGACCACATGCGTTTGTCGTCTGCAATCGTGACCTGTTATTAGATGAAATGTGTACGGAAATAAAAAAAAATAAGAAAGAAGGTTTGCATTGTCTCCCCAGATGTCAAGTATAGTGACAGCGATATACTTATACAACGTAATACTTAACTTCGCGTCATGGCGTCATACGAACGCAATCCAGTTTCACTGCTGCCATACTACCAGAATGCAACCAATATTTGAAAACCGTTTCGACGTGCGAACATTATTATTATTATTATTATTATTATTATTATTATTATTATTATTATTATTATTATTAACGCTCTTCTTTTCACAATCGTTCGTTTTATTCATTGTGCTCGAGCATTTATTTCTTTTGTGTGTATGCCTTAGCAGGACTCTGGTACGAGTTGGTTCATGATCTTGGAGCAAACCAGCGCCAAGAAAACGAGACAAAAGACGAGGAACACGAAGATGATGACGATGAAGCCTCAGTTAATGGCACAAACCCACTGAGGGGGATAGGCCACGAATCGGGTGGTAATATGATTCAATAAATAAAATAAAATGAATTGGTTAATAAATAAATAACCCGAAAAAAGAAAAGAAAACAAATAATCCAAGATGCAAAATAAGCTATGAATACATGAGATAAAGTATTGATCAATACTATAGTAAGCCTTGCGTTTAGAGGAATGTTTTAAAAAAAAGGTATACTTAAAATTGAGTAAGGTAAAATATGAATAATAATAGTAAGATTTAAACTGTTAATTTGTGCTTTTACTTTTTGAATATTCTAAAATGCAGTAGAAATAAATCAATTCTTGAAACTAAAAACTATTAACAAGGCATTCTTTTTGTGCCACATAGAAAATTATAAATGGCTAGGCAAACGTTCCTGTGGATATATATCCCAAAACTGTTGCTCCAAGGGAGAGTATAACAGTGCTACTCAAAGGTAATCCTAAATTTTGAAGTGGAATTTCTAGACATAGTTTTCGGTGAGTAGAGAGCTGGCGGCATGATAATAAAAATGATCTATAGTTTCTGGTTCATTGCAGAGGTAGCATAGAGGGGAAGAGCATAGAGGGAAACACGAAGAGGCACAGCACTCGTCTGTGTTTCTTCGTGTTCCTCTTCTTTCGTCTCGTTTTCTTCGCGCCGGTCAAAGTTTGCTCCAAGATTTTGATGTATGCGTGCGCCAGCACTCAGACCTTAGGGTTTGTTCCTGGGCACGTCAAATAAACGTGACTGATTTATTGATTGATTGGTTGAATAGGTTAACTTATTGGTTTATTGACGCTACCCAAAGTTCGCTTTTGCACTTGTCATAACATATAACTCCAAGTCTCCGCTCCTCGCCCGGGCCCCACACCAGCAGCGTAGAACCGTTGTACACGCGCAAAACTAAATTTAGCTACACCCGGGCAGCTCACGAAATAACATCCTCCGGGATATTTTCGAGAATATCTGAACGCAACGTCCCCAGCTTGCAGGCTTTATGTTTATATATATATGCAGGAGGATAAGAGTGTTGCGGATATATAATGGCACACCACGATGGAGGCGCGCTGCCACTAATCTTCCGTTTCCTCATCGGTCTACCGCGAAAAGCGACAGGGAAACGTTCACCTGCGCTCAGAGATATCCACTCAAGCGCACGCGTGGATTTCCTGCATGTGACGACAAACCCGAATTAAGACAGCTTAATTGGGGCGGGGACGACATATCCCGCGCAGGGAGGATTAAAGACGAAGCTCTAATTAGGCGGCACAATCCCAAGGCTCGCGAAAGGCCGTTTGTATATACAGCGACCATCCTTTATCTTTTAATTGAATTACGGAGATCAAGTGAACTTCGCGCCCAGCAGAATCCGCGGCGAGGAATATATAAGTAGGTCTTGGTCGGGCTGCTGATCAAGCGGTCACGGAATTAGGTTCTCCCTCGCTTTAAAATTTTCATCAAGTCCTCAGGCAGCGAGTAACGCTTGGTCGAGCGCTAAGGGAAACAGGAAGACGATAAAGAAGTGCGTATGAGAGAGAAAGAAAAAGATATAGAGGGAAGGAGGGAGATTATCTTAGAATGGCAAGCAGAATTCGAAAGCATGAAAGGCAACACTAAGAGGATCTACTCGTGCGAGGACGTCTCCGTTGCATGCAGGGCTTGGGCGCGGTAGTTTTAAAATGCGCGCGCCCGAGGTGTCGCTCATGTCTGAAGGCTGAGCTACGGGCCCGCACCCAAAACGGTGAAATAAGTATAGAACAGGTACACGGAGGTGCCAGATCCATGGCATGGTCGTTGTAACGACTTACGAGAACGCTGGAAAGAAAGAACAAAATAACAAGCAAACTGTTGCTAACTCTTTCCGAAGACTTAAACTCCTCTCTCTCTCTCTCTTGACTCAAGAGACAAACGCATACATATACATACTAGTGAATAGTGGTATACTTTCATGCGGTATGCTACAGAGGTGTCACCGACATGAGCATGCGGCGAAATTCTTCGCATATTCCCACATTGCGGAATAATGTTAACTGGCGGAAACACACGTTCCAGTGAGTGAGTGAGTCAGTGAAGAAACTTTATTGCAGGTCCGGCGAGGACGCGAACTGGTCGCGCACCCGGCTAGGCCCACGTCGGGACCGGCAGGTCTAGCCCACCGGCCCGGTCGCGGGCACGCCGGATAGCCAGGATTTGCTTTTCTAGAGCGGGACTGCGCAGAAGCGAGTCCCACTCCTCCTTGATGAACTTGGGGTATGTCGACCCGCACTCGCACAGCATGTGCGCTAGAGTGGAGGTCTGCCCGCAGGAGGGGCAGGCGTCGTCGCGATACACGTCCGGGTAAGCCTCATGGAGAACGGACAGACACGGATATGTGCTGGTCTGTAGAAGTCTAAGCGAAATGGCTTGTGCCCTATTCAACTTGGAGTGAGGGAATGGAAAGATCCTTCTAGACATGTAGAAGGATTTAATAACCTCGTTGTGAGTAGCGGGAGCGTCCCTGTGGCTGTAGGAGGAGGGGAGTCGGCGCTCCTTGCAGTGGAAGCGCGGTCGGTGAGGTCACGCGCAGCCTCGTGAGCAAACTTTTGAGGTTCGAGGGAGCACCCTCGACCGACCCTACGTGAGCGGGAAAGCATTATATTGAATGATGCCTGAGAGCATATGGAATCGAGCTGCTATAAGAAGACGAGCAGTTTGCTTGGCGATGCAACCCTTCTGAAAAGCCCTAACTGCCGTTTTGGAATCGCTATAGATCTCGGACCCACTACCGTCTAGCAGGGCGACGGCGATGGCGGCTTGCTCGGCAACTCCGGGGTCTGAAGTGCGAATGGAGGCGCTATTGGAAATCTTGCCGCTGGAGTCGACCACAACGACGGCAAAGGTCTTCCCGTCGCTGTACTCCGCGGCGTCGACGAAGCTTGCTCTAATGTCGTTGCTTGATCTGTTTGAGGATGGCTGCTGCTCTGGCCGTGCGTCTGTCCTCGTTGCGGACACACGTTCTAGCGTGCAAGAAAAATTGAAAAGAAGAGAAGAGACAAAAGGACGACGGGAAATCTATTGAATTTTTTCTCTTGTACGCACTATAGAAGATGTCTCTGTCGAAGTTCCAACTATAGACCGACTTTCTGTTAACCGGCACACGTTTTGTGTATAGTGGGGAACCAGCGCTTGCTGCAGTTGAGGCGCTGCGGCGTTTTAAGTGCTTAACTAAACTATATGCTGACGTAGTCCGCGGCACACACTCTCTATCTCTCTCTCGCACTCACCCGCACGTTCTAAGCGTGCCTGTATCAGTGCATGCTTTAGCCCGATGCGTTCAGCCGAGCTCTTGTCCTTGGTCAGGCGCATGACCAGGCGTTTACGTTTTACTCTCGATAAGATTTTACGTTTGCGTGTTTTCGTTTACTCTCGATTATATTTCTTCTATTCATAGTGTCATCTTAACGTCTGCATGCGATCCTGTCTAAGAGTGAAACACGCGATATAGGGCTCGCGCATGGGTATTATATTCTCGCGTTGCTACGAAAAAAGACGAGGAGAACGGCGGCTGTGGACTGGGATGCGATTACACCGCGAATCGCTTAGCCCCAAAATGGACGCGAATATAGCAACCGCCCGAGCGAAGGCGGGCAATGCGAGGTCGCGCGCGGGTCTCGGAGGCGTCGCCGTGTAACGCTGTGCGTGGGAGCAACCGCGTCTTCCATCTTGCCTTTACGTTCTTCGAGGAACCTTTTAATTGTCTGCAGGTCCTTCAGAAAACCTTCCTAAAGAAAGAAGAAAAAAAAGCGACGGTGGATCCCACGCTTCTGTGGGAACTTGTGTTAAGCGAAGTATTCTCCGATGTTCGCGCGAATGTTAAATGGAAATGATACGCAATGCGAAACGGTAATGAAGGGTATGTTTCGTACAAGAACGAAGCAAATTTTTTAATGCACATGTACGCATTTCTCTGTAACCGACTTCTTCAACTTTCTGTCGCCGACTGTGGCTGAATTCTTCACTTCTTGCCCAACGTCCTAAGTTGTGCAAGCTTCGTATATATATATATATATATATATATATATATATATATATATATATATATATATATATATATATATAACGAAAACAATCGCCAAACCCTGGAGAAGAGGCAACGACAGCTTCACTTTAACTATATAGACGTTTAGGAGAGTAAGCTAGCCCAAGAAAATGAGTCCCGAAAAGAGAGTCACGGCGTTGCACAAAGCGCTCGTGTTGTGTCAGTTTTATTCTATTTTGATTTAATAGCAGCACCGTTAGCATTAGTTTATTCGTAGGAGTGGATTGAACGGTGAATTAGTTACGTCACGGCAGCTCGGCTCGGTCAGCAGAAAAAAAAAGAGAAAGAAAATACGGGCGAGCACGAGGACCAAGAAATGAAAGTGTCAATTCTCTTTCCACATCGTTCGCAGGTGGGTATCTTTGTCCCTACATTACTTAAGAGAGAGAGAGAGAGATGCCAAAAGAAGAATCAATGTTGAGCGGTTGGCATCGAAGAAAGACAGCCTTCTTGGTCGCATTATAGTGTACCGGGTGGTTTGTTGTTTACAATCTGCACTATACCTTCGGGATCGGCTCTCATTTTTAGGCTTCACTGTCTCCGCTTATCGGTGCATATTTTTTTGTTGAGTAAAGGCAAACTTCCGGTTCCGGTTTCGGGCGCGCGCAGTTTCAGTGAATGCACCTGGGTTTACCTTCGACCTTCTTTTACTCCAATTACGCATCATTGTTGCTCCGTACATGCCTCTACGCTAACGTGGGCCCGTGTTTTTCGTTCCACCCTTCAATGTGATGCCTTCTTGCGTTGTCCTGCGTGCGCTATATAGAAGGGCCGAAATCACGTAATTTGACGATTCGAAGTGACCAGATTCCCAGAGTCCGCGAACCCCAAATCAATCTGGTCTCCAAATATGACCTTGTCTTCAAAAAAAAAAAAAAAAAAAATGATATAATGTGCTCACTCACTCTCATGCAGTGCCCCGTACGGGACCTTAGGCGTACAGTGCTCACAGTATGAAACGCGACAGAGAGCATTTAGTAGAATTAACCCTGCATATATGTGCAAAGTACTCGTGAGTACCATGTCATGTCGCTAGGAATCTGCTCACCAAAGGAGAAATGCACTCCGATCTAAGTGTACGCGCCGAAATTACGTCGATGTGACACGAACTACAGCCGGTGGAAACGAAAGTATACGGCATTAGTTAGCCCTAAGTTGACGCGTTTCGTTCCGGGAGCACTCTACTAACTTAGTAGCTGTAGGGCGCGCTAAACAGTGTATTATTTTAGGGCGGGTCAGTACATTGTCTGAAGACTTACTCGATAAATGACTTCCTGAAGCCGTCTGGAGCAGTGCTTCAATTCCGGCTGACCCTTCAATTTCGTTATAAAGAGGTTTTACTGTATGCATAAATAAACAACCCTACCGATTGGCAGGCAATGAAGC
Source organism: Dermacentor andersoni (assembly GCF_023375885.2). Classification (NCBI taxonomy): domain Eukaryota; kingdom Metazoa; phylum Arthropoda; class Arachnida; order Ixodida; family Ixodidae; genus Dermacentor; species Dermacentor andersoni. The sequence goes on from NC_092821.1 coordinate 132,688,268, forward strand.
CAGAGAGAGCATCGGGATAAATTAAAACCAAAATGGGCGAAAAAGTAAGTTGCCACAGGTGGGACTTGAACCCGCACCATCCGGGTCACCTCCGGCCCACTTTCTCGAGTATGGTTAAATTAAAACTAATTAAATTAAATTCTGGTGCCTTACGTGCCAAAACCGCGATACGATTTTGTGGCACGCCGAAGTGGGGCACTCCGGATTCATTTAGCGCACAAATCCCTCTCCAAGAAACAAGAAATATAGCTTTGAGGCAACTCCGAACCAATACTATATCTGAACCCTATGGCCTTTTCCCACTATACTATCCCGAACGCTATACATACGTACTCCAACACATGTACGCATTGTCAGCCGAAAGCTGGTCTGTTTCATATATTATGGGCTTGACCTTAAGGACAGCCCTCGAGGATCTCAAATGTCTAATCCTGAGAAGTGGAAAGCCGAGTTGCTCAGCTCCGTCCCAGACCTCCAGGTGCACGTCATCCAACGGGCTGAGGTGGCCGCCTTGCGTGGACAATCGCCTCCTTTGACTTCTTGTTTTTGAACGTAGTTTTCACTCGCTCATTGACCCCACATCAGTTCTAGCCACCCTACCGAAGTCAGGCTTTAAAAGTTCTTTTTTTCTTTTTCCCCCTTTCCTTCAAGACCCCCTAATTTACGAGCTCCAGCCTATTTACACCAACCACATCGACATTATCTGACCCTTACATACCGTGATCATATATTCTTGTCTTCTTTTTTCCTTCCTTCCCTCCCCTCCTCCCCCTCTCCGCTCACTCTGTCCTGATACCCTTCCTTGTGCAGAGTAACATGTAGGCGCTTATGTGTACGCTGGCAGGATTCTCTGCATTTTATTAAGGAGCTTTCCCTCTCAACTTCAGCTAAGACGAGGCTATGGTGTTGGGCTGCTGAGCACGAGGTCGCGGGATCGAATCCCGACCACGGCGGCCGCATTTCGATGGGGGCGAAATGCGAAAACATCCGTGTACTTAGATTTAGGTGCACGTTAAAGAACCCCAGATGGTCGAATTTTTGGAGACCTCCACTACGGCGTGCCTCATAATCAGAAAGTGGTTTTGGCACGTAAAACCCCATAATCTAATCAGCTAAGACGAAACCGATGTTGGGTAGGTTAGCTCTAGCTTTCAGAGCTGTGACTCTGCATAGAAATAGAAATGTGACTCAGCGTAGAAATAATCGGGAATACCGGCAGCGGCGGCTCAGTGGTTGTGGCGAACCGAGGACGCGGGTGCAACTACTCCCGGCCGCGATTCCCGCGTTCCGACGGGGCCACGAATGCAGGAACCGCTCGCCGTATACCGGGCTTTGGGGGTGCGCGTTAAATAACCGAAGGCGGTCGAAACTAGCCCGGGGTCCTATGCGCTATAAGGCTTTACTCCCTCATAACCCACTTATTTTTATTTTCTTATGTTTTTTTTTTTTCGAGATAATCGCAGAGAATAAACCTTGCGGCACGATTTTCGACGGCTTATACTAAACCGTCCTAGAAAGGTTTCCCCAGTGGAGGACATCCCAAACTGTGCAGACTTGATTAGAGCTTCGCCCTTGTTTCACCCGGTCACGTGTCCTGTGATGTTTATTCCCGAACGCGTTTCGGCATAAGCTAGCTAAAATTCAAACCCTCCTATAAGAAAACTTGGTGATAGTTTGACAGCTGGTAAGTCGCTTGCGCATACTGGTAGGGAGAATTGAGTTTATTACCAATATATGAGAAAGAGACTCGGAGGTTAACAAAGAGGCTTGAGAACGAGTTAACGATCGCGCAAGGAGCGATGGAACGAAACATTTTAGGCGTGACGTTAAGAGACAGGAAGAGGGCGGTGTGGATCAGAGAGCAAACGGGATAGCCGATATTCTAATTGACATTCAGAGAAAGAAATGGAGATAGATAACTGGTGGACCATTAGAGTTACAGAATGGGTGCTAAGAGAAGGGAAACGCAGTCGAGGACGGCAGAAAGCTAGGTGTGGTGATGAAATTGGGAAATTTTCAGGCTCAAGTGGGAATCAGCTAGAGCAATACAGGGGTAATTGGAGATCGCTGGTAGAGGCCTTCGTCCTGCAGTGGACATAAAGGATAGACTGATGGTGATTATTTACAGAAAGGCAGAGAGGTGGATAGGCCATGAGCTATAGCTTGCTATGGCCTGCTACTCTGTGCTGGGGCAAGCGGAAGTGGAAGTAAACGAGTGTTGTTGTTGTTGTTGTTGATGATGATGATGATGATGAATAAGAAGAACCACATACGGTCCTAGAAGTCGGATGTTAGAACTATGAAAGTTGAGCAAGATTATCGGTTATCGTTTTAATGGTGTCCGCTGCTTTGCACGCCTGCCTTTCCGTACACCATCAGAAAATAAAACAAAATATGATTAATTTTATTTCCATCTTTAAACGTTGGTTTCTGCTCTTCGGCCCTTTTTAAGATGTATAACTTTGGTTCCTTCGTGTTTGAAACAGGTGGATATTTGATGCCTAGAATGTGCAATTTGACCGCTTTCTTTCTTGTAAAAAAAGCATTTAATTGCGCCGTTCTCGCGACAATATATCTCACCTGTCTGTCCGTTGATGCTGTTGGCGCCAATAGAGGGTCATTACAGGAGTGTAAACACACGTGACAACAACTGACAATGATTTCACGCGCATATTTTCACGGTTAACAGGGCGTTGCGTTGGTGTCATTTCACACATTCCGCTGTTGACATAAATAAACGCGACAAAAAAGAGATTCACTTTGAACGAATTCTCAGGATGACGCTATTTTCGAGATATTAATACCAGAACTTTGCGGGGAAAGGCACTGGCGTTCCAGTTACTTTTGTGCTTCAATGCATAAAACGACGTTTTGTTGAGAGAGCATGTGGAATGAGAGTGCATTTTTACCGCAAGTTTGACGGCGCCTGCATATCTAGTAAATGGTGTCATCCACACAATTATGTTCAAGTGGATAGACCTTGCAGTTTCACCTGCTAGAGTTCGTAAATTACAATATGTGTCATACGGAAATTAGTTAGAAGGGTAATAAGTGGATTTTTCGTTAATTAGTTGATTATGCATTTCAATTTCTTGTGCAAGTAATGTCCGTCTATTCGAGCAGTCCAGCTCATGGACTAAAATTGTGCCTTCTGCCACAGGCAATTTTTCAAAATTTTGATAGTGTTCTCTCAAACACCCTGCATACTTATATTGTACTCTTGCTTTTTTCTAACAAGTAAAAAATCCAGTTACTTCTGCCAGCGCTATGTGTTTTCGCCTTTTTTACGTGTGTTCGTCCATTCGCACTGCTTCAATGATTCGCAATGCAGTTAACGTAAAAAAGCTTACGGGACACAGCATTTGCAAAAAGCTGAATTCCCGCGAACACTCTGAAATAACTTACACACTTAAAAGTGAAAAAGAGTGTAAATGTGTCTATAACTCACACCCTTAGGGTGTTATTTATGTAACGGACATCCTAAGTGTGGGAGTTATAGACACATTTACTCCCTTTCTCAATTTTAAGGGTGTAAATTATTGTAAACCGGGCACTTATAGCCTCGAATTCAATGTTGGAGTCTGCAGCAGTCTATGTGACGTATACAGTGATTCGTCTGTAGTCGGGTACAACCTAAGTCTGCAGTGAAGCCCCGCTCATGCCACCATAACCGCCAGCCACTGCTCCTCCGCGAGGCTGAAAATATAGTTCGTACTTCAAGTTCAAACATTCCTGTTAACCTGAATAAGGCGGTAACCACAGAAATAAAATTGAAAGCGCGTAATTTTGTACATTTTCACTCATCTACTCTAGCGGAACGGTGAAAGCCTAATTCTTTATTAAACGGAAATAAAAGTTTCATGAGTAAAACGGGGTCAGCAGTGAAATGAACTGTACCGCCGACTTTTGACGAGTGAAATGCTCACACACCATACACTTTGTCCATTTGTCCACTTTGTCCACACCTCATCGCTTCCATTGATGAAAAGACTTTTCAAGAATAGCACGTGCACGCTTCGGAAGTATCAAGTACGACGCCATATTGAAATCGTCGCATGACGACGATTTTGTTTGCTTCTGTGATTGGCTGGCGGAGTGACAACCCCGCGTGGTCTGTGTGCATTGGCTGCCAACTGCTGATTTTTTTTTTCATGTTGTCCCCTAATATTATTGAAATCGGTGTGCTCTAACGGAGCGCAAATTCATAATTTTCATGCAAACCGGGTCCGGTAAGCTTTTGAGGTCGAATGTACGTACGCCAACGCGGCTCCAGTTAGTTATTTGCGATTCTGAAACTACTTGAGACTTTGAACTCCCACCGACCAATCAACTCGCCGGCGTCCTATCATAGCGCCGACACTGGCCTGCGTCATATATGCCTCCGTTGGGCACCGTCACCGGGACCCGTAAACTTTTGAGGTCGAATGTACATACACCAACGCGGCTCCAGTTAGTTATCTGCGATTCTGAAACTACTTGAGACTCTGAACTCCCACCGACCAATCAACTCGCCGGCGTCCTATCATAGCGCCGACACCGGCCTGCGTCATATATGCCTCCGTTGGGCACCGTCACCGGGACCCGTAAACTTTTGAGGTCGAATGTACGTACACCAACGCGGCTCCAGTTAGTTATCTGCGATTCTGAAACTACTTGAGACTCTGAACTCCCACCGACCAATCAACTCGCCGGCGTCCTATCATAGCGCCGACACTGGCCTGCGTCATATATGCCTCCGTTGGGCACCGTCACCGGGACCCGTAAACTTTTGAGGTCGAATGTACGTACACCAACGCGGCTCCAGTTAGTTATCTGCGATTCTGAAACTACTTGAGACTTTGAACTCCCACCGACCAATCAACTCGCCGGCGTCCTATCATAGCGCCGACACCGGCCTGCGTCATATATGCCTCCGTTGGGCACCGTCACCGGGACCCGTAAACTTTTGAGGTCGAATGTACGTACACCAACGCGGCTCCAGTTAGTTATCTGCGATTCTGAAACTACTTGAGACTTTGAACTCCCACCGACCAATCAACTCGCCGGCGTCCTATCATAGCGCCGACACTGGCCTGCGTCATATATGCCTCCGTTGGGCACCGTCACCGGGACCCGTAAACTTTTGAGGTCGAATGTACGTACACCAACGCGGCTCCAGTTAGTTATTTGCGATTCTGAAACTACTTGAGACTTTGAACTCTCACCGACCAATCAACTCGCCGGCGTCCTATCATAGCGCCGACACTGGCCTGCGTCATATATGCCTCCGTTGGGCACCGTCACCGGGACCCGTAAACTTTTGAGGTCGAATGTACGTACACCAACGCGGCTCCAGTTAGTTATCTGCGATTCTGAAACTACTTGAGACTTTGAACTCCCACCGACCAATCAACTCGCCGGCGTCCTATCATAGCGCCGACACTGGCCTGCGTCATATATGCCTCCGTTGGGCACCGTCACCGGGACCCGTAAACTTTTGAGGTCGAATGTACGTACACCAACGCGGCTCCAGTTAGTTATCTGCGATTCTGAAACTACTTGAGACTTTGAACTCCCACCGACCAATCAACTCGCCGGCGTCCTATCATAGCGCCGACACCGGCCTGCGTCATATATGCCTCTGTCGGGCACCGTCACCGGGACCCGTAAACTTTTGAGGTCGAATGTACGTACACCAACGCGGCTCCAGTTAGTTATTTGCGATTCTGAAACTACTTGAGACTTTGAACTCCCACCGACCAATCAACTCGCCGGCGTCCTATCATAGCGCCGACACTGGCCTGCGTCATATATGCCTCCGTTGGGCACCGTCACCGGGACCCGTAAACTTTTGAGGTCGAATGTACGTACACCAACGCGGCTCCAGTTAGTTATCTGCGATTCTGAAACTACTTGAGACTTTGAACTCCCACCGACCAATCAACTCGCCGGCGTCCTATCATAGCGCCGACACCGGCCTGCGTCATATATGCCTCTGTCGGGCACCGTCACCGGGACCCGTAAACTTTTGAGGTCGAATGTACGTACACCAACGCGGCTCCAGTTAGTTATCTGCGATTCTGAAACTACTTGAGACTTTGAACTCCCACCGACCAATCAACTCGCCGGCGTCCTATCATAGCGCCGACACTGGCCTGCGTCATATATGCCTCCGTTGGGCACCGTCACCGGGACCCGTAAACTTTTGAGGTCGAATGTACGTACACCAACGCGGCTCCAGTTAGTTATTTGCGATTCTGAAACTACTTGAGACTTTGAACTCTCACCGACCAATCAACTCGCCGGCGTCCTATCATAGCGCCGACACTGGCCTGCGTCATATATGCCTCCGTTGGGCACCGTCACCGGGACCCGTAAACTTTTGAGGTCGAATGTACGTACACCAACGCGGCTCCAGTTAGTTATCTGCGATTCTGAAACTACTTGAGACTTTGAACTCCCACCGACCAATCAACTCGCCGGCGTCCTATCATAGCGCCGACACTGGCCTGCGTCATATATGCCTCCGTTGGGCACCGTCACCGGGACCCGTAAACTTTTGAGGTCGAATGTACGTACACCAACGCGGCTCCAGTTAGTTATCTGCGATTCTGAAACTACTTGAGACTTTGAACTCCCACCGACCAATCAACTCGCCGGCGTCCTATCATAGCGCCGACACCGGCCTGCGTCATATATGCCTCTGTCGGGCACCGTCGTCGCAGGCACACCGGACTCACAGTGCCGGCGACCGTTGTAGTTCAACGTGGACAATGTGTGGCTCTCACTTTCCTCACTCTCTAGCTGCGCGTGCCCGCTGAAGCTATATCGGTGCACTGCACAGGTGTGTACAAAGGTGTTTACGCCGCCAACCACAAGTGACCTTCCTAAAGAGACCGGTGATTGTGCACTTGCCAGCGGGAAAAATGATTTTCGCCTGCTTCTCTACCAATGTGTGTTCCATTTAAAAGTAGACCGCAGTGTACGAGTGTGATTCCGCATCGTCACCCCTGGAAAGCGACAGCGGTCGGAGCGCTCAACGCAGGCGTTGCATGCTCGGGCTCTTTCTTTCTTTTCCTTTTTTTCCCCGATCGCGCAACCAACTGTTGCTCGCAGCGGCTGTCGCCATTCGGCCCAGCTCGGTCGCGAGAGATGTAGAGAAAGAGGGCACGATGTCTGTCGCTAGCGAAATAAGCCTCCCCTCGCGGTACCACCACTACCACCACCACCTTGCCTCAGGAGCTTTCCCCCTGCGAAACGCCGCAAGACGCACACAATCCGCCGCCACCGCCACCCACCGGCGGGAGTATGACGCCATGGCGGAGAGCACGCAGCAGGAGGGGTGCGGCGCACGTCCTGGCAAAGCACCTCGTGCCTTCTCTCTCGTCCTCTGTCTTCTTTATTTTCCCCACCTGTACACACACGAGGGACGCCGCCGGTGCGCACCAGGTGGCAGCACATGACTTTACAGACGACTGAAAGAACGGCGCAGCTATGCGGCGCGCGTTCGAGGTAGCAGAAGGCGTCCAGAAGACCGACAGAAAGTTTAGAGAGAGGGTAGCGGTCGCTCGGCATCCTCCTTTCTTGCAGCGCAGAAGAGTGACCTGAGAAGGTATTTTCTGCGTCCCCCTTCGCCCCCACCCAACCAACAGCGGCGCCACTTCTCCCCCCCCCCCCCTGCTTCTTTCCTTCCCCCATAACCTCCTTGTACGTACCGTGGACTACGGCGGGATTTTTCTCTCCCGCACCCTCGTCCTTCCTTCTCGCAAGCACACTTCTCACTCAGAGCGACGCGCCTCTGGCGAAGCTGGTCCCACCCTCCCAGGCCCTTCCCACCACACACCGTTCGTCCTCCCCCCAGGGAGCGTACACCGTACAGCCTACGCACCGACGACGAAGTTTCGTCGACGAGGAAACCTGCCGAATCCCTCCCCTCAACCTCTCTCCACCAAAGCCCGCCGCTGCAGCGACGCCAGCGGTGTCTCACCAGTAGCGTGGTGGCCTGCCAACTCTTGGGAACAAGTGTCTGTGCGTGTTCCGTTGAGAAAAGAGAAAGAACGGAATCGCTTCGAGCCAGCAGCGCACCGGCGTCATCGTCTCGAAGCCGCCGAAAAGCTCGGCGCTGCCTGCCACAAGGCAGGCTACCCCGGGCCAACCTCCGACCATCCACATCCCTCCTTTGTGTGCGCGTGAGTGGGGGAGTCGACGACCACCTCGGCGACGGGCGCTGCGCGAACGAGCGAGTGGACGGAACTAGCAACAGGTGGTGGCACGAAGCAGCCACCATCGTCATCATTACAAAGCCTTCACAAGCGACCTCACCGTCCACACCATACAATTTCGACCGATCGCCGTCTGTCTCAGATTGTTGTGTGCTGTGTCTACCGCGAATCGACGAGGGTTTGTTAAAAAACCCAAATACTGCTTCTGCTACTACGTTGGTTGACAGAAGGCAGCAGCGCCCCAACTCGTGCCTTCTGTTTCTGTCCTTCTGCGAGGCACCCAGCTAGCAGACGTGGTCTTGTATAAACGTCGTCTGTTCACGCCGTGTTTTGTGCTTATAGAACCGTGTCCCCTCTCCAAAGAATCCTCGCCAGAGTCTGCGGGAGCACATTTCCCTGCACAAGCATCATGGCATGCTCAGCGGTAACCCTGTCGATAGCGACCATCACGGCCGTGCTGGCTCTAGCCTGCCTGTCCATTTCTTTCGGC